>NC_140167.1:47182149-47745213 GCF_963971535.1 Notolepis coatsorum
AACGCCCTCCAGGTCCTGGTTGACACGCTCCGTCTGCCCGTTCGTCTGCGGATGGAACCCAGACGACAGGCTGACGGAGGCGCCCAGACCGGCGGCGAACGCCTTCCAGAACCTGGAGGCGAACTGAGGACCCCGGTCGGACACAATATCCACTGGAAGCCCATGAACCCGAAAGACGTGCTGCACCACAAGGTCAGCCGTCTCCCGGGCCGAGGGGAGCTTGGGAAGGGGAATGAAGTGGGCCGCCTTGGAGAACCGGTCCACCACCACCAGGATGGCAGTGAACCCATCCGATAAGGGAAGACCGGAAATAAAATCCAGGGATATGTGCGACCAGGGACGCTTGGGAATAGGAAGCGGTCGGAGGAGACCCGCCGGCGCACGGCGAGAGGTCTTACTGCGCGCGCACACCGGACAGGCCGCCACAAAGGAGCGTGTATCCCCCCCCTCTGTCGGCCACCAAAACCTCCTACGGATAAACTCCAGGGTTCTGGTGGCCCCAGGGTGGCCGGTGAGAGAGGATGTATGCGCCCACTGCAGCAGGCGTGAGCGTGCCGCCTTGGGCACATACATCCGACCCGGAGGACCCCCACCGGGATCGGGCTCCCGTGCCTGAGCCGACCTCACCACCCTATCTATGCCCCATGACACGGGTGCCAAAATCAAGGCCTGTGGAACAATAGGGTGGGGCTTCTCCTCTCGACCCGGAAGATCAAACTGACGTGACAGGGCGTCAGGCTTGACGTTCTTGGAACCGGGTCGATAGGAGATGGTAAACCGAAATCGAGTGAAGAATAACGCCCACCTGGCCTGGCGAGCGTTAAGGCGTTTAGCCCCTTGGATGTAAGCCAAGTTCTTATGGTCAGTCCAAACAATGAAAGGATGTGCCGCCCCCTCTAACCAATGTCTCCATTCCTCCAATGCCAATTTGATTGCCAATAACTCCCGATTACCCACGTCGTAGTTACGCTCGGCCGGAGACAGCCGGCGCGAAAAGAAGGCACAAGGATGCACCTTACCATCCTTTAAACATCTCTGCGAGATTACCCCCCCCACCGCGGTGTCAGAGGCATCCACCTCCACAATGAACGGAGCCTCTGTGTCGTGACGGATCAGTACAGGGGCGGAGGTAAATCGACGTTTGAGGTCGCAGAAGGCCGACTCTGCCCTAGGCGACCATTCAAAGCCAGGGAGAGAGGACTTAGTGAGAGCGGTTAATGGATTGACTAAGGCGCTAAAATTGCGAATAAAGCGCCTGTAAAAATTTGCAAAGCCCAAAAACCGTTGTAACTCCTTGAGCGACGAAGGCCGTGGCCAATCCAAGACTGCACTCACCTTGGCTGGATCCATGCGAAGATCGCCCTTCGTCAACACAAAGCCCAGGAAGGAAACGGTGTCAGTGTGAAACACACACTTCTCAGCCTTAACAAACAGTTGATGCTTAAGGAGACGTTGAAGCACCTCACGAACGTGCAGTTGGTGTTGCACCATATCGCGAGAAAAAATAAGGATGTCATCCAAATATACAAACACTGACACCCCAATTAGATCCCGCAGCACGTCGTTGACCAGGGCTTGGAAAACTGCTGGAGCATTAGCTAAACCAAAAGGCATGACTAAATACTCATAATGCCCATTAGGAGTATTAAATGCAGTTTTCCACTCGTCCCCTTCTCTAATCCTGACCAAGTTGTATGCATTACGTAAGTCAAGTTTAGAAAAGACCTGTGCCCCCTGTAAGCACTCAAAGGCGGTGTCCATGAGCGGTAAAGGATAACGGTTCTTGATGGAAACGTCATTCAACCCCCTATAATCTATGCACGGCCGCTGATCACCATCTTTTTTAGCCACAAAAAAGAAGCCAGCGCCTGCAGGGGATGTGGACGGTCGGATATGCCCCGCGGACAATGCCTCTCGAATGTAAGTGTTCATGGACACTGTCTCAGGGCGGGAGAGAGAGAACATCCGTCCCCGGGGCGGAGAAGCGCCGGGTAGAAGATCAATGGTGCAGTCGTAAGGTCTATGAGGCGGTAGTGCTTTAGCACGCGTTTTACTAAAAACGTCCGCCAGGTCACAATAGACCGCAGGAACACCTGCCAAATCGGGGTTGGGGGATAATAAAGAATCTGCAACGTCCACCGTCAACCTGGAGAGAGACAAAAGAGGGAGGGGGGGAGGGACGGATGAACTCACGCCAGCGTCAGCGCTGACGCCGCTTCCCATGGAGAGTTCACCCGTAGCCCAATTAATACGAGGATTATGCAGCACAAGCCAGGGGTGGCCTAAAACAATGTCGGAATGAGGAGACATAACAACAAAAAAGTTCAAATATTCCCCCTCGCTACCCGCCACCCGAACCCACAGTTTCCCGGTGCGCTGGGTAACAAATCCACAACCAAGCGGTCGGCCGTCCAGCGAACGGACAGGGATGGGCACCTCTAGTGTCTCTAAAGGAACCCCCCATTCTAGAGCCACCCCCACATGAATCAAGTTGCCCGCAGCCCCCGAATCCACTAAAGCCTTGGCCGTTGTAGAAGAATCCCCCCACCTGACAGTGACATTAAAAAAAGTACGTGAGTCGTGAACGTTTATGACCGGAGAGACATGCCCACCTGCTAGCACCTTCCCCAGGCCTAGCGGGCTCCCGCGTTTCCCGAGCCCCGACAGGCGGCGAAGCGATGCCCCGTGCGGCCACAATGAAAACAGCGCTTCTCGTTGACCCGCCTCTGTTTCTCCGCTTCAGAGAGGTTCAACGCTCCCAGCTGCATGGGCTCGTCATCGCCCCGGTGCTCTCTCATTGGCTGGTATGCTGGCCGATCGACACTAGGAGAGGGACGGAAGAGTACCTGTGACGAAGCCTCCCTCTCGCGTCCCCTCTCCCGGTGACGATTATCTAACCGAATGGCCATGTTAATCAATAGATCCAGGCGTTCGGGTAGCTCCCGCGTAGCCAGCTCGTCCTGCATGCGAGTGGAGAGACCATGCAAAAAATGGACACAGCAGGGAACCTCAGGCCAGTCCGCCTCCCGAGCCACAATACGGAAATCTATGGCGTAGTCTGCTACGGCGCAAATGCCCTGCCGGCAGGACATAAGTCGACTGCCGGCCTCGTAAATGGAAATCACCCTGGAGGTATCGAATACACGGCGCAACTCCAGGGCGAAGGCATCCGCGTCGCGGCAGACTACAGACCCACTCTCCCACTCCGCTGTGGCCCAAGAGAGAGCACGACCCGTGAGGAGAGTTATAATATAGGCTACCCGAGCCACACCACTGGGGAAAGTACGCGGCTGTAGTTGAAAAATGAGAGAGCACTGGGCGATAAACTCACGGCAGCCGGTAGGAGCCCCTCCATAGCGCTCCGGCGCCGGCAGACGTGGCTCTTGGTAGTCCTCCCGATCCACCGGATACCCCCGCTCGCCTTCCCCGCCGATCGATGATGCTCCTCCGGCTGTGGATATCCTCGTTGATGTTGTAGAGCGGGCCTGGCTCACCGCCGCCAACGCTGTCTCCGCCGTCTCCTGAGAAGCCAGGGAAACATCTCCCAGTCGACCCAGCTCGACACCGACTGCCATCTGCCGCTCCATCATGATCCTGAGCTGGTCCCGTAGGCTCACCATCTCGTCCCGTATCTCCTCGTTGGAAGTCATGATGGCTAGAGCTTCTGTTACGAACGGGTAAGTGACTTCCAAGTTGTCGAGGTAGAAGAACGAGACGGAGAATGTATTACTATAACAAAACAGTTGAACTGTTTATTAACAGGGGAAAAGCATAAACAATAACAGGGAGAAGACAATCTGTCTGTGCTTGTCCAGCGGTAGGTACGTCCGTAGAATTAGGTGAAGCTCTAGCAAAGAACAAGGAATAGAGCAAATGTTAAATACGTCACATTCTCAACATTCCACGCTGTCAATGAGGAGCAGCAGTCTGACAGCCAATGACAGCACCCAGGTGTGACAGACAATTAGTGATGACAGCAATCAGTGGTGACATACAAGGTGAACAATAACAACAGGAGTGACCCAGGTAGACAGTGGGAGACAATCCTAAGGATGATAGTCTCCCGAACGTTACAATTACTCACTGTTTGCATATGCCTTGTTATGTCTGTGCCAGTACTGTACAGCGGGGCAGGTCCATGGATCCTCCTCAGGCTACAACCACTACGCAACTCTCTGACTCTAAACCCGATCTCCGATTGACCCCCCACCCCCTCCCCTCGCATATAATAATCAATAACTACACACACGCAAGCTTATCATGCAACGAAATAAGATTGGAGAGGGCGAGACTGTTTGCTGTTTTTTATAAACTGGTCAACGCCGCTCAAAACGGCATTATTTCCGTACTTGGCTGCCTGGTGCGCCTGCGCTGTGATCACAGCGCATACGCATCATGCACCCAACGCCGGAAATAATGCCGTTTTGACCAGTTTATAAAAGATATTTAAAATGTTTATTAGCAACGCAGAGCTTTCTAACCGTCCCGTATCTCTGTCCAAGACACTCGTGCAACTTTGAGTATCTTTGAAATTTCTCTGTGATACTTGTATAACGAACGGTTCGGCCAGAACCAGTCCTTCATGGTAAATCTAGGTTGGTGTCCTATTGAGGAGCAAGTGACTGTGGATTCACTCGGTGCATCAGTCACGAAAGGGGCTACGTGCGATCAAACATACACTTCTTTTAAGACTTTTTTTTGTTTAATTTCGTTTAATAATAGGCTAAATAGCCTATTTATAAAGGAAAACATCGGACTTTTACTATAATAAAAATAATTAAATGTTTAATTATTTGATTTTTTTATAATAATTGCCTATGACGTTTTGGAGGGGCACAGTGCGTCATCTGGGGGGGCATGGCCCGCGAATGCCCCCCCATGGCGCCGACACTGCCTTCCATGTAGCCATGCATTTTCAAGGACAAATACTTACATTTGGCAATATGCCAGATATCAAAGAAGTGTTGTGTTCCTTCAGCGCACAGCACATCTCTCACCCATTTTGCTACCTGCAGAATCGGTTGAATTGTACAGATATATGCAGAATTTATGAGTTAAAGGGGAACTATCTTATAAATGTCCTTTTTCAGTGTTTAGCATTGTTTCCTAGCTATGTGGACTTATATTAATATGATCTATGTCTCTAATTCTCATATTGGCGCATTCTTCCAATTCTCCTCTCACAATATTCACCATCACTGAACTGAGTCATCTGAAAATGTGCTGATTTGTGATGTCAGAGAGACTCAGCTGCATGATAATGTGGCCCCATGTGGCTGCTGAGACTCACACACTCCCAAAACGGCTTAAGATCTTGAGGTAGAAAAATGCTGTTTTTGAGGACTTGATTAGAAATACAAAACAATGAATTAAAAAAAATTTAAAATTACAGAGGTGTTCCATAAACTCACAGGAATTGTGTAAAAGTGCCCAAATAGTGAAAGAAATAGTAAAATAGTTCCCCTTTAACTAACCCTTCAAGTAAACTTGAAATGCATTCACATTCAAATATTTCTATTTCTAAAGTGAACAAAAATACAAAAAGTTATTTAACTATCACCACAGAGCCCCTCTCACAGTTTCTTGATCGCCAGAAGTTGATCGCCTCCCTTAGTTTACACCAATATCCCCCATGTTTTTTCTGCCAATTCAACTATCACCAGAGAAAGTGTGTGTGTGTGTGTGTCTGTCACTTGTACCTGGCGGTTTCTGTCAGTGACAAGGAATGCGACTTTCAAGTCCTGCTCCTTCTGTAGCTTGATGCTGCGTTGCAAGCCCTCTATCTCACACCAGTTGCTGTTAGCAACTTCTGAACTCTGGAGCACAATCAGACAAACAAAAAACAAACCTAAACAAATGGGAATCCCAAACACAAACAAAGTAGAATGTAGCCGCATAGATATGGCAGAAGGTACATGAGGCAGGAATAAAAGACATGTACAAGCTGAAGGTCAATGACTTTATTCAGCCGGTCCTCAATAAGGGAGTATGTCCCGTATTTGGCACAGTGCCCTGGACTGTCCGATCTGTAAAAAGCACAAGGCAAGAGCAAAATTATGGATAGATGCCAAATGTCCACAAATTATTAATGTTGTACTTATGTGTATATTATAATGATTAATATAACAATGAACATGGTAATCAACCTGCAGTCTCCAGACAAAATCAATCCCCCTTCCATCTCCTGCAGCTCACGGAGGATACTGGCTTGCTGGCTCTGCCAGGCCTGGATGACGGTGGGAATGGTGTAGTAGCGCTGATGGCGGAAGTAGGTGTTAACACTGGTGCACTGTAGGCCAAATAGCTGGAACATTCTGAATGTCTGCTGGGGCATACACCCTGAAAAGTGTACAGCTCCACTCAGCTGCAGGTTGCACTCAGGCATGTTTCTGTGCAGCATTGACTGGTTTCGCCAAACCCTCTTGAATTCACATGCTGAACAGACCTATGAAATATATTCAAATGATCAGTGGTGTACTGTCTGTGTGTACTTTCTTATGGCTGAGGAATAAAGTGAGAAAACATGTTTTTGAAGAAACCCCCCCCCCCCCCACCAAATTCAGCATTAGACACTAGTTTTATGCTGAAATCAGATTGAAAGCACTAGCATAATGCAAAGTGATAAACCGCTTCAATGCAGGATGAAATCTTACCTGTTGGATTTTCACAAATGTCCCCTCCTGTCTCTGTATGCTGGCTTGTGTGGTCTCACAGCAGCTCGGGCAAGTGGCAAACAGCTCCATGAGTTGGCTGTGACACACTATATACTTATCGATATAGCTGAGAAAAAATTAAGAAAAACAAAACAAAAGTTTGATTAAGACTGAACAGTCAGTATCGTGACATGAACAGATTAGTGTAACTGTGTAGTGTGTCTTACCAAGGGGCAGAGGATGCTTCAAGGTGTGGCAAGTCATCAGAGCTCTCAGAGAAGAGCTCGTCTTCAGCCTCTGGAACAGTGGCGTCGTTAGCCCTGGGCTTCCGGGGCTTTAGCCCCGGATGTTTTTCTCCTAGCCCCGGATCTAAAAAAAAAATGTTTACTTACTTTTTTTTTTTTATGTCAGCATCCCCATTGTCTGTGCTGAATGTTTGTTAGTGTTTGGTATTTTTTGTTGCTTTTTAGTACTTTTAAACATTTTTAGTAAGTCGTTTTCATTTGATCCTATAATTCTTTCATTCACCGATTTGTGGGACTTTTTTTTAGTGTCCTGAAAGGCGCCTTATAAATCAAATGCATTATTATTATTATTATTATTATTATTATTATTATTATTATTATTATTATTATTATTATTATTATTATTATTATTATTATTATTATTATTATTATTATCATCCAGGAGGGAAAAGACACTTTGGATAGTAGGGACTGCATCTCTGCCTGTCCTGACCAGGAAACACTTTGCAACTGTGATCTCCTCTGGCAATAGTTGGATATTGTAATGTGTGGCGAGGGGTTGCAGCAATTCCACTGAGAGAAACTGGTCTGAGGCTGGATAACATGCCTGTATGCCTCTCATAAGTTGTTATCCAACTCATGAGAACCTGCTCTCAAGCTCTTGCAGCATTCTGTCGACGACTGGATAGAACAGTCTCTGTCTCAGCTGATCTCCTGAGCTGAGGTCTGAGCTTGTGCCACAAGATGACAACTACATACTCGTCCATCCTTTTCTGCTTCCTCCTTTGGCTGGTAGTATGTTCCTCAATCCAAAGGCCATTACATATGGCCTTTGTCCTGTCATACATGTCCACTGCCATCTCTGAGGTGCGATAACCTTTGAGTGTGTCCTGCACTGTGCTTTTAAATAGTACAGATATTGAAGATGTGCACTTTAACGCAGCAGCACCTGGAGCCATCCATACCCATGTCCAGTGTCCTATAATAAGCTTTAATCGAACCTCGGATAGTCCGGTTGGTTTGGGGTGGTGTGAAAGCTCATTCACTCTTGCAAGTGAACCCTGCTGCGGTTCATTTGAGATGTGAATGCAAAGCGGACCAAAGGCAGGAAAAGACCCAAAAATCGAATCTTTTTTTTATGAGAAGACTGAAACATATGTATATAATGAAACACACAATCGTTTTTTTTCCGATTGCCTAAGCATGATTTTGAAAACGGGGCCCGTGTTTCAAAACACACAATTAGCAGAACACCTCAGATCCTTTGCTAAATTAAACACATGTCAAAACCATACACTAATTTTGTTACCATATGAAAACACGTTACATAATGACTTAATTCTGTTTGAACCAGTTACACACACTGCTGTGCTTAAAGGGGAACTCCAACATTTTGGGAAATTAGTTTATTTAACATCTTCCCTGGAGTTAGACAAGAAGATACATACCTTTTTTGTCTCTGTGCGTGCATTTTAGCTTTGGGAATAGACGCTCCGTTAGCATAGCTTAGCCATCACTGGAAGTGAGGCAGGACAGTAGCCTTACAGTGCCTTACAGTGTATTGCAAGGTCTGACATTGACCAAACTTGATATGCATGACCTTGGTGGGCTCTAGGTCAACTCCTGAAAACGGGGTCAATGTCAGACTTTGCAATCAAAAGTTAGGGGGCTAATAACCTTTGCCATAATTTCAGTGCGCCCCCTAACTTTTGATTGCAAGGTCTGACATTGACCCCCTTTTCAGGAGTTGACCTAGAGCCCACCAAGGTCATGCATATCAAATTTGGTCAATGTCAGACCTTGCAATACACTGTAAGGCACTGTAAGGCTACTGTCCTGCCTCACTTCCAGTGATGAAGCTAAGCTATGCTAACGGAGCGTCTATTCCCTAAGCTAAAATGCACGCACAGAGACAAAAAAGGTATGTATCTTCTTGTCTAACTCCAGGGAAGATGTTAAATAAGCTAATTTCCCAAAATGTTGGAGTTCCCCTTTAACCTAAAACACATTTAGCAATTCTACTTCTCAGTGATTAGAGTACTGTAAGTGAAGTACGCAGAGAATGTGCAAATATACAATAAATTCACCAAACACTACACAAGACCAATGCTGTAGACTGATGAAAATATAATTTATTTATCTACATATACCCAAATCAATGATGCAGACTGATGAAAAAATAACATTTTCTCTCCATATACCCAAATCAATGATGCAGACTGATGAAAATATAAATGTTCTCTCCATATAACCAAATCAGTCCCAGTTTTCATGCTACTATGTGCATAACACTGTAAGCTCAGCAAATATCAGACAAACATAAAATACTGTATCCAGTACAGGTTAAAATTACAGTAACACAATTCTTTTTTTGAAAAAATTTAAACAGAAAATACTAGACATTATCTCTTTGCCTAGCTGGATCTGGCAAGATACTTTTTTGTTGTGATTCTCCATGTTGACATGTTGACTGATTTGGGAAAATGGGAGAAAATGTATATTTTCATCAGTCTGCATCATTGGTTGTCTTGTGTAGTGTTTGGTGAATGTATTGTATATTTTCACGTTCTCTGTGTACAGTACTTCACTCTCCTTCCATTTTGGTTGAAGACAGGTGAACTCACATGCTGCATTTTTATAGTGCTTAAACCTGATTGTGTATCTACAATTAAGCAATGGTGTGTTTGTGCATCTGGTGGCTGTGTTTAACCAATTGGCTCATATGTGTGGTAATTTGACATTCTGTGTCTAATGTAATGCAAGTGTGTTTAGTGTTTTGCAAATCACTGTGTGTATTGTTTTGCAAAAAGTGAGGCTGACATTGTAGGGGTGCAAATCTGGGCCTATATTTTGCTCCTTGAGTGTAAGGTTTTGATAATTGTGTAATACTTTTGATTTGAGTGTTTATGTAATTGAAGAAAACTGTAAAGACTAGAGATGAACTGTTTATTTATTTTGTACATAGGCTGTGCATATGTTTGTTTGTTTTTTTATTTGCTTATGTGTATGATTCTCAACTGTGTTTTTATTTTGTTATTGGTGTATATGTGTATGTATGTACAGTATATATATATATATATATATATATATATATATATATATATATATATATATATATATATATATATATATATATATATATATATATATATATATATATATATATATATATATACACATATATATATATGTGTATATATGTATATGTATATTTGTACTCCTGTTGGGGCTTCTTGGACCAGATCAATGTTTTATCTGGCTAAATAAATAAATAAGAAACTGATGATTTGGTCCTGTTAACTTTGAATTTTCTATGGGGACTGCCCAGATCATGGACCTGGACCTCACTTTGAGAACCTCTAATGATTCTAGTTATTCAGTATTCATCTCTAATTACTCAAAAATTGCGTATTTCTGCGTATAAAAAAAGGGGGGGGGGGTGACTTTGGACTGGCCTCAAAGCTTGTAATGTCTGTCTGTGTTTCAACAGACACCATTTGCGGGACTGCCTGTGTCCCAAAGGACAACATCTGGGAAACCTGGATGCCTGTAGAAAACAACAAGTGATATAATTTAAGGGTAACCATTCTCTATAAAAGGTTGTTGGCTAAAACGTGCAAAGCAAATTAAAACCTACCCAAAGACTGGTGTGGTGGTCTCCGGTAGCTGTTGTGTGCCGATTCCCTTCGTGGCTCAGAGGGTGGAAGATCGGGTTCAGATGATGGGCCAGATGATGGGCCAGCTTCCTCCTCTTCCATCATCGGCTCCTCTGTCACGTCAGGAGTCGCAGAGTGGGTTTGAAGAGTCTGTTGTAAAAAAAAAAAAAAAAAAAGGGAGCATTCAGTGTTTGTGGTTCTCAACTATTATTAATTACACTCCAACACCTAGACCACAGACTGTGGACCTAGCTCAGTGGTTCTCAACCTTTTCAAATATTGGAAATAATTGTATATCTTCAACCCCTACACTAAAGTTACAGAACTAAGGAATGTTCATAATATGCAATCTACTTGATCTGGGCCCTGTTTCATGTACGTGGTTCAACTAAGTCGATCAACATGTCCATTATCCAGCTTCAGTTAACCCGATGTTCAAAGCCGGGATTTTCCTGTTTCACAAAGGAGGATTCAGTCTCGTTAACTCAAGCCAGACTTGAGAGTCAGGCTCAAGTCAGGCTAGATGCGCGCTCCCGTTTTAGGTGGAAAGCCAGCACGTATCGATGGCAGAGACCCTGATTCTCAACGGCATTGATTGATTAATTGATTTAAGACTTTATTGACAGATTGCAATAGGCTCAATCGCCTCGCCGACAAGTTAAATGCGTTATCTATAGGCTAATTCTAAGTCCCTCATTACCTCAATCAATCAGATTATATTTCTTTAAACTTGCCTGCTGGATTGAATAATCAAATGAGATCTTGCTAGCGAAAATTATTAGTTAACTGTTATACAGAATTACGATACGGCTCTCTTACCCATTGATTGATGTATAGTCAATCTTTTACTTATCTTCTCTGTGGTGTAACGGGTTCTTCTTTTGACTTTCACACGGACGACCGGGGTTCAAGGCCCTAGTCTTTTCCTTCTTTTTGCAATATAGGAATAATTCAATTTGGTGCACGTTGAGAGCTATATAAAGAATGACATCCTCAATGCATGTAGATTTATAATATTTTAACTTAAAACCAGGCTACTTTGGCGTATAATCATTAATATTATATTCAAAAAAATCATATTGGAAGGACGGGGATTTGAACCCCGGTCGCTGAATTGGCAGGCATGAGCACTACCGCTGGGCCACTGGGCCAGATGGGATAAATTCATTGTTTATACATTAATGAACGAGAGACCCGTGTTTAGAATATCCGTTGTTTTGAATGAAGTTTATCTCTTTATCCTCATTCATTAATGTGACGTCAACGGCTCATTCAATTTCTCAAATCCGTCAAACAGCGCATCTCATCAGACATCTTAATCCCAGTTACAATTAAAATAACCACATCATGTGTACATCGCACGAGCGAGCGCCACCGTCGCCACGGTATATATAACGTGCATTATTTAGGACAAAGTGAATTTAATATCAGCATTTTGGGTCTATTTTACATTTCAAAAGCCCCCTCTGGAAGAATGGAGCACAAAAACGTAATTCAGAATGGTATAATGCAGATCGTAGACTGTGGGAATAGTTTCAGGAAACGGGCTGTCACTTCTTTGCGGGGGCGTGGCGATAGTTCAGGCTAACTTGAACTTGAACTCTGCTTTCGACCAGGCTCAAACTTTTGGATATGTTGTCATGGTGATTTGGGAAATCCACGTACATGAAATCGGAAAGTCAGGCTAACAGAGTTATCCAGCTAAAGTTATCCGGCTAACTCGGTTATCCCGGTACATGGAACGGGGCCCAGATCATAACCTTGCTTTCAATGAATCAAACTCACTCTGGCCTGTGCTCTTACACAGTGGTAAAAAACATTTGTTGCCTGCTCCAAACGCCATGAGAAACACTTTTACATTACAGACTTTCCATACAAGATAGTCTATATATAGTACAAAATATTTACAACGTCATAAACAACAGTTCTGCGAACTTGGAACATCTCTTCAACACTGCATTGTACACACACACACAGACACACACACACAGACACAACGACACACGCACACAACCACACACAACGACACACACACACACACAGACAGACACACACAACTACACACACACACAACCACACACACAACGACACACACACAACGACACACACACACACAACAACACACACACACAACAACACACACACACACAGACAGACACACACACAACTACACACACACACACAACCAGGGCCGGACTGGGGAAATAATTCATACCGGGAGATATAGCGCGAAATATAGCCCCAATCAGGCCACTTTTTAAGCGGGTTGGTCTGGGGGTCCCCCACCCGGAAATTCTTTGTTACAAAGACTTAATTTCCTGCATTCTGGTGAATTTTTGTGCATGTGAATCACAAACTAATGAGCCAACAATTGCTTAGTACAATGTACTGTTATGAACCTCAAATAAAACTGTTGTGGCACTAGCACACTCACCACCTTCAAAAATAAAAAAGCAAGAGCACAACATATTTTTTTATTTACTATTATAATACAGTTAACCACTCTCTCCACCTATTCAAACAAGGCAAGAGCACAATACCTTATTCACTTTACTGATGCACTACCCATCAACAGTTAAAATAGCCCTTTACACAAACATTAAATAACAGACCTTTCATTACAATACTATAATAACAGTAACCACTGCCAGAATAGTGACACATGTATCACGTGTGGTGAGCACACGCATGCATGCACAACGAAGACAGAAGATTGCGTTGTCTCAATCATTTTAACTATAAAATGAGCTCAAAGTATGAGCTCACTGACTGAAATTTCCAACAAAAAGCATCAATTGTCAAATAATATTGATCACATTAACTAGACTAGATGTTTTGGAGGAAATTAGAAAGGGAACAACAACTTAACCCTTGTGTCTGATCAGATTCTTATTTTTTTGATAACTTTGCAGTGATTATATTTGTAGCCAATGTGGCAAAGGTGTGTAATCTTTGAATTATCTTGGAATTATTTTGACTCTCTCTTTCATAAATTGTTTATTCAACTTCAGCCCCAATCATAACCACCACATATTGTCAGATTTAACAACTCCTTTTGGGAGTGTGCCATCTGCCATTCCATCCGCCACCTCCGCTGTCAATCAGTTGTATCGCCTGGTCCCGCCTCCACCAATCACAAGCGGCAGCACGGCTCCATTGTGTGTGTGTGTGTCCGCGTGAGGGAGAGAGAGTCAGATAGTTCTCCTACTCTGTCGCAGACAGTGAAATCCTGGTTGTTCCCCACCCACCTGGTTATCTAAAAACTATCGCGCAGCGCCGCCGCCACAACTAGAAACAATGGCCTGACAAAAAAAAAAAAAAAAGTATAATAAAAAAAATATATAATATGTTTTTTTTTATATAATTTAATTTTTTTTTATCTGTGCAGGCCAGGCCACCGGGAAAACTCCCGGTGCTCCCGATGGCCAGTCCGGGCCTGCACACAACCACACACACAACCACACACACACACAACGACACACACACACACAACGACACACACACACACACAACCACACACACAGACACACACACACAGACACAACGACACACGCACACAACCACACACAACGACACACACACACAGACAGACACACACACACACACCACACAACTACACACACACACAACCACACACACACAAACAGACAGACACACACACAACTACACACACACACAACCACACACACAACGACACACGCACACACACAACGACACACACACACACAACCACAGACACACACACACACAGACAGACACACACACACACAACAATGCCATTTACTGCTTTTTATATAGAAATAAAATGTATATTATGCATAATTGAGTTTGGAATTTTGGCCCGGCCCTCCAACATATTTTCAGTTGCTCATTCGGCCCCCCGGGAAAAATAATTGCCCACCCCTGCTCTAGACGGTATTTTCGTATGAAAGTGTGAATGAAATAGTAAAACGTTCCTACATCCTGAACGATATATAATCGATGTTGAATGGGCCATAGTAATGTCAATTTAGCAATACAATTTAAAAAGTTATAGCCCTGCAAAGAAGGTGAACATCTCCATAGACTTACAGTGCTGGCAGAGATCAAACAGCGATGGATATAAGCGCGGCAGAGAATGTTTAATCTCACCATTGCAAGCAATGAGATTCCACTAGTCTGGACATCTGCCCACGTCCTTCCCCTGTTGAAAGGGGGTGATCCCTCATCTCTTAATAATTACAGGCCAATCTCAAAGTTGTGTGTTTTAGCCAAAGTCCTCGAGAAACTAATAAGTGAGCAGCTTAAAGATTTCTTAGACTCACATGGCCTGCTTTCCAAGAACCAGTCAGGTTTCAGAAAGAAATTCATTCATAACTTTTGAACAATATATGCTATTTCTAATCTGTCAGCTGTTCCATATTGCCAACAAGATTGTCTATATTCCATTCACTCAAATTCTTCAACAATTTCAAGTTCAACTACATATGAAGAATAATAACAATAATAATGATGATAATCATACACATATTTTATATCATTGGAAAGCCCTAGTTGTTATCTTCAAAATGGTACCAAATATGAGGTACTTTGACATACCCTACCCATTAACACTTTATTTGCCAGGCTTATGTACATCCTTATACCATCCTCTGCCAGCTCTATTTGTCTATGGAGAAGTTCCCCTTCTTTGCAGGGCTATAACTTTTTAAATTGTATTGCTAAATTGACATTACTATGGCCCATTCAACGTCAATTATCTATCGTTCAGGATGTAGGAACGTTATACTTTTTCAATCACATATTCATACTAAAATACGGTCTAAAGTATAAATATGTTTTTATCGTTTTCTGCAGCATTCTGCAGAACGTGATTTATAGCCCTAAATGCATTATATTGATGATCAAATACAGTTTGATAGCGATCGGCGCGAGATAAAAAATTTCAAATGGACGTGCTTCTAGAAGTTACTACTTATCATCTGATGTTGACCGGATGGGGGGGGGGGGGGGGGGGTCATTTATAATTACGTGGCCAACGTTAGATGATTCATCTAGTGTGGGTGATATGATCATTAGAGCAGTTTGTATCGAACACGGTAAAAAAAAACGCTGAAACTTACCCCAGTCTCCTCGGGCCGTTGGGCGATGAGCGTGGAGCAAAAATATTCCTATTATGGGATGTTGAAATATGCGATCCATCTCCAGGTTGTATAATAGTATATACGTCCAAATCATGTTGTTTATCGAGTTATTGGTAACGGATCGCTATCCAATGTGTCTAGCTCGAGTCCCGGGACCTATAGCGAGTGATCGGACCGAATTTGGATGAGCACCAGTTTCCGTTTCCGGTTTCCGGTTTGGGCGATCCGCCGATCGGCCACCAGATGGCGCTCTTGAACCGTTGGAGAGTTGAGAGGGGATCAACAGTAGATCTCAAGTCTCCGCGGGAGAAATATGATTGCGATCACAGATTTTTGAAATATTGATCTCAATGATGTGTTACGGCGTCATTGGCAGAATTAGCATGGCAGGGAATGACGAGTTAAGGCGTCCTTGGCGATTAAAGTGTTAACTAATAATCTATCACAAACCGATGTATGTTCAAGTTAATGAATTTTCTAACTGGGCCAGTAGTCTCAGGAGGGTTAACTCATTTACAAGTCGTATAACATTTTTCAAATAAGGAAACAGATAGAGAAAATTTCAAAACACAAAAAAATTTCAATAGGTCTATTTTGACCTATTTCTGAATCGCGCATAGTTTTCGTCTTTTGTGAGGAATATTCATTGCCGGCACAATCCGACCTAGACCATGGTGGGTCACATATTATATGCATATAGTAGCTATACAATCAAGGCATATAAGAAAATTCTAGAATTAAAGTAATAAATAGAACTAAGAACAAAGAGGCATATGTCAACTCAACTTGAGGGCGACGTAGGGTGGATTCATCGCGCCTGTGGTAGTCAGAACCAATTTGAGGATGAATAGCCGCTGCAGTCGGCGCTGTTAGCCACATCAAGGACAGCACAGGGAAGGGGGAAGGAGGGGGTAGGAGAACGACTCAGAAAAGGTTGAAGTAGAGCGGGCATGGTTAGACGTTGTAGGTCGGACAGAATCATTTATTCCACAGGTAGGGAGTGTGTGTGGCCAGTGGATTTCTTTTTTACCCAAGGAAGCGATAGGAGCCCCGCATTTTGTGAACGAAGAGCACGAGCGAGCGAGTATCATATAACGAGATCGGATAGGTAAATGTAAATGGATAGATAGAGCGGTGCAAGCCCATTTCAAATTATAAGTGAGGAGCAGCACTAGATCTGGCCTGGATGGGAAGAAGCCAGTGTAGGAAGGACAAAATTGGTGTGATATGATCACATTTTCTAGTTTTAGTTAGTATCCGTGCAGCCGCATTTTGCACAAGTTGAATATTTGTGATGCTTGAGTTACGTAACGTAGGCCTGAAAAAAGCTAATTACAGTAATCTAAACAACTTTTGTGTCCCTTCCCTGTACCAGAGGGCCCCACATTGGGCACCAACATGGCACACCACCTAAGTGGCTTTTTATATGGCTCTCTAACATAGGGACACAGGCGAAAGATGGTGAAGACAAACCAGTTTATTGAAGAGAGTGGTGAGATTTAACAAGCCAGGAGCAGATGGAATGCTGTCATGACAAAGGCTCTCTCTCTGTGTGTGTGTGTGTGGGGACAGGTGATTTAACCTGTGCTCTTCGATTGTATTGATGCCAATCATGCCTCCAGCTAATCATCTTACAAATTTTACATTAAGCTGACGCTTTTATCCAAAGAGATAAAAATGTCCTTCCTACCTATACGTTCCCACTATAATTAAGTATGTTAAGTTGGGCAGCTCCAGAAAAGATGGTATTGTCTTTGATAGGCCTGTAATTAATTCACATGAGCATGCACACAAACAAACATATTTCAATAATATATTTATGACTATACAATACAAAAAAATGAAAACATTTACATTGTAAATACTGTCTGTGAAGAAATGGTTTTACTGAAATGACAATCAGGTTGAGGCATGCAACACATTTTGAATTTCAGTCGATTATTTTTCTCCACGTGACACTGGAGGAAAAAGTTAAGCTAGTGACCTCAGGGAAATCTTTAGGGTTTCCACTGCACATTATTATGTGTCCGGCCCACGAAATCATCAGTATTTTTCATTTCAGCCAGTCATTGAATCTATGGTTAAGCATAGATTCATCATGTTACATTGGCACAGCTCCCCCCAAGCCCTACTGTGTGATTCTTAAATTAGCCGGTAATACTGTATGTCCCGGGACAATTTAATAATACATTTATTTTATATAGCGCCTTACATTAGGCATCTCAAAGCGCTTTACATACATGGCATTATAGCATACAGACAAACACAGTACATGGACAAACACAGTAGGTACATGGACTTTCACAATGACGACATAGTGGGGATAATACAGAGAGAGGGAGACAACTTAGAGACAAGACAGAGAGAACATAAAAAAATATAATAATAATACCAGCCTGCCCTACTGTATGGGCACAGTCTTACTATATATTGGATATGAAGGAAAGCGGCTTGTGACAAGAGCTGCCAGTGGGATGGATACTTTGTCTCCTAAGACAGTGTGATCTCACATCATGGGCGCTATCGAGGACAGTTTGAGTTAGGATACATCAGACAAATGTGTTCAGTACACCTTCACCTTGTCAGGGAATGTATGAGTATGTATGAGAATATATGAGTATGTATGAGCATGTATGAGCATGTATGAGTATGTATGAGCATGTATGAGTATGTATGAGTATGTATGAGCAGCATGTATGAGCATGTATGAGTATGTATGAGCATGTATGAGTATGTATGAGCATGTATGAGCATGTATGAGTATGTATGAGCATGTATGCGTATGTATGAGCATGTACAGTATGAGCATGTACAGTATGAGCATGTATGAGCATGTATGATCATGTATGAGTATGTATGAGCATGTATGAGCATGTATGAGCATGTACAGTATGAGCATGTATGAGTATGTATGAGCATGTATGAGTATGTATGAACATGTATGAGCATGTATGAGCATGTATGAGTATGTATGTGTCATGGTCCCAGCCAGGGATCATGCTCGAACAATATGAACAGTCGTTTTCTGCCGCCCTCTGGTGGTCAAACGCAGCAGCTCCAGATATTGGACCTTATTCTGGATGTTATTAATGGTGCTGTGTTTTATCTGTTCATGTTGTGTGGTGCATTTTAGCTTGTGTTTTTAAAAGGTTCACCCCTTTTCACATGTCTTTTAGTGTTAAACATCTTTACATATGTTTCCTTAAGGGTTGTTCTTTTTATATATGGGTTCCTTTAAAAGGTTCATTCCCTTTACATATGTTTTTTCTAAGTGTTTAACTTTACATGTGTTCCTTTAAGGTTCACCCCTTTTCACATGTCTTTTAGTGTTAAACATCTTTACATATGTTTCCTTAACACTTTCACTGCCACACACAAGATATCTCGGGTTTCCGATAGTTATGTTGAAAGCCACTCACGAGATTTCTCGGAATTGTTTTTCTTTTCTTTTTTTAGCTATCTGAAATCATATTGCATCACGCAAGCCTACCCGAGTATACCCGAGCGCCGCTGGCGATCATATGTGGAAAAAAGCGCCCCCTATCGTCTCCCAGATGACATAAGGGATTTTGGAATGGACTCAATGAAAATGGATGGGGGCAAAAATCCGGTACTCCACATTTTCCAGTCCACTGATCCAGCCGGGGTTACCACAGTTCATTCTGGAGCCTCTCAGCCCCGCGGAATCATGTGTACTACTGTATCACGTTGGATCCATACACTTATCGATTTTTTCGAATGGTGATCAGGAATTGGAATATACCAGTTGGATACCATCTGAGGTCAGGTAAGGAATCTATGTTATCAGTGTTAGGATAATCAGACTAATTTTTATGAAGATATAGGCTGTTTTGTGAAATGGGCTCTTTCGGTTTCACTGTAAAAGTCCAAGAGGAAATGAACACGGCGATTATCCGTGCGCGGCTCGAATGTGCTTGCGTGCACGTATAATATTGATCATCTAGCGTTTATTTGAAAACTATTCATAAATAGGCAGACGAATATCAACGTTCTGGAATATTCCAGTAAAAGACGATTATCATAGAATGGTCCAGAATGAACAGTTTTTTACCTCAAAACGGGTGCTTTTCTAAATGCTCTCAAATGGAAATGAAGCGATAAAAAACCAATCTGCCTTGACAGCACTGACTGGAAAAGGATTCTTTGATAAGCGACGGGCAGATTAGACATATAGCCATAATTTAAAACATAGATTAGGCGATATTAAGCGTAACATTGGCGCCGATGGTGGCATTGAAGCGCTACCTCTAGCGCCACCTCGTGGCATTCAAAGTGTTAAGGGTTGTTCTTTTTATATATGTGTTCCTTTAAATCAGGGGTGGGCAATTATTTTTCCCAGGGGGCCGAATGAGCAACTGAAAATATGTTGGAGGGCCGGGCCAAAATTCCAAACTCAATTATGCATAATATACATTTTATTTCTATATAAAAAGCAGTAAATGGCATTGTTTTGACCTCTGGTAAAAGTGTATGTTATTGTTTGGCAATTAAAAGGTGAGGTTAGCTTTCAAAAATATCATTTATTCAAATAGAATTTATTTCCAAAATGATAAACAAAATGTGAAACATTAATATCAAAGGGCATTTTGAGTTTCATATACTATTGAAACAAGGATTTTCTTAGCTTTCTAAAGACATCACATCATATTATAGCAAAAATAAACAAGACATGTCACTGAACTGTGTAAAGAAAAGTGTCCCAGTTTTGTAGCCTTTTTTACTTTACATGCCTATATTAAACATTTAATGTTTTCAGAACTGTGCAAAAAAAAGAAAAAAAAATATCAAGTGTCCCATTTCACTTGTTATATTTCCACATTTTAGTGTTCTTCAGTTCTTTTTTTTCATTCAGTGTGAGAAATCCAGTCTCTGTTGAGCTTTAACAAGTCCATCAAAGTCAGGTTGCATGTCTGAGGTGGAGATGCGAAGCACAGCTGCCAGATGTTCATCAGTGAGAGAGGATCTGTACCTGGACTTGGTAAACGTCATGACTGAGAATGTCTGTTCACATATGTAGGTGGATCCAAAGAGAACCAACATCTTCTGAGCATGTCTCCTCATGTTTGGAAAGTTCTCCTTCTTGAGAGCAGAGTAGAACTCTAGCAGTGATGCTGACTTAAAGTGCTCTTTCAGTAGTGAATCAGACTGCAGGTCAATGAGTTCAAGCTGAACAACTATCAACAGTGCAGGTAAAGGGAGAGGAAACCAGCTGCATTTCATCCTCAACCTTTTTGAAATCTTGAAAACGCCTTGAAAATTCATCATGCAGTGCTCCCAACATGGATGAGTACCTGTGCCGGTGATCAGCTGATGGTTTGACTTCTTTCAGGGTTTTCATGTGTTTGAGATTGTTGCTGCCTAGTTGCCTTGAAATTAATTGCAACTTTGTCATGAAGGCTTTCACATGGCTATGCATTTCATGAGCAAAAATGCCCTTATCCTGCAGTTGTGTGTTCAGTAGGGATGGGTACCGTTCACATTTGAACCGATACGGTACCGGTACCTGTGAATCGATACCGGTACCCAACGGTACCTTTTTTCTGTACTTTAGTCTCTAAAAATTGAATCTACCTACCTCAGTTGTGAAAAAAAATAACCACACTTTCGACCGTTTTCGGCTTGCCCCGACTGCTTTGTTGTTGAATCAAGTCAAATCCTAGGTAAGCGTATATTGTGCGTGTGAACGTTGACATGAAAAAAAATAAAAATATCAAAAAAAAAATATTTTTTATATATATTTTTTTATCATCATGTAATCTTTCGCGGGCCGGTCAGAATCATCCCGCGGGCCGTACAATGCCCAGGGCCCCGTTCCCCGTACCTGGTTCAACTAAGTCGATCAAGATGTCATTATCCAGCTTCAGTTAACCCGATGTTTGAAGCCGGGATTTTCCTGTTCCTCGAAGGTGGATTCAGTCTCGTTAACTCAAGCCAGACTTGAGACCCAGGATAAGTGCGCGTGCCCGCCTCAGCCGAGAAGGCAGCAAGTGTCGAGAGCAGAGATCCTGATTCTCTAGCGGCATTGATTGATTAATTGATTTAAAACTTTAGTAACATATTGCAGTACGGCTCAATCGCCTCGCCGACAAGTTAAATGCGTTATCTATAGGCTAATTTTAAGTCCCTCATTACCTCAATCAATCAGATTATATTTCTTTAAACTTGCCTGCTGGATTGAATAATCAAATGAGATCTTGCTAGCGAAAATAATTAGTAAAACTGTTATACAGAATAACGATACGGCTCCCTTACCCATTGATTGATGTATGGTCGATCTTTTACTTATCTTCTCTGTGGTGTAACGGGTTCTTCTTTTGACTTTCACGCAGACGACCGGGGTTCGAAACCCAGTCGTCTCCTTCTTTTTGCAATATAGGAATAATTCAATTTGGTGCACGTTGAGAGCTATATAAAGAATGACATCCTCAATGCATGTAGATTTATAATATTTTAACTTAAAACCAGGCTACCTTTGCGTATAATAATTAATATTATATTCAAAAAAATTATATTGGAAACACGGGGTTTCGAACACCGGTCGCTGGGTTGCCAGGATTGAGCACTACCACTGAGCCACTGTGCCAGATGGGATAAATTCATTGTTTATACATTAATGAACGAGAGACCCGTGTTTAGAATATTCTTTATTTTGTTGTTGTTGCACCGAGCGAGCGCCACGGTATATAACGTGCATTATTTAGGACAAAGTGAATTTAGTATCAGCATTTTGGGTCTATTTTACATTTCAAAAGACCCCTCTGGAAGAATGGAGCACAAAAACGTAATTCAGAATGGTATAACGCAGATCCTAGACTGTGGGAATAATTTCAGGAAACGCGCTGTCACTCCTTTGCGGGGGCGTGGCGATGGTTGATCCGGCTAACTTGAACTTAAACGCTGCTTTCGACCAGGCTCAAACTTTTGGATCTGTTGTCATGGTGATTTGGAAAATCCAGGTACGGGGAGCCGGAAAGTCCGGCTTAAGTCAGACTTAACCGAAAGTTATCCGGCTAACTCAGTTATCCAGGTACGGGGAACGGGGCCCAGGTCTGCTTTAAAAGGTTCATTCCCTTTACATATGTTTTTTGTAAGTGTTTAACTTTACATGTGTTCCTTTAAGGTTCACCCCTTTTCACATGTCTTTTAGTGTTAAACATCTTTACATATGTTTCCTTAAGGGTTGTTCTTTTTATATATGTGTTCCTTTAAAGATATTCCCTTTACACATGCTTTTATCAATGATGTGAGTTTGTTTTACTACCCTGTGTTCCTCAGCCTAGGCCATGCCTGGCCTTACACCAGCTGGCACTTGTTAGTAATCACAGGGCAATGTATATAGAGCTGCCCGTTTCTCACATTCAGGGCCGGACTGGGGAAATAATTCATACCGGGAGATATAGCGCGAAATATAGCCCCAATCAGGCCACTTTTTAAGCGGGGGGTCTGGGGGTCCCCCACCCGGAATTTTTTTGTTACAAAGACAGCATTCTGGTGAATTTTAGTGCATGTGAATCACAAACTAATGAGCCAACAATTGCTTAGTACAATGTTTTTTTTTTTTTTTTTTTTTTATATATCTTTCTTCCCCTCCTTTTTCCCGATTTTTCTCCCATCCCACCCTTCCTGGTTGTTGCGTACTTTCCCCTACTGTTGGTCCGGGAGACCGGAGACTGTCACATGCTTTCCTCCGACGCATGTGCAGCCTGGGGCAGGCCAACCTGGCCGCGCAGGTTCTCACCGGGGAGAGTGTAGCGTGTGGGAGGCCACACTATCTCTCCTCAGTTCCAACCCTCGCTGAGCAGGCGCCCCCCGACCGAACTGTAGGGGTCGCTGTCCACAACACCCAGGACCCACCCTTCAGCTTTCCCACCCCCTGATACAGCCAATTGTATCAGTGTGAGAGGCCAGCCAAGCTGATAGCAACGCCAGGAGCTGGATTCGAACAGGCGAATCCTAGTGTCTCCCGGTGTTGGTGACGAACGTAATCTCCGTGCGCCACCTGCCCCCCCCCGTACAATGTACTCTTATGAACCTCAAATAAAACTGTTGTGGCCCTAGCAATGCTACTCTCTCCACCTTCAAAAAGAAAAAAGCAAGCGCACCACATATTTTTCTATTTACTATTATAATACAGTTAACCACTCTCTCCACCTATTCAAACAGAGCAAGAGCACAATACCATGTTCACTTTACTGATGCACTACCCATCAACAGTTAAAATAGCCCTTTACACAAACATTAAATAACAGACCTTTCATTACAATACTATAATAACAGTAGCCATTGCCAGAATAGTGACACATGTATCGCGTGTGGTGAGCACACGCATGCATGCACAACGAAGACAGAAGATTGCGTTGTCTCAATCATTTTAACTATAAAATGAGCTCAAAGTATGAGCTCACTGACTGAAATTTCCAACAAAAAGCATCAATTGTCAAATAATATTGATCACATTAACTAGACTAGATGTTTTTGAGGAAATTAGAAAGGGAACAACAACTTAACCCTTGTGTCTGATCAGATTCTTATTTTTTTGATAACTTTACAGTGATTATGTTTGTAGCCAATGTGGCAAAGGTGTGTAATCTTTGAATTATCTTTGAATTATTTTGACTTTCTCTTTATCTGCCATTCCATTCGCCGCCTCCGCTGTCAATCAGTTGTATCGCCTGGTCCCGCCTCCACCAATCACAAGCACGGCTCCATTTCTGTGTGTGATCCGCGTGAGGGAGAGAGAGAGATAGTTCTCCAACTCTGTCGCAGACAGTGAAATCCTGGTTGTTCCCCACTCACCTAGGTTATCTAACTATCGCGCCGCGCCGCCGCCACAACTAGAAACAATGGCCTGGCAAAAAAATAAAAATAAAAAATTATAATAAAAAAAATATATATATATATTTTTTTTATATAATTTTTATTTTTTTATCTGTGCAGGTCAGGCCACCGGGAAAACTCCATTGTATTGCCTTGTTTCAGTGTATTGTTTCACATAGTTGGTTTCGGTCACGTACTCACCTCTTGTCACTTATATTCCCCGTGAGTCCGTTCCTCTCTAAGTCCACCTTTTTTGCCAGCTTTGCTGTGTATAGTTTGTTTCCGGGTTTTGCAGTTCGCTTTTGTTTTTGCTACTGTACCGTTTGTAACGTGTATCCTTGTCGAATCTGCTCAGTAAAAGCCTGTCACTTCAGTACGTCGTCTCAGCTTCTTCTCTCTCTGCTCGTGTTACCTGCAAGTGGGGTCTCCTCTCCTAACCCACACGAAACCATCACAGAATGGTGCGACCTTCAATGATCCCAGCACGCACGAAGACAGCAGGAGCGAGCAACGCTCTCCTCTCGATGGAGAGATTCTTCAAGGGGGATTTTCTCTCCTCGTCCTCAGAGGAGAGATGGACTGTGTACACGCTGCTCATCTCTGTCGGTGAGCGCAGCGCCGAGCAGGCGCTCCAGCTGGAAGCACACGGCCGTGTGATCCGTTGGCTGATTCGGGAGCTCCTGTCCTCTGCTTCCGAAGCCCCGTTTACCAGCATGCCTTCCTCCGCAAGTACAGCTAGTCCTCTCGCCGTTAGCACAGCCCAGGCTGTTAGCCCAGCCATTAGCCTAGCTTCCCCTGCTAGTACTGCTAACTCTCGCCCTGTTAACGCTGCGCAGGCTGTTAGCCCAGCCGTTAGCCTAGCTTCCCCTGCTAGTGCTGCTAACTCTCGCCCTGTTAACGCTGCCCAGGCTGTTAGCCCAGCCGTTAGCCTAGCTTCCCCTGCTAGTACTGCTAACTCTCGCCCTGTTAACACTGCCCAGGCTGTTAGCCCAGCCGTTAGCCTAGCGTCCCCAGCTAGTGCTGCTAACTCTCGTCCTGTTAACACTGCCCAGGCTGTTAGCCCAGCCGTTAGCCTAGCGTCCCCAGCTAGTGCTGCTAACTCTCGTCCTGTTAACACCGTCCAGGCTGTTAGCCCAGCCATTAGCCTAGCTTCGGCAGCTAGTAATGCTAACCCCAACTCTGTTAACACAGTCCAGGCTACTAGCATAGCCTGGACTGTGGGCAGGCCAACCTGGCCGCGCAGGTTCTCACCGGGGAGAGTGTAGCGTGTGGGAGGCCACACTATCTCTCCTCAGTTCCAACCCTCGCTGAGCAGGCGCCCCGACCGAACTGTAGGGGTCGCTGTCCACAACACCCAGGACCCACCCTTCAGCTTTCCCACCCCCTGATACAGCCAATTGTATCAGTGTGAGAGGCCAGCCAAGCTGATAGCAACGCCAGGAGCTGGATTCGAACAGGCGAATCCTAGTGTCTCCCGGTGTTGGTGACGAACGTAATCTCCGTGCGCCACCTGCCCCCCCCGTACAATGTACTCTTATGAACCTCAAATAAAACTGTTGTGGCCCTAGCAATGCTACTCTCTCCACCTTCAAAAAGAAAAAAGCAAGCGCACCACATATTTTTCTATTTACTATTATAATACAGTTAACCACTCTCTCCACCTATTCAAACAGAGCAAGAGCACAATACCATGTTCACTTTACTGATGCACTACCCATCAACAGTTAAAATAGCCCTTTACACAAACATTAAATAACAGACCTTTCATTACAATACTATAATAACAGTAGCCATTGCCAGAATAGTGACACATGTATCGCGTGTGGTGAGCACACGCATGCATGCACAACGAAGACAGAAGATTGCGTTGTCTCAATCATTTTAACTATAAAATGAGCTCAAAGTATGAGCTCACTGACTGAAATTTCCAACAAAAAGCATCAATTGTCAAATAATATTGATCACATTAACTAGACTAGATGTTTTTGAGGAAATTAGAAAGGGAACAACAACTTAACCCTTGTGTCTGATCAGATTCTTATTTTTTTGATAACTTTACAGTGATTATGTTTGTAGCCAATGTGGCAAAGGTGTGTAATCTTTGAATTATCTTTGAATTATTTTGACTTTCTCTTTATCTGCCATTCCATTCGCCGCCTCCGCTGTCAATCAGTTGTATCGCCTGGTCCCGCCTCCACCAATCACAAGCACGGCTCCATTTCTGTGTGTGATCCGCGTGAGGGAGAGAGAGAGATAGTTCTCCAACTCTGTCGCAGACAGTGAAATCCTGGTTGTTCCCCACTCACCTAGGTTATCTAACTATCGCGCCGCGCCGCCGCCACAACTAGAAACAATGGCCTGGCAAAAAAATAAAAATTAAAAATTATAATAAAAAAAATATATATATATTTTTTTTTTATATAATTTTTTTTTTTTTATCTGTGCAGGTCAGGCCACCGGGAAAACTCCATTGTATTGCCTTGTTTCAGTGTATTGTTTCACATAGTTGGTTTTGGTCACGTACTCACCTCTTGTCACTTATATTCCCCGTGAGTCCGTTCCTCTCTAAGTCCACCTTTTTTGCCAGCTTTGCTGTGTATAGTTTGTTTCCGGGTTTTGTAGTTCGCTTTTGTTTTTGCTACTGTACCGTTTGTAACGTGTATCCTTGTCGAATCTGCTCAGTAAAAGCCTGTCACTTCAGTACGTCGTCTCAGCTTCTTCTCTCTCTGCTCGTGTTACCTGCAAGTGGGGTCTCCTCTCCTAACCCACACGAAACCATCACAGAATGGTGCGACCTTCAATGATCCCAGCACGCACGAAGACAGCAGGAGCGAGCAACGCTCTCCTCTCGATGGAGAGATTCTTCAAGGGGGATTTTCTCTCCTCGTCCTCAGAGGAGAGATGGACTGTGTACACGCTGCTCATCTCTGTCGGTGAGCGCAGCGCCGAGCAGGCGCTCCAGCTGGAAGCACACGGCCGTGTGATCCGTTGGCTGATTCGGGAGCTCCTGTCCTCTGCTTCCGAAGCCCCGTTTACCAGCATGCCTTCCTCCGCAAGTACAGCTAGTCCTCTCGCCGTTAGCACAGCCCAGGCTGTTAGCCCAGCCATTAGCCTAGCTTCCCCTGCTAGTACTGCTAACTCTCGCCCTGTTAACGCTGCGCAGGCTGTTAGCCCAGCCGTTAGCCTAGCTTCCCCTGCTAGTGCTGCTAACTCTCGCCCTGTTAACGCTGCCCAGGCTGTTAGCCCAGCCGTTAGCCTAGCTTCCCCTGCTAGTACTGCTAACTCTCGCCCTGTTAACACTGCCCAGGCTGTTAGCCCAGCCGTTAGCCTAGCGTCCCCAGCTAGTGCTGCTAACTCTCGTCCTGTTAACACTGCCCAGGCTGTTAGCCCAGCCGTTAGCCTAGCGTCCCCAGCTAGTGCTGCTAACTCTCGTCCTGTTAACACCGTCCAGGCTGTTAGCCCAGCCATTAGCCTAGCTTCGGCAGCTAGTAATGCTAACCCCAACTCTGTTAACACAGTCCAGGCTACTAGCATAGCCGCTAGCATAGCTACCATAGCTAACACAGCTAGCAGAACCTCTGCCCCCACAACCAAGTCAATGGTTTCTTCTGTTAGGAGATTCACTGTGGGCTCAGTCTGTATCTCTAGCTTAGCTCCTTCTGCTATTGCTAGTAAGTCTAGGGAGGCTAGCAAAGCTCCTTCAGCTAGCCAGGCTTTCTCAACTAGCTCAGCGCTGTCTGCTAGTTTAGCCTTTCTGCTAGCAAAGCTCCTTCAGCTAGCCAGGCTTTCTCAACTAGCTCAGCACTGTCTGCTAGTTTAGCCTCTTCTGCTAGCCAGGCTTTCACAGCTAGTCCAGCCTTGACTGCTAGTTTAGCCTTCAGCTAGCCATGCTTTCTCAACTAGCTCAGCACTGTCTGCTAGTTTAGCCTCTTCTGCTAGCCAGGCATTCACAGCTAGTCCAGCCTTGTCTGCTAGTGTAGCCTCTTCAGCTAACCAGGCCTTCACAGCTAGTCCAGCCTTGACTGCTAGTGTAGCCTCTTCTGCTAGCCAGGCTTTCTCAACTAGCTCAGCACTGTCTGCTAGTTTAGCCTCTTCTGCTAGCCAGGCCTTCACAGCTAGTCCAGCTTTCACAACTAGTTCAGCCCCGTCTGCTAGTTTAGCTTCTTCGGCTAGCCAGGCTTTCACAACTAGTTCAGCCCCGTCTGCTAGTTTAGCCTCTTCTGCTAGCCAGGCTTTCTCAACTAGCTCAGCACTGTCTGCTAGTTTAGCCTCTTCTGCTAGCCAGGCATTCACAGCTAGTCCAGCCTTGTCTGCTAGTGTAGCCTCTTCAGCTAACCAGGCCTTCACAGCTAGTCCAGCCTTGACTGCTAGTGTAGCCTCTTCTGCTAGCCAGGCTTTCTCAACTAGCTCAGCACTGTCTGCTAGTTTAGCCTCTTCTGCTAGCCAGGCCTTCACAGCTAGTCCAGCTTTCACAACTAGTTCAGCCCTGTCTGCTAGTTTAGCTTCTTCGGCTAGCCAGGCTTTCACAACTAGTTCAGCCCCGTCTTCTAGTTTAGCCTCTTCAGCTAGCCAGGCTTTCTCAACTAGTCCAGCTCTGTCTAATAGTTTAGCCTCTTCAGCTAGCCAGGCTTTCTCAACTAGTTCAGCCCCGTCTGCTAGTTTAGCTTCTTCAGCTAGCCAGGCTTTCTCAACTAGCCCAGCCTTGTCTGCTAGTTTAGCCTCTTCAGCTAGCCAGGCTTTCTCAACTAGTCCAGCCCTGTCTGCTAGTTTAGCCTCTTCGGTTAGCCAGGCTTTCACAACTAGTTCAGCCCTGTCTGCTAACTTAGCACCTAAAGCTAGCACCTCAGCTCTCCCTGCTAGCCCAGGCCCTGTAGCCCCTGTAGCCAATATAGCCGTGTTAGCTACTTCCTTAGCATCCCCTGCTAGGTTAGCCACTGCTAGTTCTACAGGCCCTACAGCTAAACCCTTGGCTTCCTCAGTTAGGAGACTCAGTGTGGTTCCGGCCCTTAGTACAAGCTTAGCTCCCCCTGCTACTGCTAGCAAGTCTAGAAAGGCTAGTGTAACTGAGGGGTACAATTCCCTGACTGTATTGATAAGTATGGTATCATTAAACCACTACCGCTTTATGTACTTTAATTACTGGCCATACAGTACACGATATATGAATATGATGAACACTTCCCACAATGAAATCGGTTCCACACAAAGGTATAATCAAGTATTTAATGGAGCAAAGGGTACATAATATACTTTACATTATTCTTTGAATGCACTTGTAAGGCAAAGGAATGTGCGTAGGCAAATCAACAATGAATGTCCATTCTCTGGTTACGCAGGAGGTAATTATACAACCTGAATCTTAGGGAATTATATCTATGGTACACTAGTAATATAGCGGGAGATACTGGAAGGGTCCCCCTGGTTGTAAGCCAGCAGGGGTAGAAGATCTGTCGGTAGTAGAACGTCTGGTCAACGATGACTAAGGAGACTCCAGGTACAGGAGCCGGTGCAGTAGCCTCTTGATCCACAGACGAATACAGCTGTTCTCCGTAGACTGTAGCTCCACAGTGAAGAAAGCTAGTCGGCCTCAGGCTCTCTGAGGCGCCGACTCGACTTGACTCCTCGCGGGGTAAATCCAACACGTGCAGGCGTCGGCGATTATCCGCTCCATAAATCACAGGACCAAAGCAAATATATTCCAGCCGCAAAGGGCTATGTAGTCGTCGGGTAGATTAATCCAGTGTACATGTCCATACGGTTCTCGTCTAGGTCTCCTCGGGTGAAAGCGCCATGTGGTCAGCCCAGCCTGGATAAGAACTCTAGCTAATACGAGGAAGCGTTGGAGATGCTGGTCACTGTAGAACTTTAACCGCACGATACATTATACACAATAGACTATTATTGACTTAATAGAAATATGTCGCACTCGACGGTATAGCGCCAAACTCTGACAATTCAGTTATTAATTCGCACGCGGTCTCAATGCTCTATTCTGGGGCCAAACAGGCCATACTTCACTGCACGTTGTATCGTGGGTGAGGCTTCAACTTATTGGGTAACATACTAAGGGGCTAAGGGGCTTCTATATTCACCTGCGCCGTATTTATACGCACGGTGAACAAACTAGTGCCAATCTCATTTCTGTCGCGTATCCCTGGGCAAGGCCGGGCATGTCCAGACACATCTTGACGGTGACTTTGAACCTGACTCCGGAGGCCGGTCCCTGGCGCCGGTGGACCGCTGTCCAATAGGAGAATGAAATATTATGGTCTGTAGTAGGCTAAAGGGATATTCCGTGTATATGTACAAGGAATATACAAGGGATATCAAACGATATACAAATACTATGCAATATATATCAATAAATAAATATATATATTCGGTTTAATCTGATCCTTCGTAACAGCTAGTAAAGCCCTCACAGTTAGCAGGGCTTCTTCAGCTAACCCAGCCTCTACTGCCAGCCTAGCCCCTGTTAGCTTAGCCCCAGGTGCTACGCCCGGCCCGGTCTCCACGCCCGGTCCGGCTCCCACGCCTGACCTGGCCTCCTCGACTGGTCCGGCTCCCACGCCTGACCCGGCCTCCTCGACTGGTCCGGCTCGCACGCCTGACCTGGCCTCCTCGACTGGTCCGGCTCCCACGCCTGACCCGGCCTCCTCGACTGGTCCGGCTCCCACGCCTGACCCGGCCTCCTTGACTGGTCCCGGCTCCTCGACTGATTCCGGCTCCTCGACTGATTCCGGCTCCTCGACTGGCCCCGGCTCCTCGTCTGGTCCAGCTCTTCGCCGTGGTCGTCGCCGTGGTCTTCGTCAGCAGAGACCCCCATCCGGGGGTCTGCACCCGGCCCCGAGGTCTGCACGTGGAGTGGTCCCCGTCCGGGGTCCTGCTCCGGGGTTGTCGTCTTCGCGCCTCCGCTCCGGCCCTTCCGGTCCGGCCCCGAGTCCTGCGCCTGGAGGGTCCTTCATCCAGGGTCCTGCTCCGGGTCTGACGCCCACGCCCCTTTGCTCCAGGCCTCCTGACCGGCCCTCCGTCCCCGTTTCCAGTCCCCCTCACCGGCCCTTCATCCCCGTGTCCAGTCCCCCTCACCGGGCCTCTGTCCACGTTTCCGGCCCCCGTTGTCGGGCCTTTGTCCCCGTCTCCGGCCGCCCTGGCCCTTTGCCCCGCCCGCCCTTCCCCGGGTTTCCCTCTGGTCCTGTTCCTCGGGTCCTCTGCTGCTTTGCCCCTCCTGGGTTCTTTTCGCGGCCCCCCGGTCCCGGCTCTCCAGGTCCTCGCCCCCCGTTTTTTCCGGGGTCTCGGCCCCCCGCCTCGCCCGTTCCCGGACGGTCTTACCGGTCGTCTGGGATCCGACCCTTTGGGGGGGGTACTGTCATGGTCCCAGCCAGGGATCATGCTCGAACAATATGAACAGTTGTTTTCTGCCGCCCTCTGGTGGTCAAACGCAGCAGCTCCAGATATTGGACCTTATTCTGGATGTTATTAATGGTGCTGTGTTTTATCTGTTCATGTTGTGTGGTGCGTTTTAGCTTGTGTTTTTAAAAGGTTCACCCCTTTTCACATGTCTTTTAGTGTTAAACATCTTTACATGTTTCCTTAAGGGTTGTTCTTTTTATATATGGGTTCCTTTAAAAGGTTCATTCCCTTTACATATGTTTTTTGTAAGTGTTTAACTTTACATGTGTTCCTTTAAGGTTCACCCCTTTTCACATGTCTTTTAGTGTTAAACATCTTTACATATGTTTCCTTAAGGGTTGTTCTTTTTATATATGTGTTCCTTTACACATGCTTTTATCAATGATGTGAGTTTGTTTTACTACCCTGTGTTCCTCAGCCTAGGCCATGCCTGGCCTTACACCAGCTGGCACTTGTTAGTAATCACAGGGCAGTGTATATAGAGCTGCCCGTTTCTCACATTCCTTGTCACACCATTGTATTGCCTTGTTTCAGTGTATTGTTTCACATAGTTGGTTTCGGTCACGTACTCACCTCTTGTCACTTATATTCCCCGTGAGTCCGTTCCTCTCTAAGTCCACCTTTTTTGCCAGCTTTGCTGTGTATAGTTTGTTTCCGGGTTTTGCAGTTCGCTTTTGTTTTTGCTACCGTTTGTAACGTGCAGGCACGTGCACACATAGAGGTCAAGGAGTGCTTGAGCACCTGCCTTTTTGAGCCTCATCAAAAAAGTGCCCTTCCAACTGAAAAATGTCAGGATAGAATAAAAATATTAGGTAAAGAGAGAGAGATGCCCCATATTCCATAGCAGTTTGCACGGCCTCCTCACCGTGCCTCTCCGCGGACCTATATTTTATGCAGCGTGGGTGGTGATGATGATGATGATGATAGAAACCGCTGTGGTGCATACAGTTGAATGCTGGTATTACACTCATTGAGGGACACGAAGAAGTCAAGTCCGATGGGATTTGGGAATCTCAAATACAAATCGGGATTGGAATAAAAAATGCATTTATATTAAACAATACAGAATATACAGAACTTCTTGGGGTCTGTAGGGTAAGCACTTATTCCCTCCCCCCTGAACATTTATGGAGATGTGTCAGTGATAAAAGTGTCTTTCAAGGATAAGTGAGCTCCTGCACTGATTATTATAGTTATAATATTCAATATTTGATCACCAAAACCCCCCAAAAAACATAAAAAGGGGGCCCCCCGCCCGAAAAGGGCCCTTAAAAATCGTGCTTGCACGCTACGCACGCTCGGTTAATATACACACACAAGTGTAGTGCCCTTTTCAGTCTTTGAGCACCTGCCCCTCTAAAGTCCTGTGCACGTCCCTGGTAACGTGTATCCTTGTCCAATCTGCTCAGTAAAAGCCTGTCACTTCAGTACGTCGTCTCAGCTTCTTCTCTCTCTGCTTGTGTTACCTGCAAGTGGGGTCTCCTCTCCTAACCCACACGAAACCATCACAGTATGAGCATGTATGAGCATGTATGAGTATGCCCACCAATGCCGGTGTGTGAAACCCCACTGAAGTATTTAAAACAGCACAATTAATGTATAAAGCAAAAGGTAATGTACTTCCAGGAAACATTCAAGAACTGTTCTTTGATAGAGAGGGGGGTTATAATCTGAAGGGAGAACTCAATTTAAAAGTTCTTAGTGTACGCACTACCATGAGAAGTCACTGTATTTCAATAATGGAGTGAAACTGTGGAACAGTCTGAATGTGGTGCTAAAGCAATGTCCAAATATGAGACAATTCAAAATGAATTATAAGGAAATGATGTTCACGAGGTACAGGGATGAGGAAGGGATTTGACATTCACAGGTGTTTTTTTATTTTATTTCTTTCATGTTTTACATATATATTTTTTGTTTTGCATATATATATATATTTGTTTTGTAAGGTTTTAAATTAGTACACTCATTTGAGAAGTGAAAAAGGGGTAGGATTAAATAAGTGTATACGTCTTCCTACTCCTTTTCAAACATGTAAATTGGGTTATGTTTTGCTTTTTTTATTATTTTCTTTTATTTCTGAGATCAATGATTTGTCTCGATTTTTGATTTTATATTGTTTGTATTTATTTACATGTTCGAAATAAAGATTTCAAATAAAATAAAATCAAATAAAAAAGGATTAGATTAGATTAGATTCAACTTTAGCACAAGTAGCCTACAGTACAACAAAATTATGTTGGCATCTAACCAGAGGGCAAAGTAGCAGTTATATACTCTTACTGGCCAATCGCGTCTCGCCAGCCCCTGGAATCTTCTCGGCATGTTCCAACGGCGCGTCAGGCCTGTCCTGGGGTTTCCTCGTCTTTTGACAGCAGATCGAGGGACGTCGTGCGATGTTTAGCTATCGGGCTAACTTGCGCCCAGGTAGCATCTGCGCCACTAGGCATAACAATGCTGGTGTTAGTGATGCTGCTCGAGTTGTCCTGGGAGACAACCGAGTTGTGTATTGGCGCAAGGGGCAGGATATCTGGGTAAACGTTGTTGTTTTCCCGGTTATCCTGGAGCGCACGGCTAACGTTATGCTATGATGCTGGGTTACTGTTTCTGTTTTGATTCCCCGCTGAGGGCTGTCTTTTTAGAAAAAGGTCTTCCCTCCTCTTAACCATTCATGCTGACGGTCAATCGGTGTCTACTGTTGGGAGTATTGACGGGGGCTTGTTTACCTTTTTCATGGGTGAATGGGCTGAGGCCTAGGGCTGGTGTGCTTTTTGTGAATATTATGAATGGTATGCGGGACTGGTGTTCTCTGGTCTGCATCCCCTTAACGTTGTGTGTATGGGCTAGCCCATTCTGCAGTGTATTGGTGGTGTTTTAGTTCATTTATTCATTAACCCCTTCATGGGTGCACACCACAGTGGAGGTTACTGGTTGCAACCACCATTGGTGCTCCGTGTTTATGAAGCAGGTGGCATCAGTCCTTTGCCTCTGGCATGTTGAAACAGTGCCCCGCCCGGCCGACGCCATGAGGTGAGTCGGCCCGGCGGGTGGCTGGTGGGCTGTTAAGCCTATACCGCCACGGTATAGAATTAGCAGCGATTAGTAACTTTGTTCGAATTGCTGTTTTTTCTGTCAAAAATGGTGTCTGGTGGTGGGGCCATGAAGGCCAGCCGACGTAGAAACATTGTGCGAGGTTTTGACGTTATTAGCTTTGACCTAGCCGCAAGCTATAACCGCAGGGAGGGCTAGGATGCTGTCAACGCTTGTTTACAGACATCTTGGTTGGATTAGTCTCCCTTTGAGGGGATGAGAAGTTAAAAAAGAATTTTTCCCTCCTCAGGGCTCCCCTCTCCGCAAAGGAACTTTGGTCTTCCGCTGGAGCGCGGGCGGTATTTGACCTAGGCCCCACACCGCCTCACGCCGCGCAGCCAGAGGTGAAAGCACGGCTTCGCCAGCGGCTGTAGCGAGGCCCACGACCGTTTCCCCTGCCTGAGGTACCCTGGGCTCAACGTCAACAGGTGTCCACAAGGCCGACAGCCTTGGCGGGCGAGGGATCGGCTACATTGGATAAGCACGCCCTAAAAAAACGTCGCCGTCCGGCTGTGTGCAGCCCGCTCTCCGGTCACTCCCTCCCCCAACACCAGCGGAAAAGGGGCTCTGATTTGTTTCCTTTGGCTGCAGGCCGCGTGTCTTCAATGAAGCACAAGCGGCCCCACGTTCGCTTCTCATGGGGACAGGGGCTGACACCCAGTTGATGGCTGAGACTGGGTCTGTCCGAGAGAATGTTGTGCTGTCAAGCGGCTCCCATGCCACACGTTCTGCGTCTGTGTTTGGTTGAGCCTGGTGTTACGTCTGTCAACTACAAGGGTTGTCAGCAGGGGGGCTCGAGACCTTTTGAGGCAAACAGTGCGGGCTTCCCCGACCTCGCCTTCGCCAGGCCGGGTATCACGTTGATGCCTCCCACTCCGGAGAGCCCGCTGTGGTCTGGCAGGCACGCGTGATTTGGGTGGTAGTAATATCACTGCAGGGATACGGTGTGTAGGAACCCATGGGGGCCTCACACCTTGCATGTCCAGCTGCAGAACAACTCCTCAGCATGCTGGAGGGGTGTTCAGTGGGGGAGCTTTTGTCACCTAGTATGATGTCAGCTTCCCCCGTATCAAACCGGGCCGCCTATCTACAGTTCCTAGCGGACCAGCGCCAAATGGCGGCGGGTGCGTTTGGGAGTATCATCACATATGGTTACAGCAGTACCATATGTCGAGGTGGATGGAGAGAACGCTGAGGCGGGGACTTGTGTTTACACAACCCCACCCGTTTTCAGGTTTGGTACAGACCCTATTGTCAGGGTCACCAGCAGTGACAGCTCTGGTTAACGAGATCCAATCTCTGTGGGCGAAGCAAGCCATCATCGTCGCGTTTTCCTCCCGGTATTCTCTGGTGCCCGAGAAATCGGGAGGGGGGGGTGTCAGACCCATGCTGGACCTGTCCCATGGGAAGGTTCAGCATTTTGGACCGTCTCCTACCTGTTGAACACTGTCAGGTGGGGGCCTGGTTCTCCTCCATAGACCTGTAGGATGCGTATTCGCATCCCCGATCTTCCATTCTAGGGCTTACCTACGCTTCCTTTGCAGGGTTTAGCGTATGAGCACCAGGGGCTGCTGTTCGGCTTTTCTCTGGCTCCCCGCATCTTCACCAAGTGCATGGAGGCCGCACTGGGGCCTCTGCGTCGTCAGGGGTTATGAAGTGTATTCTGCCCTGACGACGTTCTGGTCCTTGGCGGTCAAGGTGGATCGTCAGGTCTCATACCAGGCAGGTGGTGGAATTCCTCACCAGCCTGGGGTTTGCTGTAGACTGGAAGTAGAGTACTCCTCTTCCCAGTCAACGGGTGGAGTACTTGGGCTTATTCTAAGCTCAAGGTCTATATGGGCATCCCTCTCAGAGCATGTTATCGACACGCTCGGGAGGTTCCGTCCTAGGACGGTTACAGCGCTGTCCGTGATGCGCCTGCTCGGTATGATGGCATCTGCTGATTCCGTGGTCCCTCTTGGCCTCCTCTTCACCTCATGAGGAGGATACGGAGGTGGTTTTCCAGTATGGAAATAGACCCTGTGAGAGGCAAGTGGAAGCGGCTAAGGTTCCCTTGTCAGTAATGGGGGACCTCGCCCTCTGGCTGTAGGCTGTCACACATCACGGTCTTCACCGACGCCTCCCTCACTGGGGATGCGTCGGGCCAACGCAGTAGGGGGCAGCTGGCAAGACCATGCTGCCCGGTCTGCGCTACGTTCAATATGTTGGTATTGAAGGCGGTCCTTCTGGTCCTCAACCGGTGTTTTGATCAGGACGGACAATACGACGTCAGCGTTGTATATCGACAGACAGGGAGGAGTACGCTCCCCCCGTCTGCACCGGGCGGCGGTCGGCTGGCTATGGGCGTTCTCCATCTGCGCAGCCTGAGGGCTCTCCACATCCCGGCAGGGTGAATGTGGGTACAGGGTTGATGTCGCGGGGCGGTTCTCACCCTGACAAGTGGGGATTACATCCGGACATAGTCGGGCAGGTCTGGGACCGATGCCGTGGCCGCCTGGGATTCTGTACATTTTCCCCCCCATACATCTGATAGGTCAGTTGTTGGTGCGGTTACGTCGGGAGTGCAGGACCTTGGTCCTGTTCGCGCCGGACTGGGGCACAGCTGTGTGGTTCCCGGTCCTGATCCAGCTCTTGTTAGCCCCGCCGTGGCCTGTTCCTTGGTCGTCGCGGGCCCTCTCTCAAGCGCACGGGTCTCTGTGGCAGTTCCCTGTGCTGGGCCAGCCGCTGATGGTTTGGCTGTTGAGAGGGTGAGTCTGGAGGGGATGGACCCTTCTGTGGTCGACACCATCCGGAACGTGCATGCTCCCTCCACGATCGCGGGTTACGCTGGTAGGTGGTGTATTTTCCAAGAGTGGTGTAGAATGGGGGGCTTGGATCAGGTGTCCTGCCCCCTGGACACTGTCCTTTCCTTCCTTCAGTCTATTTTGGATAGACTGTCGGCTTCGACGGTGAGAGTATATGCCGCGGCTATATTCTCTTGTCATGTGGGGTTGAGGGCGTTACGTTGTTCAGCCACCCTCTTGTGAAGCGTTTCCTGCTTGGCGCTCGGCTCCTTAAGCCGGTGAAACGTTCTCTGTCTCCGAGTTGGGGCCTCCAACTGGTCCTTGGCCGGTTGTCTGAGGCCCCGTTTGAGCCTCTTGAGCAGGCGTCTTTGGAACAGCTGTCTTCAAGACTGCGTTCCTGCTGGCCATCACCTCCGCTAAGCGCGTGGGTGAGCTTTGCGCTCTCTCGGTGCGGCCTGAGTGCTTGTCTATTCGTGTCAATAGCGGTGCGACTCTGAGGCCTAATCCAGTCTTCGTGCCAAAAAATATCCGGAGTTCTTTTCGCTCCAGGGATATTGTGGTTCAGGCGTTTCATCCGCCTCCTCATGTGACGGATCATACTGGGTCTGCGTTGTGTTTGATGTTAAATGAGAATGTCCCGAGGGGGAGTCGAACATGGGGCTCCCATGCCGCGGGCGACGACACAGGCCGCTGCACTAAGAAGTGAATTCACTCCTAACTACCGTACCTATGCGTCTGTTAAACCTGTTATGAGGAAGTGAGTTTAACTTACCAGCCCGTAATGCCACAGTCACTTGTCAACACCCCTGTTTCTGTGACTGTGGATAAACTCACGGGCTTCCCTGTTACACTCACGCTGGTGAGTTAAGGCCTCTGCATGCTACAGAAACTGCAAAGCAACTGCAACACAACATCGACAATGCAACAGTGTTGCAGACACTCTGCCTTTATGTTTCTGCAACATCGACACGCAGCCTATGCAACAGTGTACCCCGGATGTAGCTAGGTTCCCTAGATAGATGAAACTTCCCATCTCAACCAACCCATTGATAACAAGCAGAAAAAGAAGCATCATTTATACTTCCGGTCGGGGGGTTTCAAAATAAAAGAGCGACGTCTAAAAGCACCGTAAATGCGTTTATTTTGTACATTATCTAACGTTAACACGAACCTAAACGAATCTATAGTTAGTTTAGGTTCGTGTTAACGTTAGATAATGTACACAATAAACGTATTTCCGGTGCTTTTAGACGTCGCTCTTTTATTTTGAAATCCCCCGACCGGAAGTATTATAGTGTCTGTTGCTAGCAGCTTAACTTTTGTCGGCCGGTTCTGTGCTTTTTCGAGCTAACGTAACGTCATTAGTTTCCAATGGAGAGGAGAGAAAGACCTCGGCTCACATGCAGCTCAAACTACCTGTTGGAATAAATTAATTGATTGATGTTTAACTTGTCCCTGTGTGTGTCCAGTCATTTCGACTAGCAAACGTTTTATTTAACGTTACCTCAGGATACCATTGTATTTAGTTGGTTAGCTATGTAGCTAATGTGGATAGCATTTTGAATAGCATCAATGCTAGCTGGCTGGCTACAGCTTTATTTACTAAATTATGGAGGCTTTTTAATCGTCAGGGTAAGAGAGGATTTGTCATGATCAACTGAAGGCGTATACTATGGAACAATATGTGCTTGGGTTTTCAGAAAAAGGCCAGCTATGTGACGCTAATTATTTAGCTAATATTGATAGCATAGCTTTCTGGCTACGGCTCAACACCATGCCATGGGGATACTATTTCCTAAATTGTGGAGGCTTTTAATCGTCAAGGTAAGATGATTTGAAGGCGTATGCTATGGAAGTCCCCTGCAGCTCCACTTTGTTGAAATGTACATAACTAGGGCTATACTAGATAACCACCGGTTAATTACATAATCCAACATATGTGTAAGAAACATATTCCAGTTAACGGTATATATTTTTAATGATTCGTTACGGCGAAATCAATACTTCCATTTGTATAAATTACATTAACTCGAGGATGGTATGCCTATGGTATTCCTCCCTGCTGGACCAATATTATTCTACAGCCCCGCCCCCATTCGCTAACCAACCAATCACTGCTACGCAACATCAACGCAAGGTTGTTCAGATTAGATTTTGGGGAGAGGTACGCAACATCCTCACAACACACTCTACAAGACCCTCTACAACATGTTGCGTTGAAGTCGTGCTGATGTTGTGTTGCATTTGCGTTGCAGTTTCTGTAGCATGCAGAGGCCTTTAGAGGCGCACCTTCACCTGTCGTGTCCAGTCCGGGCTTTGGGGGTTTACCTCAGCCGGACTCAGGACCTCAGGGCTACCGATCAGCTCTTTGTTTGTTACGGTGGCTCTCGCGCTGGTAAGGCACTGTCGAAACAGCGCCTGTCACATTGGTTGTGCGAGGGCATTGCCCTTTGCTACACGTTGGCTGGGCTGACCCCCCCCTGGGGGTGTCAGGGCGCACTCCACTCATGGGGTGGCGGCCTCTGCCGCCTTGTTAGGGGGGGCCTCGGTGGAGGACATCTGTGCTGCGGCCTCCTGGTCCTCCCCAGGTCCCTTCGTTAGGTTTTACCTCATGGACATGACTGGGGGTTCTGTTTCCCAGGCGGTTCTGAGGTCTGGGACCTCCCCTGCGTCCCGGTTAGCAGGGGTGTGTGGGTGTGTGCCACGAGGTGATGTGTCACACGTGGTCCCGCCTGTGCTGTGCGTTTTTAGGGGTCTCTAGTTCCCTCTTTTTCGCACTTGGGTGGATTTGACTGCCGCCCCCTCTTCGCTAGGAAGGGGGGGTGACGGGACTCCCCTCCCCCTGGTGGTAGAGCTTTCGGGCCCTCAGGGGGTACATGTGTCGGGCCACGCGTCTGCGCTGCCCCATATCTCAATGGCGAAGAGCGAGACGCGATTGACCAGTACGAGTATATAACGATAGGTTATTTATATAACCTAGTTATATGAGTACTGGCTAAGCGTCTCGCTCTTGGCGCGCCCTGAGGTCCCTTGGTGGGGTTTTTCTTGATGGAAAACTTTTCCCGAGGAAGGGTGAGTGTGACCACGCCTGGTGCCTTATAGGGGTACACCGGGGCGAGGCCTGGTCAAGTGCATGGGTGTTTTGTTTCGTTAATGAAGTACAGTAGGTACTGGAGATGAGGTATATCTCAATGGCGAAGAGCGAGACGCTCAGCCAGTACTCACATAATCTTTAAGTGCATAGCAGTATACAGTGTAAGAATGTAATGTGAATATGTCTGGTATAACAAAGCTATGGAGTAAATATGCTAAGCTAATGTATGTACAGTATTATTATATACAGTGGTACACGTATGAATACACTATGGTAGTAAACCATACAAGCCAGTGGTTTAACTAACTATATAAGAGTATGGGATGTATACAGATAAAAACACAAGTATATACCGTATGTTCAGTGTGGGTTATGTACACTGATATATACGCACACACACACACACACACACACACACAAAAGTGAGTTGAATCATCTTACTTTTATGAAACGTCTCTGGTCCTACTTATTTGCATCTAGCCTGCGTGTTCTCATGCCCTTCATTTTAAAGTGAAGCCCACACACTGGCACCCTGCTGCAAACCTCTAGATCACTGTTATGCAAAGATAGCAAGATCATTATTCACCAACGGCAACTGTGAACATTGCACAGGTGGCTGACTTTTACTTTGTGGCTGACTGCTGGAGAGCATTTGGACATAGTGGCCTTGTGTTTTCATGGCGATTCAAGTATGGACTAGAATGAACATTCAGGGTTTACCACAGCATGAGATGAGGCTCACCTCTGTATGAGCTCAGCCCTCTGAAGATCCCATTACAAGGGGTCACGCCCAGAGAGACAGATGTGGGGGTTTAGCATTGCCCTAGGCCTAGACACTGACTGAAAAAAACATCAACATCATTACTGTGTAATTTATCCTGTGTACTGTAATAATTTACCCTGCGTGATGACATTGACACAGTGATTATTTCTACTGCTGCATCGATGCCTCTTGGTAATAAGGGGGTCATCACTATGTTCCCCGGGTCCTATGTTCCCCGGGTCCTATGTTCCCAGATTGATTAATTGAACATTTTATACATTTTTATTATTTTATTAATTATTAATGTCCGCCATGTTTCAAACTGGTTAAGCTTAGCCCTCTTTCGAAGTTGGTTAAGGTTAGAGTTTGGAATCAGGGCTGGTGGTCTGACTATCTATCGCTACCGGTGAACATGGGACCCGGGGAACATAGACATGCTCCCGTAATAAGGTCCTCAGGAGTCACTCACTGAGGAATAATCTCCCCCTGTCAACTGCGACAGTGTTGGCCAGGTAATTTTGCTCCCAGGGCAGCGTAATCTATTTTGTAATCTGCACTTACAATTGGCCGTTGGCAAGCAGATTTGTCCAATAGGAGATGTCCTACCCCAAACCCTATTGTTTTTCTTTGATTTGTATTAAAAAACGAATTTCCAAATAAATATTTACCTCTGTTATACCTTCATCTGTTGTCTTGTTGTGTTACTGTTTTGGGAAACTGTGGAGACTATTCCAGGTCAATTTCCTCCACCTGTCACAATATCCCCAATGGGGCACGGTGCCATGTACTCACTCACTCACTCAACCCCCCACTCCACCACAAACAACTTCATATGTACTGCATACAGTGTTATTACACCAATATGCAAAGTGCAAGGGGGTATTGTAATCACGTGTGTCCAAGTGTGTGGTTTCTCTGTCTGTCTGTCTGTCTCTGCTATAACCGGGGTTGTTAAAGTTAGAGGTTCTATGTAGGATTGCAAGTAACTGTCTAACTGCATATATAACTGTTTTCCACTAGAGGGCGCTCTAGGCGGAGCCACTCATGCTACCACCAGGTGGCGAGTATTTAAAGAGATGTCTCCTCCCCCTCTACCTCTTTCCCACCTGCCTCTCAGAGAGAGAACTCTAGTACTGCTGCTTACCATGTGAATAATAATAAACCATGCCAAAGGCTAAAGATAGAAACCATGCCTCTTGACCATATTATTGTTGCCCCATAGCCAGATTCTGTCAACAGGTTATGGGCCCAGATCACGCAGGGGCAAAATAACAAGGGTAGCAAGTTTAGCTGAAGTATAGGCTAGGTTGGCGCCGGGAGCACCGCGTGGCTAGACGCTAGGCCAACAAGAGCTAAAGCTACGCCTACCATCAACCAAGAGGATGGTGACCAAGGGAAGGAGCAAATGGCCCTCATTCAATGGGAAGGCAGAGGACTACGAGCTCTGGGAAGAGCGCATGTTATGCTGCATGCACGGTGTGGGACTGAAGACGACGATCTTGACGGCCCCCACGGGAGACCTGACGGCGGAAGCACAAGCCCTGGACGACAAGCATAATGCAGACGCATACTGTGAGTTAGCGTCACTGCTCGACGACACAAGCTTGGGGCTGATATTCCGCGACACTAAAGACAAAGGCCAAGAAAGCCTGGGGGTGTTGAGAGAGCATTATATCGGGCAAGGAAGACCCCGAGTCGTGGCCCTCTACATAACACTAACAGGACTGAGGAAGGGGCACACCGAGACTGTGACCGAATACGTCATCAGAGCTGAGCAGATCACGACGGCATTGAAGAGTGCAGGAGAAGCACCAAGCGATGGGCTAATGATGGCGATGGTGATGAGAGGACTACCGGAGCTGTACAAACCGTTCACACTCCTGGTAACACACGGTTCAGCGGAAAGTTCAAGGCCAAGTTACGAAACTTTGAGGCCTCAGAAGATACCCACCCAGCCGCCGCGGAGGCAGGAGAGAGGAGCGAGCGACGCCAAGGGAGAAGACCAGGCCCACGGCGGAGCTGGCGTGTTGGCGATGCGGAGAGAAAGGCCATCGGAGAGGTGACTGCACAAAGACTGTCTGGTGTAGCTTCTGCAAATCCACGGGGCACACAGACAGAGCGTGCATGAAGAAACACGACCAGAGCGCGCGATACGCGCATGGACAAGATGACGGCCATGGACGAGACGGCGATTACAGACAAGATGGCGGCTGTGGACAAGATGGCGGCAGCGGACAAGATGGCGGCGACGGTCGACGTGAGACGGATCGAGACGACACCCGGAGAGTAACGGGACAAGAAGACTTCGCTTTCGGGGCGCAGACAGCGTGCGTCGCCAGGCCGGCGCAGCTGCAGCGGGCCCAGAGGAAGGGACTGATCGTGGACACAGGTGCGTCGTCCCACGTCATCAACGACAGGAGTTGGTTGAAGTACTTTGACAACACTTTCCACCCGGAGAGACACAGCATGGAGCTGGCAGACGGGAAGCGCACCTACGGGTTGGCGCAAGAGAGAGGAGACGCACAGGTATGCCTCACGGACAGTGGGAGGCGCCGGCGTACAGTGACGTTAAAGAACGCTCTCTACGTACCATCGTTCCTACGAGGACTATTCTCTGTAATAGCTGCTACTGCAAACGGTGCCAAAGTATTCTTCGATAAAGGTAAATATTTTCTTGTAGAGCCTGACGGTACACGGTTTAACATAAAGATGTACCAGAGAATGTATTATCTGCAAACAGAGTGTAATGACAACGACAAGTGTAATGATAATAATGATATGTGTAGCGTGACGGTCAGTCACGATATACAGACATGGCATGAGATTATGGGTCATTGTAATTACGAGGATTTACTGAAACTGCAATCAGTGACAGAAGGCATGCAAATTGAAGGTGAAAAGCGTAGACCTGACAAAGAATGTGTAGTGTGCAAAACGGGGAAGTTTACTCAATCGAGAAACAGAAATCCCACAGGAAAAGTAAAGGTACCACTCGCGCTAGTTAACACGGATCTAACCGGTCCAGTAAGCAACGAGTCCATAGGAGGCTTTAGATATGTACAGTCTTTTACAGATGTGTGCACAGGGGCAGTGTTTGTTTACTTTCTCAAAGCAAAGAGTGACACACTCCAGGCCACGGAGAAATTCCTGGCAGACGTAGCCCCTTATGGTAACGTAAGATGCTTGAGGTCCGACAACGGAACCGAGTTCACAAACAGAGAGTTCCAAACACTGTTGAGAAGGTACAAGATAAGACACGAGACGTCATGTCCATATCCACCACACCAGAATGGAGGGGCAGAGAGGGAATGGCGCACCATTTTCGAAATGGCTAGGTGTAAGCTAGTAGACAGTAACTTACCTAAGAGTCTATGTCATTACGCGGTGCAAGAAGCCGCTTACACCAGGAACAGGTGCTTTAATAAGGAAAGAAGTGTAATCTAGCTAGAATGCACCAATTTGGATCAGTGTGTCATGCTTACCTGCAGGACAGAGGAAAGCTTGAGTCCAGATGTGAAAAAGGACTCTTTGTAGGGCACGACAAAGGAAGCCCCGCTTTCCTAGTTTATCATCCCGGTAAAGGGAGAGTGCAGAAACACATGCTAGTCAAGTTTGTCAAAAAGACAACATGTGAGAGCGAGACACAAACAGAGAAGCCAGAGCTGGACTCCAGAGTAAGGTGTGAAGAAACAGAGACACCTCAGCCCAGTGTACTTAGCACGGTTGTGCAGAAAGACAGTCAGCCACCCCCAGAGGGCGATGACGAGGAGCACCCGAGGGTGACGTCACGTGCCCCAAGCAGTGGGAGGTATCCCTCAAGGGAACACAAACCCCCAAAGTATCTGACAGACTATGCCCGGAGAGGAAGTGACGAGGATGACAGTACACTTACCACCATTGATTACTGCTACAGGGTAGTCAGTGGGGTACCTCAAACCTTTAAAGAGGCCATAGTGTCCCCTGAATCAAGTAAATGGGAGAGAGCAATGGATGAGGAGATGAGGTCCCTAGAGGACAACCACACCTTTACTCTAACCAAGTTATCAGAGGGCAGACAGACAGTGGGAGGGAAATGGGTGTATTCAATCAAGGAGGGTATTGAAGGCCACGACCAGTACAAAGTAAGGTTCGTAGCTAATTGCTTAAATGCTGAAGGAGGGTACTCCATGTTTAAATACGGATGGAGGGTGGCTACACTGCTTAAATGCAGGAGGAAGATACTCCAGGTTTAAATACGGAAGGAGTAGAATCCAGGTTTAAATACCTGAGTGGATTCCATGTTTAAATACAGAAATGGATCCCATGTTTAAATACAGAGGTGGATGATTTACCATGTTTGAAATGATTTAATTATGTGGAAAAGATCCTGAAATGTTTTGACTGATGTAAAAGATGTATAGAGAAGCTGTGGGTAGCCTCATTTGTTTGACAACCTGTACTCGCCCTGACCTATGTTTTGTAGTGAGTAAAATTGCCACAGCATTTTGCTCACCCCACAGAGGAGCATTGAATTACGTCAAAAACATGTTTTTCATTATCCCAAAGGTACACTAGACGAACAGCTGTGTTTCAGAAAGGGCAGCGAGGGTTTAGGGCTTAAAGCCTGCAGTGACACTGTCAACTTGTGAAGCCGAATGTATGTTTCTAGCTATGACAATGCAGGAATGTGTTTATCTAGAACAACTGCTCGAAGTGACACCTATGTATATATGAAGACTGTTGTTTATGAGGACAACCAGGGAACCATTGTGATTGCTAGGAACCCAGTGTGCCGACATAGATGTAAAGATGTCGATATAGGATATCATTTCATCAGATCTGTCATCAGAGAAGAAAGAATGACACTGATTTATTGTCCAACGGACGACATGGTAGCAGACACTATGAGAAAACCTGTTTCCAAATTGAAATTGAAGAGATTTGCAGAGGTCATGTTTGGTGTGTAAATATTGACTGCCATATTCTTTTTGATGTTCTGGATTGTATTATTTTCTTTGTAAATTGTTTTTGGAGAAGTTATACAGTGTGCTATACAACCCTAAGTGGGAGTGTTAAAGTTAGAGGTTCTATGTAGGATTGCAAGTAACTGTCTAACTGCATATATAACTGTTTCCACTAGAGGGCGCTCTAGGCGGAGCCACTCATGCTACCACCAGGTGGCGAGTATTTAAAGAGATGTCTCCTCCCCCTCTACCTCTTTCCCACCTGCCTCTCAGAGAGAGAACTCTAGTACTGCTGCTTACCATGTGAATAATAATAAACCAGGCCAAAGGCTAAAGATAGAAACCAGGGCCCTCATTCATCAACGTGTTCTACGCACAGATCTGTGCTTACCCTGTGCGTACGATCATTTCTAAGCAAAGAGTGGGATTCATCAATTTCGATTTGAACTTGACTCCGTGCTTACATCTACGCACAGGTCAGACCAGGCGTACCTGGCGCCCAGTGGTAGAATATATTATTACAACAAGGAAATGAGCTTCTGTGCATAATAACACTGGCATGTTCTGTACGAACCGTAGTTCATTATAGTTCATTGTAAAATAGCAACAGTAGTGTAATTATGGTCAAAACCCTATAAATAGCATTTGGAATAATAGATCTTTCTCTCAGAATGAATGCAGCATGGTTTATATAGCGTTATCGGAATATACAGGGTGTAGGCTACTGACTGACTGCGCTCCGCGTAGCTTGATTGATTGATTGATTGAAAAGTTTATTAACAGATTGCAGAATGGGTACAGTACAGTACAGCTCAGTACATACAATTGTTAATTGGGGATGCAGACCAACTTTCGTCTTGTTTACATCAGGGTCCCCCATTTTCAATTCATCATAAATCATAAAGCTCAACTCGTTATTATTTTGCGCAGACCGCAGAAACACGGGAACGTTTTGATTATATTTAAAAGGCTTTACGTTAAACGAAACAAGTGGAATTTCGAAGCTGTAAGCAGAATACAATTCATATGAATATAGTGTTCTTCCCCCTTTTTACTGTATAAGAAAGAATAGAAAACGCATTGCAATGACACCAGATAGTGGACAGACTATGTATATGATGGGATTCAAGTTCGCGTTTTTGTTGATCGGCATGCTGTCAGAGTATGATATCTTCAAACATTCTAGAACATTTGTCGTCACAGATCATGTCCTAATAGAACATAGGCTATGGCATGGATCGTGATATTGTGTGGACTGTAATTATTACTGTACCGGTACCACCCATTGTGACAACAGCCTTGTGAGTCCCGCACACAAACATGATGGAATTCAAGTTCATGTATTGAAAGGCAGGCTACATCATACATGCAGTGAGATTCATTGTTCTTGTATATGCTCTCTATTATTGTTTATATAGGCTACCCAATACTGACATCAAAATAGATTGTAGTATGCCTCTAGAAATCATATGCAGCAGGTAGAAAATTGACGGGAGATCCATCGCGATTTGGAATAAAATAGAGGAGAACTTTAATCCCTGGGTATTAATCAAACAACACGGGAAAAGGCAGTCATATTCCAGCGCTGTATTTATTAGTGTTTGCGCTGCCCAGGCAGCAATGGTTAATAGATATCATATCCGACATCACCGTAAGTGTACACGTCTGTCAGCCTGTCTCATGACACGCTTCCCTCGGCTTAGTCCATTTTTCCACATTTCATGGGTGTATTCCATTACCGTATATGGTTAATCGGGGCGTTTCTGGTATGCAAATACGTGAAAGTGTGCACGAGCCTCGACGCAGAGCCAAGGTGGGATTCATCAACACGGAGGAGCATAGAGCCTGCGTACGCACGTGTGATGAATCCCGACTTCCCTGTGCGTACACTAGTTCTACATTCCGTGCTTACGTGTGGAAATAGAACATGTTCTACGCACAAATTGATTCATAAACGTACACTGGATTAATCTACCCGACGTGTGGAAATAGAACATGTTCTACGCACAAATTGATTCATCAACGTGTTCTACGCACAGATTTGTGCTTACCCTGTGCGTACGATCATTTCTAAGCAAAGAGTGGGATTCATCAATTTCAACTTGAACTTGACTCCGTGCTTACGTCTACGCACAGGTCAGAGCACACTTAGCTGACGCCCAGTGGTAGAATATCGTTACTACGCATAAGCACTCCTCAGTTCTGCATTAGTTTCAAGGCGGAAATAAGCTTCCGTGCATTAGTGTTCAACTTCTGTATGACCCGTAATTCATTATAGTTCATTGTAAAATAGCGACAGTAGTGTAATTATAACGGGCTCACACGCGAACAAGAGGTTGGCCTGCTTGTTTGGCACGGGGGGGGCAGACGCAAAACACCAACCTCCAAACGCGATTAGATATTGTTTCAAATAAAAAGCAAGTTATTTTGTGTGTCATGATTCCAAATAAGATTGGTCACGAAATGCTTTCTACTTCAATTTGTTGGTTAGAATAGATGACCTCCGTTGAAACTTCACTGAGACTAACAGTCTATTTGTGAGCTCCCGCACAGATGTGATGATAATAATAATAACAATAATAATAATAGCTTCATTTTATATAGCGCCTTTCAAGAGACCCAAGGTCGCTTTACATAGATATGGGGGGGGGGGGAATAACAAAGTAACAAACATAGTGGACAGACACACAACATATATATATGATGATGGAATTCATTCAAGATCCTCTCCACCCTCGGGTCTTTGCCACCGGCACGGTCCATCGTGATATTGGAGATGGATCGAGCAATAGACTGTTACTGTAGCTGTCAAAGCTCCATCACAAATGCAGTTATGTGAATAGAAAGGGATTCCACTCAGTCAATGTTGCGATGCGCATTTGCCTGATACATGTTATTGCTGGATGCCGGGAGGAAGGCGATGCTGAATGTTTTCAATTCATTAAATAAAACGGATACTTTTTGCAAGGGTTTACTGACTGTCATACAAATAATCAACCAACTACATACTGTAACTTTTCAGTGCACGTTCTTATTTACATTGTGACAACAGCCTTGTGAGTTCCCGCAGTGACCCGCACACAGACATGATGGAATTCAAGTTCATGTTTGTATTGATCACATATAGGCAGGCTACACATGGCGTATCTGCTACATCATACATGGCAGTAAGATTCATTGTTCTTGTATGCTCTCGTATTATTGTTTATATAGGCTACCCAATACTGACATCAAAATAGATTGTAGTATGCCTCTAGAAATCATATGCAGCAGGTAGAGAATTGACGGGAGATCCATCGCGATTTGGAATAAAATTGAGGAGAACTTTAATCCCTGGGTATTAATCAAACAACACGGGAAAAGGCAGTCATATTCCAGCGCGGTATTTATTAGTGTTTGCGCTGCCCAGGCAGCAATGGTTAATAGATATCATATCCGACATCACCGTAAGTGTACACATCTGTCAGCCTGTCTCATGACATGCTTCCCTCGGCTTAGTCCATTTTTCCACATTTCATGGGTGTATTCCATTACCGTATATGGTTAATCGGGGCGTTTCTGGTATGCAAATACTTAAAACAGTGCACAAGCTCAAACGTAGGATCAAAGTCATATTCATCATGACAGGTGTGCGTAGAACCTGCGTACGCACGTGTGATGAATCCCGACTTCCCTGTGCGTACACTCATTCTAAATTCTGTGCTTACGTGTGGAAATAGAACATGTTCTACGCACACGTTGATGAATGAGGGCCCATGCCTCTTGACCACATTATTGTCGCCCCATAGCCAGATTCTGTCAACAGGGGTAACCCCTGCATTTATTATCTAATTGCAAGCAATATAGACAGCATAATGGTTCATATATGCCACTTACCTCTTCTAGGTCACATGTGTTAATAAAAGTGCTATTCGTTTTGTGTGGTAAAATGTGATGTCTGTAAAAAAAAAAAAAAAAAAAGGGGGATCCATTAGAACCAGGACATGAATGGAATAAATTATGTTTATCTTGAAAAATTATATTTACCTTCACCAATTACACTTTACACAATTACAATTCCCAATTTCCACATGAACCAAACATCACGTATGTAATGTAATATGAATGTGTAAGGGGGTTCACAGTGTGTACTCCATGAAAATGTGTTCTTCACATAAAATGAGCCATGGCCAATGAGTAAAACATTTATAATTCAGTGTATCATTTCTCTTTTACATTTGAAACTGTGTCCCACAGACCAGAACACCACACAAAGGTTAATGTTGCATGCAGGGGAACAGAGGACTGCAGTGTGCAACAACCTCTGAGCTCCCTGTGACTAGAAATTGGAAGTCTGTCAGCTCAGATTAGTTGTCCTGAAGCCTGGGTCTTCTCTCAAGGTCACCTTCATGACTTCTCATGGATGCTTAATGCACCTAAATGGATAGAAAAAGTGCATTAGGCTTTCAATGCATTACAGATTGATTTCCAATGCATAGCTGGGTCAGAACCTGCTCCTGTCAGAGAAAGCAATCGCACAGAGCAATTTGAGATGGGAATTCGAAGAACGCACACTTTCCCTCCCATCGTGTGGCGATTAACCCAGCTCTCGATTCAATACGATAAACAATATTCTCAGGAATATCAGCATCATCTTGTATCTTGTATCTAGATATCCATATTTTCAGGTACCAGTTAGATGATTCTGTGGGTGATTTAGCATATTTGTTGTGTTAGAGGTGACGTAAGGCACTATTTTCCTACAATGCTTACAGATTGTCCGTGTCTTGTCAGTCACCCTATTACCATTTTGTGTTTCAGCAGGAAATCATTAGTGGTGTGGAAATTTCGCAATTCTAAGATGCATCGCAATGCAGACGTTGACGATTCAGCATCGATGCAGTGACAGAACATAATAGATTATTAAAATATATATATATATTTTTCTACTCTCTCGCTAGCTTTTATGTTCTTTTACAATGTAGTGCTTAAATCAAATATATTATTATTATTATTATTATTGTATTATTAAAGCTATTGCTCTGGTCATGCATCCACTCAACTCGTAGAAAATACAACATACTAATACTGATACTAATAAAAAGAGTATTGGACCGTTTTTAACAGCTGGGTATCGAGATACCTTTCTAGTATCTATCATGCAACACTAGCAAAGACAATTATTTTGACATTCTGATTTAAGAACTTTCTAAATAAAAGTAATTGTATTAATTTATGTAAAAGTAGCCATGTGCAGTAATATAGATTATAAAATTGAGGATGTAATATAATTATCGAGATGCACCGAATCGAATCGTGGACAGCTGAATCGTGTAACGCTCCAAGATCATCTCATGCCTGGGAGAGAGAATGTCCCAGGCAGAGAGTTGACAGCTGTGTCATACCACCATCCAGCGGTCACCTGCAGACAATGCACTCAGCCCTGAACCTAATGGTCCAAATCAATAACGTTCTAATGTGGCAATTAGTGTCCTTATTACAAGTGTTGTCTGTTTAGGTTTGTTCTGTGTTAGTATTCTTATTCTGTGTTTGTATTTAGCCTGTGTGTGTTCTTTGATGGTTGTATTGTATTTTGTTTTGTATTAGTTCTAGTGTCTCTTCCCCCAGCTGTTGATCGTTTGTAATCATTGTAATTAGGTTGAGTATATTAGGTTGTCCTGTTCCCACTTCCTGTTGTGGCGTCATACCTCCGTGTTACCCGTTCGTTGTACCCTGCTGTCGTCTACCTTGCCCTGCTGTCAGTAAGTGATTTAGTGATTTTGTCATCTTTGTTTTTGTATCTCAGTCCGTGTTGGTAGCGCCGCTGTGCCCTTTTGTTTTGTATGATATATATTTCCTGCCTTGCTCTTGCCTTGAGTTCTATATTAAAGAACACCGTTGAGAAGAGTAACCACTGTCTCCTTTATACTGTCTAACCGCATATTGGGTCCTTCTGCCATGCCAAATCGTAACAGAATCGTAATTGAATTGATAGGCAGGAGCGTCTTCTATGCCAATTTTGCCTGACTCCTCCATTGCCAGACTTCTGCACCACACCAGCACAGAGACGTTGTTGGCCTGCTTCACTTACTAGTCTGAACTCAGAGCACCCTCTCCTGTTCATAGTTTGGTCAGAACCTGCTCCTGTCAGAGAAAGCAATCACACAGAGCAATTTGAGATGTTTTTGCACAGAGAAATTTGAGAGCAACTTGAGAATGACATTCTCAGGAATATCAACATATCCACATGTTCAGGTACCAGCAGGGGCGGACTGGCAACAAAAAGCAGCCCGGGGGGGCGCCCTCGTGGCGCATACCATAGTGCCTCGCGCACCTACGCGGCCGACCCGGGTTCAATCCAAGCTCCCGTCGTTATTTGTCGCATGTCCTCCCCACCTCTCCTCCCGTTCACCCTCTCCTCTGTCGGTCCTGCGTGGCCAATAAAAGCTGTAAAAATGCTAAAATATTCATTTTTAAATAATTTTAAATAATAATAAAAAAAGAAAAAAGTAGCCCGGGAAATTGCGGTCAAGCGGCCCCCATTTATCCGAAATAACATATCAAGCTAATCAATCAATCAATCAATCAACGAATCATCTTCAAAGTTTTTATTTCATATATTTGTGTGTACAGAACATATCTACTGTATGCTGCAATTACTTTTAAACTCTGTTGTGCAGTGGCACTAGTTGGTCGTCACACACACCTGTTTCCATATTAGTCCCTGCAATATCCAGTTAGCCATTTCTCAAACCTTTCCCTGTCTTTCTCTGCCTCTGGTTCACCTGTTTGTTTAAATTGCATACATTTTCTTTTTGATAATGTGTTATTAGATCTACAACCCGTTGCAATATGGGATCGTTAAAGCTACAGTATAAGGCCGATTGCGGCATCGTTTCACTAACAGAGCTCAAAGAAAGTGTTACAAAGTGGTGGAATAAATTCAACCACATCGTCTATGTTTGGATTCATTAAAGTGGAGTCCACATATCATATTGCATGTAACAACAAACGTTACATGACAGTCACAGTGTAACTCCTCTCGGTTCAACACATAATGCAGACATTCAGGTTGAGCTCAAGTGCATTTACTGGGCAACAACCTCTTCAAATCACAGAACAGACTGCATTTTAAGACGAGACAAAATAATTATAACTTTTAGAATAATTCATGTTATTATTAGTGCAGCATTTCCGTTTCCTGTGTGCAGTGCAAGCGCTTTGATTCATTTCCTCACTCGCGTTATTTGTTCTTAGCATTCTAGATAGCAGTAACTGTAGTGCACACAGCATTTACATTTACATTTAGTCATTTAGCTGACGCTTTTATCCAAAGCGACTTACATGTTCTGTACGACAAGCCATCAGGAAGGGCACAACTCTATCAGCTGAGCAACAATGTTCATCAAAGTGTTGAGTGCTACAGTGTAGGTTAGTTTATTAGGACGAGTGCATGACAGTAAAATTAGTTAGTTCGTTTTTTTAATTATTATTATTTTTTTTAATTCAGATAAAGGTTGAAGAAGTGCGTCTTTAGTCGACGGCGAAAGATTGGACGTGTTTCGGCTGTCCTAACTGGGGTGGGTAGTTCATTCCACCATTGTGGGGCAAGGACTGAGAATAGGCTACTTCTCTTTGATGACCCTCCCGGAGCTTGGATAGGAGTAGGTCTGAGGCGGCCAGAAGATGCAGAGCGTAGGGGTCTTGAGGGTGTGTAGTTAGAGACCATTGACCGGAGGTAGGCGGGAGCGGTTCCCTTTGCCGCACGGTATGCTAGGTCGAGGGCCTTGAAGCGGATTCGTGCAGCAATGGGGAGCCAGTGCAGGTCCCTAAGAAGTGGGGTGACATGGGCCGACTTCGGTAGGTTTGAGATCAGGCGGGCCGCTGCGTTCTGAATGAGTTGAAGAGGCTTAGTGGCAGTGGCCGGGAGGCCAGCGAGCAGTGCATTGCAGTAGTCGAGGCGGGAGATTACTGTTGATTGGACGAGGAGTTGGGTGGCTTCTTTTGTCAGGAAGGGGCGGATCCTTCTGACGTTGCTCAGGAGGAATCGGCAGGTTCTGGTTGTCGCTGCGATGTGAGCAGAGAAGTTCAACTGGTCGTCGAGGACAACACCAAGGTTCTTGGCGGTCGGGGACGCGGTCACAGCTGCATTCTCGACTGTGATGGAAAGGTCGGTCAGGGCGGAGGATTTGGCCGGCAGGTGGAGCAATTCTGTTTTGCTTAGGTTCAGTTTGAGGTGGTTGGTCGTCATCCAGGCGGAGATGTCGGACAGACAGGCCGAGATCCGCTCAGAGACGTGGATATCTGAGGGAGGGAAGGAGAGGAAGAGTTGAGTATCGTCAGCATAACAATGGTAGGAAAAGCCATGAGACGTGATAATGTTACCCAGTGATTTAGTGTAGAGAGAGAAGAGAAGGGGTCCTAAAACCGAGCCCTGGGGGACACCCGTCCGCAGGGGGCGGGTGGCCGACAGGGTCCCTCTCCATGACACTTGGTAGGAGCGGTCATTGAGGTATGATGACAGCCATGTCAGCCAGTGGCGGACTGGGACACAAATTCAGCCCGGGACATTCAGACGCACCAGCCCACACACCGGCCCACGCACCGGCCCCGAAACCGGCCCACACAACGGCCGTTATGAAACACTTGTCCAGTATTAAACAACCCAAGGCTGTGGCTAAGGAGTCAAAATCAGGGAGACCAAATCTACACACCGCCCCTAGATGTGCACTCATGCACAGTGCACACACACACACACACAGACACACACATAAATATACCGTTACTTCCTGTCATTGGCATTTTTTTTTTTTTTACTAACATCTTAGTGCCTCATTAGCCTAGGGATTAAGGATACATGAAGTATTAACTACACCATAATAATATTGAGGTTTTGATCCATAGAAAGTAGGGATGTCCGATATTATCTGCCTACCGATATTATCGGCCGATATCGGCATTAAAATGTGATATCGGAAAATATCGGTATCGGTTTTACATTTTTTTTTTTTTTTTTACATTTCTATAACCTTTATTTACCCAGGCAAGCAAGTAAGAACAAATTCTGATTTTATTTATTGTCAAAAGTATGCATAATGTTGTGTTAATTCCACAACAAGAGATATGTAATGTTAATTACCTGAAATTATTCCATTTTTTGGGGCGGGAAACCCTGCATATATCGGTATCGGTTGATATCGGTTGATATCGGTATCGGAAATTAAGAGTTGGACAATATCGGTATATCGGTATCGATAAAAAAGCCAATATCGATCATCCCTAATAGAAAGGTCTGTGCTACACAATTTCAGTTAGATTGGATTTATTGTCCTTTAATTTGGCACTCATGACATTAGTTGCTTGCCGTTTAATCAACATTGAAAGACCCCCCACTTCCTCCCAGACACTCATTCCAAGAGCCTGTTTTCTCTCTCTCTCTCTCTCTCTCTCTCTCTCTCTCTCTCTCTCTCTCTCTCTCTCTCTCTCTCTCTCTCTCTCTCTCTCTCTCTATCTCTCTCTCTCTGTGTATGTGTCTCTCTGTGTGTGTCTCTCTCTCTCTCTCTCTCTCTGTGTCTCTCCCTCTCTCTGTGTGTCTATCTCTGTCTCTCTCTCTCTGTGTCTCTCTCTCTCTGTCTCTCTCTCTCTGTGTGTCTGTCTGTCTGTCTGGACTGGGCTCTCTCTCTCCCCTCAGGGTCAGTTGTGCTGGACTGGGCGCTCTCTCTTTCCTCAGAGTCAACTGCATAAGAAGAACATCAGCAATCAATAATAATGGCTTGAATTCATACAGCGTTTTTCAGCCTTTTGAAAACACCCAAAGTAGTAGTAGTAGTAGTAGTAGTAGTTTATTCAGTCATCATCTCACACAATACAATATACACCATCATTTAACAATATTTGATTTTACAGTGACTGAAAAGGTACAGACTGAAGCATAATGCTTATATATGCCTGTCCTATATTCTTAACAAAAATTAAAGAAATTAAGACGCCAAAACAGTATTCTAAAAGAAAATAGCAAAAAAAACAGTATATTCACCCTTGTAGTTTTCAAAAATAGCTTTACAAAGCATTTTCTTAAAAACCAAAAGCGAATTACTCATTCTTAACTGTATCAGCATTGTTCCACAAAGCGCTTCACAGAAACCATCAAGCATTCACACAGTCATACGCTACTGGTGGTCGTGAGCAGCATCAGCAAACACAGCTGCCCTGTGGCAGACTGACAGAATCATGTCTGCTAATCAGCGCCAACCACCATCAACAACCTTCATAAATACATTCAACATGAATGGAATAGGCTAACTACCAACTTAGCTGTAGCAGTTAGCTGTTATATGCAATCACATTTGTTTAACTACGGGGTAGTAGTTGACCTAGTTGTTAGCTTAAGCTAGTTAGCTGTGGTTATTTACAAACATGTAGATGAGACTAATCATATACAGATCGAGAACATGGCTAACAGTTGGGAATTCTAAGGTACATCTTATTTAAGCATGTAAAATGGCAACTAATCAATTCAATCAATTAGATTACCAATATTATATCAACATGAAAATTTGGAAGGGAACATAATAGTCTTTTATTTGAGTATTTACTATTATAATATTAGTAGCCGATTAATTTGCAGCCCGTCCTAGGTTCTGATTGGCTCTCTAGGTTAGCACTTTAGCTTCTGATGCTGTGGTGGGCACTAGTCCTAACATTGCTAACTAAACTTTTTGTCAGAGAAAAAACGTCACGAGTCACGACTATTTACGTCCACGTGCTGTAAGGAATCAGGAATACGGAAAGCACATTGTCTTGTAATAGAATGACTGAAATCACTGCAAGAGCTAGTATAGGCTAGCTAGCCCTCATGAACCGGCAGATACCAACAGTAGAATATGCACTAGGCTACTGCACGCACCTGTCATGTTACTGTTGGTTCCTTCCACTTGAACTTCATCATCATTAGCAGCAGCAGCTACTCTAAGTCTAACGCCAGCCCTTCCTCTACTAAACATGTCTGTAATTTTAGAACATTGTTCTGCGTCTTTTACTAGCAATTTTAGTTTTTTAATTCTAGCTTTTTCAGCTCCACCCTTTCTTTTTTTGCATTCTCCATTTCTGCGCTTCTAGGCCTACTCGCGGTTGGGAGGAAACGTGAATCTCATTCACTGATGTCTCATGTCTCATTCAAGACTGGCTAACAAAAGCATGTCTTTCACTTAACACCAAGAAAACAGTGTGTATGATGTCACCAGTAGAGGTCACTCACTCTAATGTGTTTCTGGGAGAGGCGGAGCTGGACATTGTACATTAATTCAAGTATCTTGGGGTCACATTGGACTCTACATTGACCTTCAAAAAGTCATGTGAAGAAAGTGACAAACACAGTCAAGTTTAACATCGAAAACTTCAGGCAGATCAGGCCCTGCGTGCCAGTTAATGCTGCAAGGATGTTTCTGCATTCAATGATTTTATCACACATCGAGTACTGTTTTATCAACTGGTCTCTTTCATATGTCACTACTCTTACACCAATAGAATTACTCTACAAAAAAGCCATAAAAGTATTTGATAGGAAACCAATTTCATTTCATCACTGTAATGTTTTAGAAAAACATAACATGCTAAGTTTCGAGAATTTCCAAGTTTTCAAATATACTTGCTTCATGTACAAGGTTCTGCATGGACTTGCCCCTCCCCCATTGAATGAGTTCATCCAACAGAAAGCAGACACTGGCATTACCACCAGGGCCATCAGTAGAGGGGACTGTAAGGTGCCTTTTCGGTATACTACCATTGCAAAAACTGTGTTCTCTGTTAAAAGTGGTAACTACTGGAATAGCCTACCAGTTGTGATTAGAGAGTGCCCTACATACTCCATGTTCAAGACCCATCTTAAACTGCATCTTAAGGCAAACCATAACTGTGATAATTTTTTATCTGATTTCGTTTATGCAACTTGTTTATTGTTTTATTGCCCGCCCACACACCGGCCCACATAATGGCCCACACACCAGCCCACACTCTGGCCCACACACCGACTCATACACTGGCCCACACACCGGACACACACTGGCTCACATTAGTGGCCCACACACCGACTCACACACTGGCCCACACACTGGCCCACACACTGGCCCACACACCGGCCCACATTAGTGGCCCACACACTGGCCCACACACTGGCAAAAAAAAAAAAAATTAAAAAAAAAAAAAAGTAAAAAAAAAAATTATAATTTTTTTTTTTTTTTGGGACCAGTCCACTTTGGTTCCGGCCCATCGGGATTCGTCCCGAACGTCCCGATGGCCAGTCCGCCACTGATGTCAGCGCAGAGCCAGCCACTCCCATTCCTGCGAGGGCCGCGAGGAGGATCTGGTGGTTGACTGTGTCGAAGGCTGCAGATAGATCTAGGAGAATCAGGACAGAGGAGAGGCCTTTCGCTTTTGCTAAGTTTAATGGGTTTAATGGAACAATGGCGGGGCAACAGGGTCTCGGTGGTCTTGTATGCAGTGGGGACTTGGCAGAATGCATTGTTGAAAGTGAAAGACGAGGAGGAGAAGAAGGGGAGCCCGCTCAGCCCGGGGAGACTCCGGACCTGTCACAGGCGGGCGCCCTGCAACTCCACCTAATAACGTCAGCATCAATATAACATAGAACACATAGCTTACATAAGTCTACCCAGGGCCCTATTCCCCGTACCTGGTTCAACTAAGTCGATCAAGAGTCCCATTATCCAGATTCAATTAACCCGATGTTTGAAGCCGGGATTTTCCTGTTCCTCGAAGGTGGATTCAGTCTCGTTAACTGGAACCAGACTTGATACTCAGGATCAGTGCGCGCGCCCGCCTCAGCTGAGAAGACAGCAAGTGTCGAGAGCAGAAATCCTGATTTTCTAACGACATTGATTGATTGATTGATTTAAAACTTTATTAACAGATTGCAGTACGGCTCAATAGCCTCGCCGACAAGTTAAATGCATAATCTATAGGCACATTTTAAGTCCCTCATTACCCCAATCAATCACATTATATTTCTTTAAACGTGCCCTGCTGGCAGTAGGTTCATGGAATGGATAATCAAATGAGATCTTGCTAGCGAAAATAATTAGTTCAATAGTTTCAGAATAAGGATACGGCTCTCTTATCCATTGATGGATGTATGGTTGATGTTTCATTTGTCTGCCACCGTGGTCTGATGGTCGAGCATTTTGCCTTTCACACGGACGACCCGCGTTCGAATCCCACTTCTTCTAGTTTTCTTTTTGAAATGTAAATACTTCAATTTGGTGCACGTTGAGAGCTATATAAAGAATGACATCCTCAATGCATGTAGATTTATAATATTTTAACTTAAAACTAGGCTACTTTTGCGTATAATCATTAATATTATATTCCAAAAAGATTATATTGGAAACGCGGGGTCTCGAACTCAGGTCGCCCGCTTGCCAGGAGTGAACACTGGCCGTTGGACCACTGTGCCAGACAGGATATATTCATTGTGTATCCATCAATGGACAAGAGACCCGTGTTTAGAATATTTTTCTTTTGAATGAAGTTTTATCTCTTTATTCTCAAATGCATTAATCCCAGTTACAATATCACAATAACGTGTGAGTGATGATACAATTCAACAATCCTCAGATTCCTCGTAATTCATAATCCACAAAAACCACAATCCACGCATAGACACTTCAATTTTATGCTTGAATGAAACACAATCCAGGCGCTCCCACAGCGGAGAATATGAAAGGAATCAGAGCCAAACGAGCGATAGGTTTCAATCATTAAAAATATCCCCGCGGGATTCACATTTGCAATGCTGCGCGTTGTTAAAATAACCACATAATGTGTACATCGCACCTAGCGAGCGCCACGGTATATATAACATGCATTATTTAGGACAACGTGAATTTAGTATCAGCATTTTGGGTCTATTTCACATTTCAAACGCCCCCTCTTGAAGAATGAAGCACAAGAACATAATTCAGAATGGTATAATGCAGATCTAGACTGTGAGAATCATTTCAGGAAGCGAGCTGGCATTTATTTGCGGGGGCGTGGCCATGGTTCATCCAGCTAACTGAACTTAAACCTGCTCTCGACCAGGCTCAAACTTTTTGATCTGTTACCATGGTGATTTAGACAATCGAGCGTCGGGGAATGGAAAGGTCTGGCTTAAGTCAGGCTATACTGGAAATTATCCGGCTAACTCAGTTAGCCAGGTACGGGAACAGGGCAGCTAGCACCAACATTAGCTTGTTTTTGTTTAGAAAAAGCTCACGCCAATTTATGAGGCTGTAACTAGGTGGCGAGACTAAACAAAAATGACTAAATCGAGAATAAACGAAAAAGACCAAGACTAATGCTCAGACCTGTAGTTGACAACTTGACTAAACGAAAAATAGATAAATGTGACAAAATTTGATAAACTAAAAAGAGCATTTGACACATATGACTAAGACTAAAACTAAAATAAAAAATAGCAGACGAAATTAACACTGGTTACAGCTGATAAAGCGTTCTTTTATTGACCTTGAAAGATGAGAGGGTGTTAGCAATCAAATATTTATTACAGAATGAATATTCAATATTACAGAGTATTTACACAAACACACGGTTCTACTTAGGTTGTTGATGGCACAGCAGAAGTGTGTCCCGCGGCCCCCATCACATTGTCATTTTATAGTTTTCCGATTGGTGTTCTGAGCGAATGAGGTGGCTTTCTTTCAAATTAGCAGCAAGGTGCAGGGCTTTAACCAATGCCTATATAAGGTAAACAGTTGAAATGGCAAGGATCTAGAATTACATCTGTCTCCTGGTGGTTTTTCAGAAGGACAGCTGGTCATGGTGACACATAGGCTTGTTTTAATAATAATAACACATTTTAATGGTACACACATTTGTAGATATTTGTCTATACATTCTTACAAATGATGAATGGATTGATTCATAGATATTATACATTATTGTAGATCCTGATAATGCTGCCTGGTCAGCCAAAAATAGTCACCTCATCAGTTCTTGGGCCTGTGGGGCTGTGGCTTTTTAGCAACAGCTGCACTGACCCTTCCGGTCACAAATAGATTTGGCCACCTCAGTTTGGCCACAGACATGCTCAGATAAATACAGGCTGAGACATGATAATATAATACATGGATAAATGTATCTAGGGACATAAATAAATGGCTTTGAGCCCACACAGCACAATAAAATACAAGGTAACGTGATTAAAGTTACAAACCACAAGCCTTAATGAATCTGCAGAATATGCCCCCCAGTCAAGGCTAGATAAATATCCTTCCTATCCCACCATGCCTATAACCATCAGTTTCAGCGAAGATGGAAGAAAACATAAAATAAACCAAGCTAAAGCACACAGGTGTGTGTGTGTGTGTTTTTTTTTTTTTTTTTTTAATCACTCACCCCACCCTACTAAGAAGGAATGACATCCTTCTCTCTTTCAAAATAGCAAAATTGCTTCCCTCGCTTAGCCTATCCAGTTAGCCATTCTGTTTGTAGTTTTCAATATTAAAAGAACGTTGTCCCTTACTCCCTCTCGTCTGAACAATACACAATTGTGGTGTCGGCCTTCCATTTTCTTTCATTTTCAATTGTTCAAAATCTTAACTTTATGAAATAGTTCACTATTAGAAAATCTACATGACTCAGTACATCTCTGTCACCATCCATAGTGTAGCTAGCTAGAATGAAGGCCATGATGACGTTTTGCTTTTAATGCGATTTGATTGGTCTAAAGCCCAATCTCATCTGCTTCCCTTGGTGGGCGTTTTGATGTGCACTCGCGAGGCAGAGGCATTGGTGGAGGTGTTTCCTGTTTCATAATAAAAGTTCTCTGCGCTACGAATTTCATAATAAATGCAGCCACTATTGTCATACAGGGGCGTCATTTTGGTATGGCAAGGTATGGCACTTGCCATACCTTGGCAAATAATTTTAATTTTACAATTTTTTTATGTTGATTTAGAATTTTAATGTCAACATTATGAACGAAGCTTCGAACTATTCGGTACAGCCCTAGCATGTTTTGATATTGTCAATTATCAATTATTATTTTACTAGGTGACTTTTACTATGCCACACAAAAAAAGGAAAATGGACATACAGACGTTTTTTAATCAAAGGGCAGCAGAGACAAGTGATACAGGGACACAGGTAAGGTCTTACAATGGCTTAGTGATTATAACAGTGCAGTTCAGCATTCAGTAACCCATACTTTTTGTGAATGTGTTTTTGATACTACATTCTGTTGAACACACACCTCAAAACCGTACCTAAGGAAAATTGGCTCAATTGCAAGAAAAATAATAGACAGTTATGATATTACATTTTGCATAATTTGTATGCAAAATATTGTGGTTCCCTGCTTTAGTCTGTTGACACATTTCTATAAAAAAAATGCTTGTGTAGTCCTGTGTCATACCTAAATGTCATATAAGTGAATTGTATAGAAACAACTCACCAAAAGTGACTATTGCGCAACTGATTTGACAAAAAAAATCCACCAAGGGGGTTCCCTTTCACCCCCCCCCCCCCCCACCCTCCCTAATTGCCATACCTTGGCTTTTACTGAAATTACGCCACTGTTGTCATAGGAGAAACGTACATAGTATTATTTTTTTCTCACGTTTGATTAACACTTTAAGTGCCAGCAGGGGTCGCACAATTTATCGCTTGAATGCCAGCCGTTTGAGACTGATTTTCCGATATTTCATGATTTTCGCAGAGCTATTTCTATATTCTATATTATGGTTATGTGTCTAATACGCCCGTCGCTTATCAATGACTTGCTTGCAGTCAACATGTATGAAACGGATTGTTTTTTCATCTGTACATTTACGTTTTATACCGTTTTGAAAAACTGACGTTTTTGAAAATGTCCAATATTTAAAAAAAAAGATTCCGTGATAATAGCTCTTTAGTGGAATACACAAAACACGTTGTCATTTTCCGGCTGATTTATGAATCGTTTTCAAATAAACGCTAGATTATCGATAGTATATATGTACTTATGCACGCTAGAGAAGTGGGCTGAAAAATCGATATCTATTTCCTGGTCAGCGCTAACGTCATACACGCACACACACACACAGACACGTTGAGATATATGTGAAAAATACATCTGATTACCCCAAGACTGGTAACATAGATTCCTTACCTCACATCAGATGTTCTGCAAAAAGATTATTCCAATTCCTGATTGCCATTCCAAATATCGATCGTGTTTATTATCTTTATTTTTTTGATATTTTTTTTTGTGTTTATCGCTTTATTCTACTGGGCAGTCCAGTAGAGAGAGAGAGAGAGAGAGAGAGAGAGGTGAAACGGGAGACAGAGTGGGGGGAAGACATTCGACAAATAACGACGGGTTCGGGAATCGAACCCGGGTCGGCTGTGCCGCGACTCAGTGTGTTATGTGGTTCGCCACTGGGGCGCCCCATCGATCGCATTTATTGTTCCAACGTTAGGTACTCAAAACACATATTCCACGCTGCTCTGAGGGTCCACAATGAATCCGATCGTCTCCGGTTACATGCCTCAGAAGTAAAATGTGGAATCCGGACTTTTCTTTTCTCATGCATTTCCATTCAGTCCAATCCAATGGGTGCATTACCATCCGGGAGACGATAGGGGGCAGTATTTTCCCTGTTCGAGCTCATAAACAGTCCCAATGATAACGTGAGGCTAGATTTATGAGAAATGAATGGATATCACTAATAAAAGCAATAATGATTAAATAACAAGATTTCTCGTCCCTGGCACTCAACGCATGACATGAAATAACGAGATTTTTCGTGGCTGGCACTCAATGTGTTAAAGGGGACATGCATTGCTATTCCTTTCACTATTTGGGCAACTTTACACAATTCCTGTGAGTCTATGGAACACATCTGTAAAGTTTTTTTCAAAAAAATTCATTGTTTTGTATTCTTAATCAATTATTCTAAAGCAGCATTTTTCCACTTCAAGATTTCAAGCTGTTTTTCACTTCAAGATTTCAAGCTGTTTTTGGGCTGGGCTCCGCCTATAAGCACTTTGAGTGACAGTCACCCACAGTCTGACTGGCAGACAGAGAGATATAGAAAGATTGAGGGGGATACTAATTAATTTCGCCGTGGGGGGCATAATCCCACGGGACAATGCATTGGTAACTTGTTTCAAATTACAATATATACCCCTGTGAATATTATTGCACGGATCGGAATGTCAAAGATATTTTGACAATGATGTGGAGAAGCCCCATCCCCGCGCTGCGGTGTGTGTGTAAATGCGTGTGTTTCCCAGAGAGAAGCTTGTGTCCCTCTATCTCTCTCTCTCTCTCCCTCTCTCTCGCTCGCTCGTTCTCTGCTGTCTTTGTCGGCACCCACGCACGTCAACCCGTTTGAGGAAGTAATTCCACTCGCTCTGTTGTTGAGCGAATTGTTGATTGTGGGTGGTGATTACAACCAGTGCCTTACTCACGTCAGCAAAACAGTCAAATCAGAATGGCTTAGTTGAGTGAGGGAGGATCTCGTGAACTCGAGACTAGACTGATGAGTCAAAATGAGAATTAGAGAAACAGACCCCATTGATATAAACCCCCATTGCTAGGAAACAATGCTAAACACTGGAAAAGGCCATTTATAAGACACGGGACCTTTAATAGAACTTTGCCGGGCCAAATTAAAATGCCTCCTATTGGGAGCCCCTGATGTAGACATATCATACATAGAAACCGCCAATAAATAATATATCTGTTTAAAAAAAACATCCATGTTCACTCTGGGCTGAGGTGGCAGGGATGGAAAGGTATACTTCTGCCAGTGGCAAGACTTTTCTCTCCACCACTTCAAAGGGAAACTAGTGAGTGGGATAGAGGCCTCTCTTCTGTACATCTCAGTTTCTCTCTCTACCCCTCTATTGGACAGTTCTCCTGGCTCAACAGCAGTGGAAAATACTCCCTAAGCTGATATGCCACACGTCTCAACGCTACAGTGAGGTAGGCTCGGGTAGCAATATTTATTGCATGGTTAAAAACTTGATGTGCGGATCTTGCCTCTCTCACTGTCACATCCACGTGAGGTGCATTGTCATTCACAACAGCAATGCTGTGCCCTTCCAAGCTCCCAGTCAGTGACAGCTGATTGTAAAACTTCGGCTATGTTGGCTCCAGTGTGTGAAAAGTGGGTGAGTTTGGAGTACAAAACTTTCAATTTGTCAGTCGCTTTTGATTATGTAGGCTGTAATCATGATGTAGCTACAGGTCTCCAACTTTCAGTGGTTATTCCAATGCTATTCAGGGTTCGTACGACGTTGGCCTTCAACTCTTTGTTAACACATTGACCGCCAAAAACGGCTTACGATGTGTTTGCTGGCCATGCTAATTCTGCCAGACCACGCTGTACGACGTTATTGAGATAATATTTCATTTTTTCGCCATGGCATTCATAATTCCGCCACCCAGCCTCTGCTGATACAGTGGGACTCTGCACAACAGTGCAACGCCGCAATACCGCCGCCTGGTGGATGAGCGGGTTAGTTACAACCGAAAGTGGATCTGATGATCTTGGTGCATCTGGGAAATCCATCCGGCAGTCACATATCGTTGCGGGACTATAGACACACACTGGCGTGCAATGGATTGCTGCCATAACTCAATAATCAATATGATTTGGGCGTTTATTGCGCCATACAAACCGGAAATGGATCTAGTCGATCAACGTCAAATAAGTGGGATCTGAAGATGGCGGCCGTGCAGTAAGCAACTCACACCACATGCTCCCGGTGGTAATTGACTAAACTATCTGAAAACACGGTTGAATTCTGAAATCCCCCCCGAGAAAAACGAAGGGGAAGCAAAATTTCAAGGTTACCCTGTCGTGAAGATGTAATGGAGAACTCAGAATCAGAAGGAAAAGGCGATAAGGAGTCGGAGATAAACAGACGCTCCACCAGGCACAGACAGACCCATATGCCGGGGGCTTTGGGCCTAGGAACGGTTAGCAAGAAGCTAACAGCGGTAGACGCCAGGGCAAGGCCAGATTAAGACTTCAGAGGCCCCTGGGCCAGATTCTTGTGGAGGCCCCCCCACACACACATACACGTGCACGCACGCACAGTGGCGTTTTTATATGTCACTTTACAAAATATATAGAATATTTAGAAGTGGTGGGCTCTGAGGGCCAAGCTAAAAGGACTTTGATCACCCCTGCCCACTTTGACAACCTAGGATGGCTTAGAGTAGACGACAGAGTACAGCAACTTGCAATGGGCCTGGTCTACAAGATACACTACACGACCAAGGTACCCATGTACATGTCAAAATACTTCCCAAAGGTCAGTGAATACCACGATCACAACAACAGAGGGAGCTCCACAAATCATGTTAAACCCAGATTCGGCTAAACAGGGACTAAACACGTTTCGCAATTATGCCACATCAATGTGGAACGCCCTACCCAAAGCTGTAAAGGAATGTGAATCACTACCCACTTTCAAAAACACTCTCAAAGAACACCTACGGGAGACTGCAATTCTAAACTGGCCCCTGTAAATGTCCTAACACAACCCCCTCCAATGTACAGTAAAGGACCAAGTATGGTTGTCAATATTCCAATGTACAGTTTTGCTTGTGCAGTTGTACAGTGTCCCCCACCCACCCACCCCTCCCACCCACCGAACCACCTCCAATGTACAGTCCCCCCCACCCCTCCAACCCCACCCCACCTACCCAACCTCCTCCAATGTACAGTTTCTACGTCAAATGTATATACTCTCTTTTCTGGACTCTTTGTATCACAAACAGTACTGTATTTGCAAATCTGGTATGTCATAAATGTATAGATGTAGCAGTACTGTCTATCTGTATGTCATGTATGTCATATATGTTATGATGAATTGAAAATGGGGGACCCTGATGTAAACAAGACGAAAGTCTTTTTCTGGTCTGCATCCCCTTAACAATTATTGAGCTGTACTGTACTGTACCCATTCTACAATCTGTTAATAAAGTTTTCAATCAATCAATCAAGAAAAGAAACACATCATGTTTAGATGGGGGGATGGCGCCATCCTCAGGAAGAAAAAAAACATGCACACACTTTGGAGACAAGAATATAATATTAGAATAGTAAGCTTACTTTTACGTGAATGTCAATTTAAATTATAATTAGGGAAGGGAGGGGGTTGAAATGTGTTTTTGTCCTGTGTTACTGTCTGTGAATTTAACAGATTGCAGAATGGGTACAAATAATACAGTACGGCTCAATACACACAATTGTTAAGGGGATGCAGACCAGAGAAAGACGTTTGTCTTGTTTACATCAGGGTCCCCCATTTTCAATTCATAGTGACATGTATGACATGCACAACATATATGACATCATGACATTTATGGCATAGGGACATACATGACATACAGGTATATAGTACTGTTACATTTGTGACATATATGATATGCAAATATACAGTACTGTTACCCATAGATCCTGACAGAGAGTATATACATATGATGGGGAGGGGACTGTACATTAGGAGGGGGTGGGTGGGTGGGAGAGAAATATACATACGGTGGGGAGAGAATAATATACATTACATACGGTGGGGAGGGGACTGTCTATTAGGTGGGGGTGGGGCTGTATGTATGTATGTATGTATGTATGTATGTATGTATGTATGTATGTATGTATGTATGTATGTATGTATGTATGTATGTATGTATGTATGTATGTATGTATGTATAAAAGAAAAAAAATACAATAGAAATATTGACTGACGTTTCTTAGGCGACTCTTTCGAAGTTGGTTAAGGTTAGAGTATGGAATCAGGGCTGGTGTTCTATCGCCCTGCTCTAAGACAAACTCTAACCTTAACCAACTTCGAAAGAGTGCCTAAGCTTAACCGGTGAAAGAAAGAGGCGTCACACGATTGGCGCTACCAGAAACGTCAGTGGCCAATCAGAGCGCAGAATGCGAACGCGGAATTGGAAATCCGTTGGTAAAAGTATTCAGGCGTTGGGGCTGGGATGTGGAGATGCAAGTTTTGACTTTTTATTGCTGTTTTTACCTCAAACGGAAAACCTCAAACTCTTATGAAGAGGAGAAAAAATACTCAAGATTAGCCACTTGCAGACGGCAGGGTGTGACGTACTGTATATTTTAGTTGATGAAATATTTTTGTTGATGAAATATGTTTTCATTTCAGTGTCACAGTATGACATCGATCTCCAAAATAAGAAAAAAAATTTAAAATGTGGGGCCTCTAGTGACGAGGGGCCTCCAAAAAAATTAAAAATAAAAGTAAAAAAAAGATAAACAAATATTTGAGGCCTCTAGTGACGAGGGGCCTCAAAAAAAAGTAAAAAAAAAGAATAAGAATAATTTGGGGCCTCTAGTGACAAGGGGCCTTCAAAAAAACTTAAAATGAAAGTAAAAAAAAAAAATTGGTGCCTCTAGTGACGAGGGGCCTCAAAAAAAATTTAAATAATTTTTTTTTTTAATTTTTAATTTTTTTTTGATGCCCCTCATTACTAGAGGCCCACAGGCCACGGCCCGGTCGTTAATCCGGCCCTGCGCCAGGGTACAGACGGCGAGTAGGGCTGAACTAAGCGCTAGCAAAGAGATGCACAAGGAAGAGATAACAGCGGGTGCGGAGACGGGAGAGGGAGAAGGAAAGACGGCTATGACAATGGAAAACATGCGCTCGCTCTTGAGAGAAGATGCAGAAAGAAGAAGCCACCAGACAATGGAGGCCATGCGCACGCTCTTGTCAGAAGAAGCCGAAAAAATAAACCAACAGACGATGGAAGCCATGCGCTTACTGTTGAAAGAAGAAGCGGAAATAACACTTTCAGTGCCACCAGGTGGCGCCAGAGTTAGCGCTTGAATGCCACCATCCACTTTAATGTTAACGTTAATATCGCCTAATCTATGTTTTAAATTATGGCTATGTGTCTAATCTGCCCGTCGCTTATCAAAGAATCATTTTCCAGTCAGTGCTGTCAAGGCAGATTGGTTTTTTATCGCTTCATTTCCGTTTGAGAGCATTTTGAAAAGCACACGTTTTGAGGTAAAAAAACAGCCCATTCTGGGCCATTCTGTGATAATTGTCTTTTACTGGAATATTCCAGAACGTTGATATTTGTCGGCCTATTTATGAATCGTTTTCAAATAAACGCTAGATGATATACGTACACGCACGCCCATTCGAGCCGCGCGCGGATAATAGCTGTGTTCATTTCCTCATGGATTTTACAGTGAAACCGATAGAGGACATTTCACAAAACAGCTTATATCTTCATCAAAATGAGTCTGATTATCCTAACACTGATAACATAGATTCCTTACCTGACATCAGATGGTATCCAACTGGTATATTCTAATTCCTGATCACCATTCGAAAAAATCGATAAGTGTATAGATCTAACGTGATACAGTAGAATTCATGATCCGCGGCGCTCAGAGGATCCATAATGAACTGTGGTAACCTCGGCTGCATCAGTGGACTGGAAAATGTGGAGTACAGGATTTTTTCCCCATCCATTTTCATTGATTCCATTCCAAAATCCCTTATGTCATCTGGGAGACGATAGGGGGCGCTTTTTTCCACATCTGATCGCCGGCGGCTCTCGGGTAGACTAGGGTAGGCTCGCGTTATGCAATATGATTTCAGATCGCTAAAAAAAAATAAAAAATCCGAGAAATCTCGTGAGTGGCTTTCAACGTAATATTAACACTTTGATCGTCATGGGTTAAATTCATAATTTACCATCCCTAGCCAGCTCTATTTGTCTATGGAGAAGTTCCCCTTCTTTGCAGGGCTATAACTTTTTAAATTCTATTGCTAGATTGCCATTATTATGGCCCATTCAATGTCCTATATCCATTGTTCAGGGTGTAGCAACGATATACTTTTTCATTCACATATTCATACTAAAATATGGTCTAAAGCAGGGATCGGCAATAGGCGGCCCGCGGGCCAACATTGGCCCGCCAGCAATAATTTCTGGCCCGTCAGATTATTTTGAGAATATGATATTTATTTGACGCACAGGAAATATTCACTCGGGACGCCAAGGTGTCTTTTATTGTGAAGCTGTATCTATCTACCGGCAGTCATCAAAAGCATGTCTGTCACTATAGCCAATTGAAATGCTAGAAATGGTCAGGTGGACTGGGAGAACCAATGGAATAGTCCCACCGGGCCCTGTGTCTTTCCCTAACACACTTTCACTTCCGCGTTCGAGATGCGACTCGCGAGCGAGTTGAAGAAAACAAAACAAACATCTTTGGATAGATTCTTTGCAACGGGGAAATATAACGCTTCTTTTAATAAACAGGAGCCATACTTAAAATACGGGTTTATCGTAACAGGTCGGTGATTCTTGCGTGCCGAGCCGACGTCCTCTCTGCATAATATGTGGCGACAACAACAACAACAACAACGAGGCAAGTTGGCAGATAAAGTAGCTGCATTCAACGCCAATCTGGAATTGGAGGGCGGCGAGTGGATATGACATGTTTCAAACATTAGCAGGGATTTTGGAGGACTTAACAACAAACAAGAAGGTATGGTGAGTCGTGTTTTCATGCATTCTGATCTGTTCATCACCCGCCGTTGTTCTGCAAAATTCTACTCTTCCTCGAATTCTGCTGCCAGCACTCCTGCGCGCAGAACACCGGCGCCGCGGTGATCTGCAACAGCTGAGAGCTGTTCATGAATGAATGGATGAGTGAGAACTTTGTTTGGCGGATTGCAGAGTGGGTGCAGTGCAGTGCGGCGCAGTGCACACGGTTGTTGGGGGGATGCAGACCAGAGAAAAACGTTTGTCTTTTTTCAATATCAGTATATTAAATTAGCCATTGTTTTTGATCCTGGCCCGCGAAGCAAGGGCTTGGGGAAAATCTGGCCCGCGGCAAAACCTAATTGGCGACCCCTGGTCTAAAGTATAAGTATGTTTTTATCGTTTTCTGCAGCTTTCTCCAGAACTTGATTTATAGCTCCAAATGCATTATATTGATGATGAAATACAGTTTGATAGCAATCGGCGCGAGATGAAAAATTTCAACTGGACGTGGTTCTAGAAGTTACTACGTATCATCTGATATTGACCGGATGGGCAAGGGGGCGTTTATAATTCCGTGTGCAACATTATACCATTCGTCTAGTGTGGGTCATATGGTCATCAGAGCAGTTTATATGGAATACGTTAGAAAATAACGCTGGATCTTACCGTATGTTCCTCGCGCCGTTGGACGATCAGCGTGGAGTAGACCGTTTTCGATTATGGGATGTTGATCCTGATGAACCATTTCCAGGTTGTATAATACTATATACGTCCAAATAACGTTGTTTATTGAGTTAGGGCGAGCGATTGATCATCCAGTGTGTTGAGATGGAGTCCGGCTACCGATCGTGAGTGCCCGGACGACATATGGAGCACTTCCAGATGGCGCTCTCGAACCGTTAGACAGTTGAGTGGAGCTCACCAGTACATCTCATGGCTCCGGAGGAGAAATATGATTTCGATCACAGATTTTTGAATTATTGATATCAAAGACGAGTTACGGCGTCTTCGGCAGAATGAGCATGGCTAGGAATGACGTCTAAACACGTCATCGGCGATTAAAGTGTTAATAATTCCGAGAAAACTCGTGAGTGGCATAGAAAGTGTTAATGGGGGAATTTACGCGGTTGGAGGAAAAGCTGGAGAAACAAAGCGAAGCTTTATGGGCAAGTTGGGAAAGAAAGATAAAAGACGGGTTGGAGGAAAAGATGGAGACATGTGAGGCTACCGTGGCTAACCTAGAAGCGAGGATGAGGGAACAGGAGAGAAGGTACACGGAAAGAGAGGCCTCGTTGGACAGCAGAGCTACGGACCAAGATCATTGGGAGAAGGAATGCCAGAGGCTCCGAACTGATAGTAAAGAGATGGGAGAGAATATGGAGAATATGATCAACTATGCTAAACGGAATAATCTGAGAGTTATCGGCATACCAGAGGAACAGGAACCGAAAGGACCGAGAGGGACGATGACAGAATACTACTCAAAGATGTTCGGGGGGCTAGCGGGGGCAGGAGTCTTCACTAAAAATCCCAAGCTGGAGGCGGTGTACAGAGGAGCCCCCGCAAGAAGGAAAAAGAAAGGCGAAAACGGAACCGGGAGGAGGCCACTCATAGTGGTATTCTCCAACCAACGGGACAAAGAAACCATACTAGACATCGCAAAGAAGAAACGAGTTTTGACACACGAAGGATTACAAGTGAGGATATACCAAGACCTCGCCCCGACCCTGGTCAAGAAACGGGAGGAGTACAGGGAAGTGAGAGACTACTGCTTTCGGGGGAGAGGACAGACGGGCTTTGTACGGGGAGCCATCCTGAAGGTGACATGGGAAGGAAGGACCACTCTGTGTGAAACTCCCGACCAAGCACGACGAGCCTGTGGTATGACGGTGGGGACAGACCCAGCGCGACAGGGACAGTCACCTGCGGGGCAAGGAGCAGAGGAAAAGCAACAGGAGGGACAGACACAGTAGGATGACACGGGTAGATAAGAATGGTATATTAGTGAAGGGAGGGGGGTACGGGAAATAATCTATAAAATCGGGCAATTTCAATGATTCAATATATAGGCAGTACGGATACGGAGACATTAGGGATTGTAATTTCTAAGGGAAATCTCTAAGAGACATTCCCCCATGCTTGATATACAAGGGAAAAGGCATGGGTATATATGGCGGGCCCCCCTTCTTACCAGATAAGTGATATAAATATAATATGTGTATGGGGGCTTTATGTAGGAATAAGAGGTTCAAGGTCCCAACTTAAAAGAGGGAAGAGGGGGGGGGGGAAGGGGATTCTGAGAACAGCTGAAGCAGGGGAATGGTATATTCTGGGGGAAAGGGTAATTTCTATTTTTCAATATAAGGACTGGGCGGGTATAGTTAAGTAGTTATAGTTAGTTAAAGGTAATATGGAGAGGCCGAGGGCCAAACATAGACAGAAGGAAGAGTGGATAGTTAGGAAATGGGGATGAAGGGAAAATGTATATTTCATAAAAACACTGCAATTTTTGGTACAGACAAGGGAAACTAATAGAGAGGGGGAAAAGTCTGTAAGCTAGAAGGCCTGGCGACCTCTACCGTTCAGTATAAGTACTGGACACACGCAGACAGAAAAAAGGGATAGCTATATAGGAATACAACGGAGAGGTCAAGGACCCAGCATAGAAGTGAGGAGGAATGGATAGTTAGGGTCTGTGGAGGAAGGGGAAGAGTATATTACATAGAAGCGCAACAAGTTCTGGTTTAACTCTATAAAGGATACCCCCCTTCTTAACGGGTAATGGGTATAACTTAGGGATTTTCGTAGGCCATATCCCTTTTTTTTATTTTATTCTTTTTATGTCTTTATTACAGGATTTTTTTGTTGAACATTTACAGTTGTCGATATCGTACATTTTCCATATTTTTTTCCCTCTCAATTCCCCTTCCCCTCCCTCATTCCCACCCCATCCCCCCCACACCGAGGTTGTTGACAAACACATCTGCAAAATATACAAACACACAGCATAGATGCTGCTGGGAAAGAAAAACAAAAAACAACAACAATATCAATCAGACCCATCTGCATTGTGCACAAATATTTAGATAAAAAGAGATAAAGAAAGAACTAAAAACACAAAAAAAACTCTCTAGCACGGATGTGGCTGTGGAAGAAAGTCATCAATGATATTATTTCACTCTTTCCCCCACCCCTACTTATAGTGTTGTGGTAATTCTTGAGTAGTTTGATCTAGGGGTGGACGGTATAAACGGTATACGGTATAAACGGTATGAATTTGCTCTACGGTATGGATTTTGACTATACCGTATAACCGGTAGTGCAGCTCTAAAATAGCAATGACGTCATGTAACCACAGCGCGACTATTTCACTCGCATTTGCCCCTAAAAATAGATAGAATTAGTCATAGATAATAGATATGTGCGAACTAGAAAAAGTTATTTAGGAGGCTTCGCGCAGTGGGCGTGCCAGCCCCTCCCGCACGCATGTAAACATGGGTCTACTAGTAGTCTAGTGGGACGGGACGTCTCCCTGAGCTAACGTTAGCTTAGCTACCGTTACAAAATGACCCAGTCAACTATTCACTTTTAGTTTAATACATGATGAGGCATTGTCTAACCGAACGGTATCTAGTCGGCCAGCTACCGATAGCTCCTGACATCAACAAACGCTCCATCAAGTCTAGAGTAGAGTAGACGTGTATGATAGCTCCGTTAGCCGTTAGCTCACGTTAACGCAAATTAGTTCACCGTTCAAAACGAAATGTCCCATTGAACTAAATAATTCACTGAGGCGTTGTATTAACGTTATATATCCGGCTAGCAGTAGCTACAGATAGCTCCTGATATCAATGTCTTATAACACTGATTCGATGCGTATTCGAGCTGAGGGCTTGCTAACGTTATAGTACCAATACAATAGGGTCCAGGTGCAGCGCCGGAGAATCCTGGCCGTAGCTCTGCTCGAGGCTACTAGAGTATAGGTCCAGGTGCAGCTCTGGAGAATCCTGGCCGTAGCTGGAGGCTACTAGAGTACACACAGACAGTGGAGCTTGTTGCGTGGTGGCGATGTCTCGCAGATAATACAAGTACAAGTCTAATTATATAATATATATATTTTATAAAAAAAAAAAAAAAATTATATAAAATAAAAAATTTTTTTTATCAAAAACGATGATACCGTGATATATACCGTTACCGTCTATGCTTCAAATTATACCGTGATATACATTTTAGACCATACCGTCCACCCCTAGTTTGATCTTCTGCAGCTGTGTCCCTCGTTCCCCTCTCCCTCCCCCAGTTACCCACCCATCCCCCCGGGATCTCATTTACACCCATACATACCAGGACAGAGAAGGGGGGGGGGGGGGGGGGATTGGAAAATAGGAATAAAATAATAATAAAAGATATGGAAGTGCAGTTTGAGGTGTAAAGCTCTATCCTTTCTAAGTCTCTTCATTGATAGTCAGGGTATCGATGTGTTGCAGAAATGGTTGCCAGGTCACATGGAATGTTTCAAGGGAGCCCTTTAGGGAGAATCTGATTCGCTCAAGCCTAATGCAATGTAGTATCTCATGTATCCATCTGTTGTGAGTGGGTGGGGAAGGGTGTATCCACTTAAAGAGAATATGTCTCCTAGCAAGGAGGGTAGTGAACGCCACAACTCGTTTTGCAGCCCTAGATGCGATTGAAGGGGTATTCGGGATACCGAAAAAGGCAGTGAGTGGATCAGGGTCTAACGTCACACCCAGGACCCTACTCAGTGTATCAAATATTGCAGTCCAAAACTCTGTGAGTTTGGGGCACGTCCAAAACATGTGCATATAATCGGCTGGAGATTGTTTACATCTATTACACTCATCCGTTCTATCCGGGTATATCTTTGCTAACCTCGCATTGGTGTAATGAACCCTATGCAGGATCCTACACTGCAGCAAACTGTGTCTTGCACATATAGAGGAGGTGTGTACAAGGTCTAATATATGATCCCATTGTTCATCTGTAATGATAATTCCCAGATCTTTGTCCCATTTGGCTTTTAGGGAGTCTAAGCAAGTTGGGTTCATCCAAAATATTTTATCATATATAATTGAGACGAGCCCTTTCCGCCCGGTACCGAGCGATAGGAGAGGGTCAGTCCTAGAGTCTGGAGGTCGGCCAGGGAATTGTGGGAATTGGTTCTGAACAAAATGTCTGATCTGAAAAAAACGGAAAAGGTGGGAATTTGGGAGACCAAATTCTTTTGATAATTCTGCAAACGAGGAGAACACACCTCCGGAGTAGAGATCATTAATGGTTAGCAAACCTTTGTTCGCCCAGCTTCTGAATACAGGATCAGAACAGGACGGTAGGAATAGGTGATTGCGAGAGACTGGAGCTAGCCCCGACGGAGCGTGTAGGCCAAATTGTTTCCTAAACTGATTCTGTATCCGTTACAATTTGGTTCCGAGCCACCTGTTTAATAGGGATTGAAATGGGTAGTTGGGATGTTGCCACAGACCAGAGTGAGTACTTTGAAGAGGAGACTTCCATCCGAGCCCATTGGGGTTGGTCTTCTTCCTCCCTCCTGGTCCTTGTTAGGGATTTTCTTATCCCTCGTAAGTCCTAGAATTGTTATAGTTATGGACTAGTGGACCAAAGATTCACAGAACGACTAAGTTGTTTCCCACGGAGTCTTTATTTCACAGAGAAGAAGAGAACTCTGTCTGCAGCCCGCAGGCTCAGCCCCTCGCACCAGAAAAGAATGAATGCATGATATGACAGCGTTATATACCCTCTTGGACAGAAGAGGAGGGGAGGGGTGTGTGTATATGTGTGTGTGTGTGTGGCGTGTGTGTGCTAGTCTGTGTGGCGTGTGTGTCTAAGTGCAAGAGTTAATGGATGTTCTCTAAGGGGGCCATCTGGTTAACATCCATCTAATGGTTCGTGATATTCATGACAGTTCTCATAAGAGTTAATGGATGTTTTCTAAGGGGGCCATCTGGTTAACATGGTTAACTAGTTTACCGGCCCAGTGGTCAAGGGTCACCGGGTCCTGACGAGTTCAGGCACTTCATCTGATAGTTGTGTATATGTATCTGTGTGTGTGTGTATGTATGTGTGTGTGTGTGTTTGTCTGTGTGGTGTGTGTGTATGTGGAGGGAGCCACAGACGATAACCCAATCAGGATGTACAGGGGGCCCTGTGTGTGTGTGGGTGGAGGGAGACACAGAGCCACGGTCCTACAGCGTGGGGAGACAATGGGTGCACAGATACATAAGATAAAGACATCAAATATTACTAGATCAATGAACTAAAAAACGATCAATCCCCCTTTTGACGTTAAATCAATACGTCAACACAACAGTTCATTCCGCCCATCCTGGGTCGGCCCCGTCTTCTAGAGGGCAAGGGCCACTTCCTGAGCTGGTCCCCGTTCCAGGGTGCGGTCCCCTAGACAAAAGTGTCTCCTCTGGTCTGCTGCTCCTCAGTGTCTCTGGACTGTCCCCTCCACCTCTCCTCAGCTGACCCACCATCTCCCTAGCTCTGCCTCCAGTGTCTCTCCTGCTGCCGTTTCCTCCCTCCTGTCGTCGATGATTTGCCTGTCGTCGATGATCTGCGGTGCCTGGCTGCGGTGCCTGGCCTCTGCTGCTCAGCTGCCATCTCCTCCAGTTTGCCTCTCTTCATCCTGGCCTGTCTGTCCTTCGTCTCCTCCTGCCTGTCTCCTGGTCGAGGGTCGTCTGGTGGCCTCGTCACGGACTGCTGCATCTCTCCCCTGATTCAGACGCGCTGCAGACAGCTGATGTGAATGTCTGGATCTTCTGCACCGTCTTCTTCTCCGTGTCTTCATTCATCCTCGTTCCGTCCTTGGTTGCAGCCGGCCCACATCAATTCTCACTGGAACCTCCACTTGTTAGGGATTTTCTTATCCCTCGTAAGTCCTAGAATTGATATAGTTATGGACCAGCGGACCAAAGATTCACAGAACGACCAAGTTGTTTCCCACAGTCTTTATTTCACAGAGAAGAAGAGAACTCTGTCTGCAGCCCACAGGCTCATCCCCTCGCACCAGAAAAGAATGAATACATGATATGACAGCGTTATATACCCTCTTGGACAGAAGAGGAGGGGAGGGGTGTGTGTGTATGTATCTGTGTGTGTATGTATGTGTGTGGGGTGTGTGTGCTAGTCTGTGTGGTGTGTGTGTCTAAGTGCAAGAGTTAATGGATGTTCTCTAAGGGGGCCATCTGGTTAACATCCATCTAATGGTTCGTGATATTCATGACAGTTCTCATAAGAGTTAATGGATGTTTTCTAAGGGGGCCATCTGGTTAACATGGTTAACTAGTTTACCGGCCCAGTGGTCAAGGGTCACCGGGTCCTGACGAGTTCAGGCACTTCATCTGATAGTTGTGTATATGTATCTGTGTGTGTGTGTTTGTCTGTGTGGTGTGTGTGTATGTGGAGGAAGCCACAGACGATAACCCAATCAGGATGTACAGGGGGCCCTGTGTGTGTGGGTGGAGGGAGACACAGAGCCACGGTCCTACAGCGTGGGGAGACAATGGGTGCACAGATAAAGATAAGATAAAGACATCAAATATTACTAGATCAATGAACTAAAAAACTATTATCCTCCAGTAAAGGAGTTTGTTTATATTACATGCCCAGCAGTAATAGCGAAGATTAGGCAAAGCCAAACCCCCTTCTGATTTGGGAAGTTGCATGATCGTCCTCTTAATACGTGCTCTTTTGTTACCCCACAGGAATGAACCTATAAGTTGATCAATCGAAGTGAAAAAGGCTTTATTAATAAATATTGGTATATGCTGAAAAGCGTATAAAAATCGGGGTAAGACCACCATCTTTATCAGGTTAACCCTTTGCAGAAGCGATAGGGGGAGAGAGGACCATCTCGTCAGATCTAACTTAAAGCGATCCAGCAGAGGACGGATATTTTTTGCGAAGAGCTCCGTCTGTGATTTGGCCATAAAACTCCCTAGATATGTGAATCCTTCCGTGGCCCTTTTAAAGGAGAAAAGCGATTGAGGAAGCCGTTCCGCAGATGCATTAACAGGTAAATATTCACTTTTCTGGAGATTAAGTTTGTACCCAGAGAGCTTCCTATGTTGTTCTAGAATATCCAGGATAACAGGGATGGACGATGACGGATTGGAGACATAAAGTAGGAGATCATCGGCATACAATGAGAGTTTATGAACCAGGCCGAACCTCTCAATCCCCTCAAATCTGTCCTCACTGCGAAGCCATATGGCTAACGGTTCTGCGGCGAGCGCGTAGAGCAAGGGAGAAAGCGGGCATCCTTGACGGGTGCCGCGATAAAGCGCAAACTGGCCCGACTTGGTACCATTCACATTAACCGAGGCCACCGGGGATGAGTATAGGAGTTTTATCCATGAAATAAAACCCGGGCCCAAACCGAATTTCTCAAGTGTATGGAACAGGTATCTCCATTCCACTCTGTCAAATGCTTTCTCAGCATGTAGGGAGAGTACCATTTCTGGTGCGCCAGTCGTGGTTGTGAAAAGGATATTTAACAGCCTTCTGGTGTTAAAGAAGGATTGCCTGTTCATGATGAAACCCGTCTGATCCGGGTCTATCAGGAATAGGACCACCTTCTGAAGACGGCATGAAAGGACCTTAGCCAATATTTTACAATCCACATTAAGGAGGGAGATTGGTCTGTAACTGCTACAAAGGAGAGGGTCTTTACCTTTTTTGAGCAGCAGGGACAATGACGCCTCTGATAGCGTGGGTGGCATTTGGCCCTTTAGAAGGGAGTCGTTATATACTCTCAGTAGGAAAGGAGCAACCAACACGGAGTAAGTTTTATAAAATTCTGTAGTATAGCCATCTGGCCCGGGTGATTTACCACTTTGTAAAGATTTGATTGCCTCAGTCACTTCAGAGATGGTTATAGGCGTGCCTAACTCTTCAGCTTCCGCTTTATTCGCTTGAGGGTACTTGAGAGACTTGAGGGGGTTTGGGCGATCCCAGTCCTACTGGGAAGACTCCGACGTGTAAAGTTTGGAATAATAGTCAGAGAAAATTTCAGAAATTTCCGTAGGGTCTGTTGTAGTGACACCTAATTGGGATTTTATCCTGGGAATCAGTCTAGAGGCACTCGCCACTCGTGCTTGGTACGCAAGTACTTTTCCGGCCTTATCCCCCTGTTCGAAAAAACGTTGCTTGGTGTGCAGGAGTAGTCTCTCGATCTTACTAGTTGAAAGCAAATCATATTGTGATTGAAGCTGGAGTCGTTTTTTATATAGAGCAGGGGTGGGTTTAGACGAATACTGGATGTCTAATCGTTTAATCTCATCTGATATTTGGATTGTTCCTGCTTCCCAAAATGAGAGGTAAAGGAGATGGCCTGTCCGCGGAGATATGCCTTAAAGGCCTCCCAGAGTATGTCACTGCTAACTTCAGGTGTGTCGTTTATCTCAAAGAAGATTTTTATTTGTGCATGAATAAAATCCTTAAATTCAGGTTCAGATAATAAGTGGGAGTTGAATCTCCAAAATTTAGAGGGTGTTCTACCCTGGGGGAAGTTAATTTCAACGGATGTCGGGGCATGATCGGAAATGACTATACTATGGTACTTAGTAGAGACTACATTATGTAGTCGTTTTTCATCTAGTAAAAATAAGTCTATCCTCGAATACGTGTGGTGGACATGGGAGAAGGAGAAAAGTTTATCGGTAGGATATTTTGCTCTCCAAGGGTCTATAAGGCCAAGCTGTTCCATGTGAAATTTTAGGATGTTCGCCGCTTTGGAGATGGTAGTACGTCTATCCGAAGACCTGTCAAGTTCTATGTTTTGGACCTGATTAAAGTCTCCGATAATTATGTGATGATAATGTTAGGTATCGAGGAAAATAAATTGGATACAAATTTATCATTGTCCCAATTTGGTGCATATATTGAGGCCAAAACCACCGGAATGTTCTGCAGCCTGCCCGACACTATAACATATCGTCCGTCAGGGTCAGTTAAAATGGTGGAAGGCTCGAAGGGTACATCCCTATGTATAATAATTGCAGCTCCCCTGGCTTTTGCAGATAATTTAGAATGAAAAATGTGTCCCATCCATGCTCTCTTAATACAGGGGATATCTGAGGTGCAGATGTGTGTCTCTTGTAAAAAACAAAGGTCACCCTTGAGATGCCGTAGGTGGTTAAGTACCTTGTTAGCCTTGATAGAGTTATTCATCACTTTGACATTCCATGAGACGAAACGGATGTTCCTGCCCGTCACTGCCATGTTCTGTTAAGTATATACATACCTGAGTTGAAAAGATGAAACATTGGAAGAGAGGAGAAAGGTAGAGGGGGATAAAGAAAGGGGGGGGGTTGACGCACACACATGCACCCACACAACCATACACAAACATACTCACCCGGGGGTACATCCCTTGGTCCCTAATGGAACAGTAACAGCCTCTGTACCTCTCAGGATACGCTCCTTCCGGTGGAGACTTCATCCTCACTCCTCTTTTCCCCTCTCTCCCGTTCATTTCGAACAGCCTCCAATATGGTTATGGATAAACTTTTAAATTTGTGTTAAAAGATCATTCGAACAGCCAAAAAAACAAAAAACAAAAGAAAAAAGGGATGAATAAATTCAAAAATTCTAATTAGAATAAAAATAAAAGATACTTGCAACACAACTCTGGGCTCATCCATTAGAGCATGGACGTAAAAGCGCTACCAATGACTCCCACTCAGGAGTGTGACCCCTAAAAAGTTGAGAGTGAACGAGTATACCGAGGCCCTCCAGTGTGTATAGGTCAACCTATAATTCAGTGGAACTGGGCAAAGCCCACTTCCAACCTATAACAGCTCGAAGAGAATGTCTTTAGCCCCTGCTACCATGCCAACTAGGGATAAAAAAAATTGCAAAACCTTAAAAGAGTTGAAAAAGAGGCGCCACTTTTTTTTTTTCCTTTCTCCCTTTGTCTATACAAAAATATATATACATATATTTAAAGAGTAAAATAATAATAAACAGGAGGTATATGCAGTTACAGGGGTTACACGATTCAGGGACCTCAAAATGTACCTAAAATATGTATAGAAAGGTAATGTGGTTAGCTACATTCGGCAGTGTTAGAGACCTGCACCTTCAGACAGTAAAAAGAAGCATGTGCAAGTTGAGTTGGTTCAGTCAGTACCTTGAGTGCTTCCTGAAACATGTATACAAAACCCCCACTACCCAATAGATACTATCCGGTTTGTTTGTATTGAGACCAGGGGCGGAGCTAGGGGGTGGCTACTTGGGCTCAAGCCCTGAATGTTTTCTGAAAAGCCCTGAATCTATTTAAATTTTATTTATTTATTTTTTATTTTTTGACAATTCATCATTGTTACATGAAAATATGTTTGCACCAGATTTAGCAGAAGCTAATTTCCATCTGTGGTCTATCCAGCTGCTAACTGTATTTGAGTGAGTTAAGTCTTGGTGTCATGGTAGACTCAGACCTAAGCTTTAAATCACAATCAACAAGTTGACAACTTAATTCTTCCACCTTAGAAACATAGCTAAAGTACGGCCATTTATAAATCAAAAGGACTCTGAAAACCAGATCCATGCCTTTATTTCAAGCCAACTCGACTACTGTAATGCACTCCTTACCGGCCTCCCGAAGAAATACGATGATAACTATTTTATTGCAAGTTTCAAGTTTCAAGTTTCTTTAATAGTTGTCATACAGAAGTACAGAATACTTTCATACAAAATGCTTCTTACTGTTACGCTCCAGAGACTGTGCTAGACAAGATAGTATCAAATAACATAGTATAGCATGTAATTTAGAAGAAGAAAATGAGGTCACAGTGTTCGGTATAGACATATGTACAATGTTCTGAGTTACCATATAATATACAATACTATGCAGTGTACTAATGTACAGTACTATATAGTGCAAAGCAGAAATGGGATGAGGTACAATTTAGGTACAATTTACAGTAAGGTGTACGAGTTGTAGTGCAATCCTTCATCAATAAATATAAAGTGTGGGGAGTGGGTGCTACAGTGTGTTTGTTTAAAGTGGGTGTGTGCTATAAAGTGTGTGGAGTGGGTGCTACAGTGTGTTTGTTTAAAGTGAGTGTGTGCGTGTGGATGTGTGTGCTATGTGCGTTTGGTGGTTGTTGTTGTGTAGTGTTCATTGTTCGTTTAGCAGCCTGATGGCCTGGGGATAGAAGCTTCTTCTGAGTCTTTCTGTGCTCGCCTTGAGACTCCGGTATCGCTTGCCTGACCGCAGCAGTTCAAAGAGGCAGTTGTTCGGGTGACTGGAGTCTTTAATGATTCTCTTAGCCTTGCCCTTGCAACGCTTGTTGTAAATGTTCTGGAGGGTGGGGAGCCTCCCTCCAATTGTGCGTTCGGCTGAACGTGTCACTCTTTGTAGTCTGCTTCGGTCTTGTGCAGTGCTATTCCCAAACCAGGAGGTGATGTTGCCGGTCAAGATGCTCTCTATTGTACATGAGTAGAAGTTCTTAAGGATCTTCTGACTGACTTGGAACTTCCTTAGGCGCCTGAGGAAGTAGAGGCGTTGTCGTGCCTTCTTCACAACACTGTCAATGTGTGTGGTCCATGTCAAGTCCTCGGATATGTAGGCTCCGAGGTACTTAAAGCTGTTGACTCTCTCAACCGGTGCCCCGTCGATGCTGAGGGGGCTGTAGTCCTTGACCCCCGACCTCCTGAAGTCCACAATCATCTCCTTTGTTTTGCTGACGTTCAGGGAGAGGCTGTTTTCCTGGCACCATCCCGCCAGGACCTTGACCTCTTCCAGGTAGGCCCTCTCGTCGTTGGCAGAGATCAGGCCCACCACCACTGTGTCGTCAGCAAATTTGATGATTGTATTGCTACTCCGCTGAGCCACACAGTCGTGTGTGTACAGGGAGTAGAGGAGGGGACTCAGAACACAGCCCTGGGGGGCCCCTATGTTGAGGGTGATGGATGAGGAGGTGCAGTTGCCTGCTCTCACCACCTGGGGTCTGCCAGTCAGGAAGTCCAAGACCCACTGGCAGAGGTCATAGTTCAAGCCCAGGTCCCTGAGCTTGGCTATGAGTATGGAGGGGACTATGGTATTGAATGCCGAGCTGTAGTCGATGAATAGCATTCTCACATAGTTCCCCTGCCTCTTGTCCAGGTGTGATGCTGCTGTGTGCAGCACATGGGCTATGGCGTCCTCCGTGGACCTGTTGGGGCGGTATGCAAATTGCAGGGGGTCCATGTTGATGGGGAGGGAGGAGCAGATGTAGCCCTTTACTAGCTTCTCAAAGCACTTCATGGCTATGGAGGTGAGAGCTACAGGGCGGTAGTCGTTGAGGCAAGCAGGCTTGGATTTTTTGGGTACAGGGATAATAGTGGACTTCTTCAGGCAGGTGGGGATGACAGCCTGTTCTAAGGACAGGTTAAATATGTCAGTGAATACTGGGGCCAGTTGGTCGGCACAGACTTTTAGGACGCGGCCGGGGATGCCGTCCGGACCTGCTGCCTTCCTGATATGCAATGCACTATTGCATTATTTTATTCTATTTTACTAACTATTTTATTGCACTGCACTATTTTACTTTGTATCAGTGAATCATAGACGCCTGGCCATAAGAGCATTCGGAGCATCTCTGCTCTCCCACTATTGAACTTGGGGGAGCAAAGGTATGCTCTTGCTCCACCACTTTTTGATCATATGAAAAATATGATATACCCCCCCCCAATATATAAATCTAACCATAACTACTGAGTTTTATAGTGAAAAGAGCAGCTTTATTGGTCAAGATTGAAGGCTCCATATTGCAGGAAATTGCACGTACAGGTTAATTAAATTCAAATGAAATCTGCCGTGGAGGGGGTCGTGCCTGACCCCCTCAAAACCACCCCTTGCCTGCAAAAAAGAAGAAGAAAAAAAAAAAAAAAAAAAAAGGATTAAAAAAAAAATCTGGGCTAAACCCCGGATCTCCTATAATCCTAAATCCGCCCCTGATTGAGACCCTCAGATAGTAAGAGGAGCATGTGCACCCTGAATATGCTCACCCTGCCTAGAGAGTCATATGTATATAAATCCATACAAAAAGAAAGGACAAATTAAGTTAAGAATTTTTTTTTATATATATATATAAAATAAAAAAGGGCAACAACAAAAATTACAAAATAGGGAGCAGAAGAAAACGGCATGCAATTATTCACAAGGTCATGGCTATAGCAACCTGATTGGCATAGGGTTCCTTTTGAAGGAGTCACTCCGATTGAAATAACAATATTACCCTTCTAAGGCATAGGTGGCCACTCTATAGTGACTGGGCACTATAATCCAACCAAGGTCTACAAGTTCAGCCACACATTTAATATATCATAATCATGTCTATTGCTGTTGGTGTTGGTTTCAGCTGGCCTGAGGTGTCCGTTAGACCTAGGTAAATGGTCTAGTAAATTCAGGCCCAGTCTCTGTACATTCCAATCCGCGCATTGAGTACTCCTGAAGCATACACATAGAACCTTCATTATCCTGTCAAACCGGTCCAGTGTATTTATCTAGCAGCCTCTAAACAGAGGGAACGTCTACAGTTTTAATGAGAGAGAGACACATGTAAAAGAAGAGCTATTAAAGAATAAAAAAAAAAGGGAATTAGAAATAAGCGTAAATAGAATCCGCGTCGGCCATTTGGGAATGAATGAATGAATGAATGAAAACTTTATTTAACAGATTGCAGAATGGGTACAATACAGTACGGCTCAATACATACAATTGTTAAGGGGATGCAGACCTGAGAAAGACGTTTGTCTTGTTTCCATCAGGGTCCCCCATTTTCAATTCATATAGACATATATGACATACATGACATACAGATAGTCAGTACTGCTACATCTATACATTTATGACATACCAGATTTGCAAATACAGTACTGTTTGTGATACAGAAGGAGTCAAGAAAAGGGAGTATATACATTTGACGTAGAAACTGTACATTGGAGGTTGGGTGGGGGGGGTTGGGTACATTGGGATATTGACAACCATACTGGGTAATTTACATTGGAGGTGGTTGGGGGGGGGGGGGGGGCGGGGGGCACACTGTATAAACAAGTAACACTGTACATTGAGGGGGGGGGGGAGGAGACACTGTACAAACAAACACAATTGTACATTGAACTATTGACAAAACCATACTAGGTAAATGACTGTACATTGGAGGGGGTTGGAATGATTGGGTTAGGATATTTACAGGGGCCAGTGTTGAATTGCAGTCTCCCGTAGGTGTCCCTTGAGAGAGGTTTTGAAAGTGGGTAGAGATCCACATTCCTTTACAGCTTTGGGTAGGGCGTTCCACGTTGATGTGGCATAATTGCGAAACGTGTTTAGTCCCTTATTTGAGCCGAATCTGGGTTTGACATGATTTGTGGAGCTCCCTCTGGTGTTGTGATCGTGGTATTCACTGACCTTTGGGAAGTATTTTGACATGTACATGGGTACCTTGGTCGTGTAGTGTATCTTATAGACCAGGCCCATTGCAAGTTGTTGTACTCTGTCGTCTACTCTAAGCCATCCTAGGTTGTCGAAGTGGGCAGGGGTGAGGTGGGTTCTAGGAGTAAGGTCAAGCAGTAGTCTGACCAGTTTGTTTTGAGATGTTTGTAATTTTGTTTTTAGCGCCTTTGAGGTGCTTTGGTACCATGAGGTGCAAGCATAGTCGTAGTACCCCTGAATGAGTGCTCCTGCCAGAGTCTTCAGGGTGTTCTTGTTTACCAGAGAGGAGATCCGGTACAAGAATCGAGTTCGTTGGTTGACTTTTTTTATTACATTGGATGCCATTTTGTCACAGGAGAGATTAGCCTCTAGGATGGACCCCAGGTAGGTAATTTCATCTTTCCTTGTGACAATATTGTCACCCACTGTAACTGGGAAGCTTAAAGTTCTGTTTCAGAAGCCAGTCCGCTTAATGTCAATAGCATCTCCCCATGAAGTATAAGTGTCAGGTCTAACGCGGTCGACCAGTGTAGCCCAACCGATGTCTATAATTTCAGTCTCGCATTCTACATCCATTGTTCATTGCTGCCAGCGTCAGGTTAGCTTACCCCTAGGTACTCGTTAGGTAGCCATCCACGCTAGGCTAGCTTGGCCTTGAGGTACGTTTCGGCATCGCCAACAGACATGAAGCGTAATCTGTCCCGCTCTCCTCTGTAATCATCAGTTTGGCCGGGTAATGAAGACTAGGCCTCAGCCCCCGTTTGTAAAGTAGTGCCATCACATCGCGGTGCGGTGCTCGCTGTTCCAACACAGCCGGGGTATAATCCTCGTAAAAAGCAATTTGTTGACCATCGTACTGCATCTCCGCCCTTCTCTTTCTGGCCTCCCGGATCACCCGTTCTTTGGTTTGATAATTATGGAACCTGATGATAACAGGCCTAGGCTTTTCACCCTGCTTCGGCTTAGCTGCTAGCGACCTGTGTGCGCAGTCCAACTCTGGAGGGGTAGGGAGGGTTTTTGCCCCAAAAACCTGGGATAAAAGGGTGGCGAAGAAGGATGTCGGTCTCGGGCCCTCAATCTGTTCTGGTAGTCCAATGATTCGAAGGTTATTACGCCGCCCCAGAGCCTCGAGGTCCTCCGCTTTAGCCTTTAGCATAGCATGGCTAGCCCTCAGATCGGCACATGTAGCCTCCAGCGACGCAATTTCTTCGCTTACAGAATCCGCATTCTCCTACAGGGACTTGACCCGTTATCCGTTGTCGGCCACGTCCGATTTCATTTGGTCAAGTTTATTTTCCAGAGTGGTAATGGCTTTTCTGAACTCGGTGGTCATAGCCTCTTTGTGGTTTTCAAGCAGGGTGGCCAGCCAGGCCTTGCTAAAAGCGTCGTCCGCTTCCTCTTCTTTCTGAACATCGCCCCGTTTTGGTTTTGGAGTCTTGGATGTCATCTTTGCGAAGATAAATATTTAGTTAGCTGTATCGATACTTGCATACAAGAACTATGAAGGTTTGGAGTCTTAAAAACGTAGGATTTAAAAAAAACATGCAGGAGAGAGGGAGAACACTTCTTACACCCTGCTCACCATACCGGAAGTCCATATCCCCTTTCTTAACAGGTATTGGATATGGTTGATGCCCGGTAGGTGGCGGACTTGGTTTTGTTTTGTTTCAAGAGTTTTGTTTCAATGTTCCAATGTTTTAAAGTGATGGAGACCTAGAAGTTTGGAGGCTGAAATAGAGGACTCCTCGAAATGGTTACGGGAGGAGGAAGGGGGAGAGTAATGATACAGACTCAAGTTGAAGATAGTTTAGTCAAGTTAGATGTTAAATAACAGAAATGAGAAAAAGGGAGCATGGGGTTAGGGCATACTAGGAGGAGAGAGCGGCAGGAGAGAGGGAAAGGCAGGTAAGATGCATCCTGTTAATAGGAAGCAGAGAGGGACCTGTGGGAAGTCGGAAAAGAGGAGGGTCAGAAGTCCACGCCCAATAGGGGGGGACGTTAGCTTTATATGTGGGGTCTGGTGATATTTGTGTTTTTTCTCTTTTTTTATTTACTATTACAGGACACTTCGGCTGGAACACCGAATCACAAAACATGGAGGAGAGAGGGGGGAGGGGGGCAAGAAGAGAGTGTGCAACATAGGACATAGGGATGAGTAGGAACGAAATAAAATATATGAGATGGAACGTGAGGGGAATGAGCCACATTATTAAGCTAAAACAGATTCTAGGAAAGATAAAAAGATCAGGGCCCTCATGTATCAACGTGGCGTACGCACAGATATGTGCTTAACCCGTGCGTACGACCATTTCTAAGCAAAGTGTGGGATTTATCAATTTGAACGTGAACTTGACTTTGTGCTTATGTCTACGCACAGCTCTGAGCATGCTTAGCTGACGCCCAGTGGTAGAATATCGTTACTACGGCATATGCGCTCCTCAGTTCATGCATTAGTTTCAACGCGGAAATAAAACACTGGCGTGTGTTCTGTATGACCCCCGTAATTCATTATAGTTCATTGTGAAATAGCGATAGTAGTGTAATTATTGTCAAACCCTAAATAGCATTAATTTCTGAATGTAGGATGCAGGATGGTTAATGTTGCATTTGGCTGATAAGGAACGCATGACTCAGGCCTAATCTTATTTAATTAAATTGTAATGTTATCTGTCATCAAAATATCACTTAAATGCAGGTGATCACGGTTATCCACTGAAGCCATGCGTGGCTAGAATTGTCCCTGACCAACAACGACCCAATTGGAGCGCAGATTGAAAGAAAATCAATCAAGAGTTTCAATATACCCAGGTGTTCTGTATGACCCATAATTAAATTAGCGACATGAGTGTAATCGTCGGCAAACCCTATAAATTACATTTGGAACATGGATTTCAGAATGTATTCAGCATGGATAACGCAGTCCTTGCATTGTTGGATGATTTGGCAATGGGCCATGGTGCGCTCCGCAGGGAGCGCGTCTTCAGGGACAGGGCAGACCTGTTTGCCGAGAGCTCAGAGTGGCTCATGAGCAGATTCCACTTCCCCAGGCAAATCCTGCTCGACCTGTGCCAGAATCTGGGACCCTTATTGGAGCGCCAAACAAGGCGCACACATGCCATCCCCGTCCACATCCAAGTCCTCTCCACCATGGGATTCTTGGCCACCGGGACGTTTCAGCGGGAGATCGCAGATCGCTCGGGCATCTCCCAACCCTCACTCAGCAGGATCATGCCCACAGTGTTGGATGCCATCATGTCCCTAATCCCCGACTACATCAAATTCCCATACACACACGCACAGCAGGTCGAGGTCAAGAGGGCTTTCCACGCCATCGCCGGTTTCCCCAACATAATTGGAGCAATAGACTGCACACACACAGCCATCAAAACACCATCACAAAATGAATTCAATTATGTTAACAGGAAGGGGTTCCACTCGGTAAATGTCCAAGTGATCTGCGATGCCCGTTTGGCACTCCTAAATGTCGTTGCCCGGTGGCCAGGAGGAACCCACGACTCGTTTGTGGTGCAGAACAGCTCTGTGGGCATTCGTCTCCAGGCTGGGGTTGTTGAAGACGGGTGGCTTATTGGTGAGTGTGTGAGGTTTTGGTCCGCTCCCTGCCACACGCTCCATTCCTTTAAGGTATGTGATTAATGCGTGCCGTGTTGATTGGTGCTTTCCCCGCCACACGCTTTTGAAGCAAGTATCAATCTCACCCCGCAGCTGTCACAGCTTATAATCAGCGCCCCTGTAGGCTTTATAGGCTCAGACCCCCTTACTATCGATGTTGGGTCGTTTTGAATTATACCTGCATATACCTGCATTCCCCGTCGCTGTTGCTGTCTTTTGCTCTCCAGGATATTTTGTGGAGAACTGCTGTGGAGAACCTGGTTCCCCGTTCGGAGCTACGCCTCGTAATCTGCCCGATTTACGCGTTGCGCTCTGGTGAGTTTTTGGAAACAGTCTTTTTGGATCATCAGTTTTTTGTGTGTTTGTGAAACACCGAAGAGATCCCGTTCTTGTTTGTACTGGACTCACCTATTTTTGTGTTGGATTTACACTGTGGATTTCCGTATTGTTTTTCTCTGGACTCTGCTAACTTGTGTGTGGTACACCGAAGATCAAGTCACTTGGATTTATACTGGATCAGTCACCTCTCTGCCTCTGTGTGTGCGCTGGGCTAACTCTGATTTCTCTCTCTCTCCGTTTCCACCGGGAGTGAAAGCTGGGAGGATCTGCAGAGCCGCTTCAAACGTCACTAGCCAATTCCTCACAACCACCTACTGGGAGTATCTGCAGAGCCGCAACAATCTTCACATGCCAGATTCCCTGTTTGTTCGATTGCTCTACTTCATTCCATCTTGTGACTCTGTAAATAAATACGCCCTTGCTTTGGCTAACTCTGAACTTCCTCTCTGTGCCGTTGCGTTTGAGGTCGGTTACAAACCCTAACAGAGTGTTACACATTTAGGCCTATATTTAATTCAATTGTAATGTTATTACTGGTATCTGTAATTAAATTATATCTCTTTTAATGCAGGGGATCGTGGCTATCCACTGAAGCCATGGCTGATGACGCCGCTGACCAACCCCACCACCGAACAGGAGCGCACCTATAACCGGGCGCACGCACGCACAAGAGTCACCGTGGAGCGTGCAATTGGTCTCCTGAAGGGTCGGTGGCTCTGCCTGTCTGGCACGGGGGGCACACTGCAGTACCGGCCTGAAAAGGTTTGCAACATCATCGTGGCCTGCAGTGTGCTCCATAACATGGCCATCAGGCCATCCCGCTGCTAAACTCAGAAATACCTGACGACCCCATGCCAGACGTGGAACAGCCACCTCCAAACGCCACTGGAATGCAGACAAGAGCTAGGATCATAGATCAGTTTTAAGTAAGTCTACCCCATGCACTGTAAGAACTGAGATTTGGGTTAATTCATATTAATTAAATAATCATTAGTAACCTATACATAAAAAAAAATACTGTCGTTTGAAATCGAATTGAGCTGATTAATGAATTGGAACCATTTTTGAATTGCATTTTACAGTTTTAGTTGAATAAAAGTAGCCGACAGTTTAAAAGTGACCAGATGACACTCAGTTTACCGTGCATGCAGGGTATCAATCAAACTTTAAAAGAACGGAACGAAAAAAGGCATTCATCCAGCTAATAATCATTTAATTATAATAATGACACCAACGCCAAAAGTGGTTACGGTCTTTATTTCTCCTTTTCAGCGATTTTCTGGAGACTGTCGCCGATGCCCGACAGGACCGCGACCAACTGGGGCAGGTACTCAGCCAGAGTCTGGCGTGTGAGCCGCATCTCGTCCCTCATATCGCTCAGGAGGGTGATGGTGGTCTCCTGATTAGACATCACGGCCTCCGTAAGGACCGGGTGGACCCTCTGCCCCCTGCGCGCCGAAGGGGGTCGGCTGCAGGACGCCTCCTGCTCCTCCTGGGTGTCGACGGGATCGACGGTCAAGAGCAACTCAGCCGAGTTGCCTGTGGAATGAATAGGCAATTTAATAACGTTTTATTTATTTGCTAGAAAGGTTCGAAACCATACGGTTAAATATTGTTTCAAATAAATGGAGATTCTTGTCATGTTCCTCAATAAAATCGTTGACGACAAAGTTATTTCTATGCCAGTCTTCTTTACTGATGTGACAATTCCTGTATGAAAGGTGCTATACAAATAAAGTGTATATTATATTATTACCTTCCACCTGTTGGCTGGATGGCCCAGCCACATCGTGTGTGTCGGTGTCGGTGGTGCGTGGAATGCCTTCCACCATCTCGTCCCCGATGATGCTGGCAATTCGCATGTCCAGTGGGGACAGCTCACTCTGACTCTGAATTGAATTGATTGAAAGACTGTATTAATGGGTTGCAGAATGGGTACAATACAGTACAGCTCAATACACACAATTGTTAAGGGGATGCAGACCAGATAAATACTTTCGTCTTGTTTACATCAGGGTCCCCCATTTTCAATTCATCAAAACAGATATATCATATATGATTGACATACGACATACCTGCCCCCCGCCAGTCGCACTGGCATTCTTCTTATGATCCGCCAGGCGCTTCTTAGCCGTCAGCTTTACATCAAACCATTTTTTTTTTTTTTTTTTTTTAAACTTAAATCTTTTTATTAAACATTTATAGACAAACAACACGACATATACAATAACCTCAACAACACTATTAAACAGACATAAATAATAAAGATAAAGTTTAATACCCAAAAGACGAAAAATAAAAATACTGACTTAAGCAAATAAAAAACATAAAACAGTTGTCATACCTTAAACCAAAATAAAATTAGAAAACATTAAGTGTGTGACATGGGTTCAGAGACCCTCTTTGAACCTCTTTCCTCCTTTACCCTTCGCCCTCTTGTGGTGTATTTGGTTCTTCCTCTGTGATGTCGTTTTCGTTCCCCTTGTAATCCTCCCACTTACCCCATCTTTCTCCAAATTTCTCTTCCTATAACCTCAGCATGTGTGTTATCCTCTCCATATCCTGTATCTCTTCCACTATTCCGACCCATTGTGCTATTGTCGGTGGGTCTTCCTTGTACCACAGTCTCATTATTGCTTTTCTGGCCGCTATCAACATTATCTTTATTAAATATTTGTCCCCCCCTTGTATATGTGTCAGGTCTCCTATGTAAAGCACCAGTCCTGTGTGTGGTAACCCGTATCCTAATATTCTGATCATTGCCTCCCCTATCTCCTCCCAATACCCCTTCAGCTTCTGACATCCCCAGAATATGTGCGTGTGATTTGCCCCCTCCTTCCCACACATCCTCCAGCATGCTCTTTGTGTTGGTGCATATTTTCCCTTCAGCTCTGGGGTTATAAAGAATCTGATTATGTTTTTCCATCCAAACTCTTTCCATATCCTCGATCCTGTTGTTGAATGTTGCACCTCGCATATGTTCCCCCATTCCTTTCCTGTTATTTCTATCTCTAGCTCTCTCTCCCATTTCTCCCTTATGTAATCGGTCGTGTGTCCCTTGCTGTTCATTATAGCCCGGTATATTGCTGATATTACTCTTCCTTGCCCCCCTTCGTATGCCCATACTATCATCTTTATTATTCCATTCTGTTCTTCGTCTTTGGCCCCCCTTATTTCTTTGTTGTAGTAGTCTCTAACCTGTAGATATCTGAAGTGGTCCCTGTTTTCTAGTCCAAATTTCTCCTTTAATTTTTGTAGTGTCTGCATTTCCCCCTTCTCTATCATTTTGCATATCGCTGTTGCCCCCCCCCCTCTCCCACCTTCTGAATCCATGGTCTAACCTCCCTGGTTTGAATCTCTTGTCATGTGCTACCCATCTCAGAACCCCTGACTGCTTCTCCAATTTGTGTGTTTTTACTACTCTGTTCCATATGGTCAAGGTGCATTTGGTGATTGGATCTAATAGTCCCTCTTTTTCTTTAAATAGTTCCCTATCTCCCACCAGAGCTTGTACCTTGTATCCCTCCCCTGCTTTTTCAATGTCTTTCCATCTTGCCTCATATCTGTCGTTACACCAGCACGTCACTGCTCTCAGTTGTGCTGCATAGTAATAATCTTGTAGGCTGGGTACTACCATCCCTCCCTCTTCCTTTGGTAGTTGTAGTGTTTTATATCTGACCCGTGGTCTTCTCCCCGCCCATATGAACCTCGATATCAGTCTGTCCCACTCCCTGAATTGATTCTGTGGTATTTGTATCGGTAGTGACTGGAATAGGTACAGTAACCTTGATAGTATGTTCATTTTAATGACCTCTATTCTTGAATTGAAGTCCAAGGGCATTACTGTCCATCTCTCTAAGTCTCTCTTGATGTGTATAGTTCGCCTCAAACAGTTTCTCCACCCCTCTCGTGATGTTCACCCCTAAGTATTTAATCTTGTCCATGTCCCATCTTATCCCGTACTGTTCTCTAATTTCCGTCGTTGGGGTATAGTTCCATGCTAAGGTCTGTGTCTTTGTCACGTTTAGTTTGTATCCTGAGTAGTGGCCATATTTCTTCAGTAGATCCATCAGTGCCGGGAAGCTCTTGCCTGGTTGCCTCATGTATACTATCACGTCGTACGCAAATAGGCCTAGTTTATATTCCGTTCCCTTTATCCTTACTCCCTTAATGTCCTCGGTCTGTCTGATCAGTTGTGCCAGTGGTTCTATGAAAACTGCGAAGAGCATCGGTGAGAGACAACATCCCTGTCTGGTAGCCCTCTCTAATCTGATTCTATCCGTCAAGCTGCCATTCACCTTAACCCTCGCTGTCGGTTCTTGATATAGCGCCTTGATCATCTTCATCGCCCTCCCGTTCAGTCCGAACCTCATCAATATTTTATATAAAAATGTCCAGCTCACACTGTCGAATGCTTTTTCTGCATCTAGGCCAGTGGTTCTCAAACTTTTTACACCAAGTACCACCCGAGAACGTAGCTGGCTCTCCAAGTACCACCATATGAACGGCGTCTATTCAGCTATGCACAGTTCACGCAGGAGGCAAATGTATTCCTAATACCATTATTTATTGTTAACTTTTGTCAGACACAGCCACAATGTACAAAGGGATAGCACTAGAACTAGCAAACGCTTCCACACAACTCATACAATGCAAGGGGCATTGAGAACATAATAACTAACATTCTCACATAGCAAGTGAGAAAATTAAGAACAACTGTATTTCAGCAAATGTACTTAATTATCTCTCTATCTCTCTCTCTCTCTCACACAGCAAGCAATTGTCCGTCATTCTCTCACACACACACACACACACACACACACACACACACACACACACACACACACACACACACACACACACACACACACACACACACACACACACACACAATTATTTTGTTACAAAAACTTAATTTCCTGCATTCTGGTGTAGGAATTTTTGAAATTTTACCCTTTAACTCTTTCAGTGCCACTCACAAGATTTCTCAGGTTTTTTTTATAGGTGGTTGCGTGCCACTCACGAGATTTCTCGGAATTATTATTATTATTATTTTTTTGCGATCTGAAAAATTATTGCATCACCCGAGCCTACCCGAGTATAGCCGAGCTGCGCCGGTGATCACTGTGGAAAAAAGCGCCCCCTGTCGTCTCCCAGATGACATAAGTGATTTTGGAATGGACTCAATGAAAATGAATGGGGAAAAAAATACGGTACTCCACATTTTCCAGTTCGCTGATCCAGCCGGGGTTACCACAGTTCATTCTGGAGCCTCAGATCCCCGCGGATCATGGAGATCTACAGTGTCGCGTTGGATCCATACACGTATCGATTTTTTCGAATGGTGATCAGGAATTGGAATATACCAGTTGGATACCATCTGATGTCAGGTAAGGACTCTATGTTATCAGTGGTAGGATAATCGGAGTAAGTTTGATGAAGTTATAAGCTGTTTTGTGAAATGTCTTCTTTCGGTTTCACTGTAAAGTCTGTGAGGAAATCAACGGAGCGATTATCAGTGCGCGGCCGTAATGTGCTTGCGTGCACGTATAATATCGATCATCTAGCGTTTATTTGAAAACGATTCATAAAAAGGCCGACGAATATCAACGTTGTGGAATATTCCACTAAAAGACGATTTTCATAGAATGCTCCAGAATGAGCTGTTTTTTATATCAAACGGGGGCTTTTCTAACTGCTCTGAAACGGAAACGACGCGATAAAAAAACAATCTGCCTTCACAGCACTGACTGGAAAATAGTCTTTGATAATGCGATGGGCAGATTAGACACATAGCCATAATTTAAAACATAGATTAGGCGATATTAACGTTAACATTGGCGCCGATGGTGGCATTCAAGCGGTAAAACGGAAAACCAGGCGTGGCACTGAAAGAGTTAAATGCCAGTGTTTGTGATGGGCATCACAAATTATTGTAAAAAAGAAAAGAAAAACACATATTCAATACATTTTTGAATGTTTACCCTTTAAATGCCAGTTTGTGTGATGGCATCACAAATTATTGTTAAAAAAAACACAAAGTAAAATATTTTCAATATATGAAATGCAAAGTAAATTTTTCTGGGGGGGATTATCAAATCAAAAAATAAATGGTTATGATCAGGGCTGAAGTTGAATTAAAGATTTATGACTGTTTAGGTTATCTAACTATCGCGCCGCCGCAACCAGAAACACTGGCCTGGCCTGCTTCTAAGTTCAGTGGCCTGGAAAAAAAAAATGAGTGCTTTTTTGGAAATTTTTTCAAGTACCACCAGCAGTACCACCAAGTACCACTAGTGGTACACGTACCACAGTTTGAGAACCACTGATCTAGGCTAATCAGTACCGCGCTACCCCCTTGTTTTTGTATCTCCTCTACTATGTGTAATGTCTTTCTCACGTTGTCCTGTGTCTGTCTCCCTTTAATTAATCCAGTTTGATCTTCATCTATAATGTCTGGCATAAATGTCTCAAATCTCTTTGATATTATCGATGTATACATCTTGTAATCCACGTTGAGTATGGACACAGGTCTGAAACTACTACATAATTCCCTATCCTTCCCTTCCTTCGGTATCGTGGTGATTATGGCTTCCTTCCACAAGGGGGGGCATTTTTCCCTCTTCCATCGTGTGTCTGAATGCCGCCCCTAACATGGGTGCTAATTCAGTTCTAAATGTCTTGTAGAATTCCGATGGGAATCCGTCGCTCCCCGGAGACTTGTTGTTTTTAGCTCTACTAATTGCCTCTTCCAGTTCTCGTTCCGTAATTATTTTATGTAATTCTTCATTCTGTTCTTTCCCTATCGATGGTAACTCTAGCTTCTCCAGATATGCGTCTATTTCCTCCTCTCCCACTGCTTTTGGCTGTGTGTATAGTTTCTCATAGTATTCTCTAAATGTCCTCTCTATTTCAGCTGGGTCTCTCAATATTTCATTAGTCTTTGTATCCCTTATTGTGTGTATCGTGTTCAACTTCTGTTGCGTCCTAATTCTCCTAGCCAACAGTCTGGTCGCTTTTTGTCCCCCTTCATAGTACGTTTGTTTCATGAACCTTGCTTTCTTTTCTATTTCCGTCAATAATTCCCTATTTATCCTGGCCTTTACTTCTTTGATTTCTCCGAGCGTTTCCTGTTCTTTTGATATCTGGTGTCTCCCCTCTAGCTTCTTCAGCTTCCCTATCAGATTGTGATATGTCTCCGTTCTGGCCTTCTTCAGCATTGCTGTCTTCTCCATCAATTTCCCCCTTATCACCACCTTCAGTGTGTCCCATAGAATGTTCGGATCTACCGCCCCGTTGTCATTTTCTTCCTTATACCTGGCTATCTCCTCCTTGATCTGACTCACCACCCCCTTGTTATTTAATATTCCTACATTTAGTCTCCAGATCGTGTTCCTCCGTCTCCCTTCTAGATCTACTGTCAGATATATGGCACTGTGATCCGATATGTCCGCTACTCCTATTCTGCTCTCCCGTACCCTGTAACTGTCCCCCGTCGTCATCAAAAAGTAGTCTATTCTCGCATATGTCACGTGCGGGTGTGAGTAATGTGTGTATTCCCTGTCCATGGCGTGCATCCCCCTCCAAACATCTGTAATTCCCATTTCCGTCATCTGAATATTCATATATCTACTGATTGGTGCCCGTCCTTTTCTAGTACTCGTGGTGTCTAGGTCGTGATTCAGTACTACATTAAAATCTCCCGTGCATATCAATATCCCTTCTAGTTCCATCACTATCATATCAAAAATGGTCTCATATAAATCCCTCTCACTCTCTGGGGGTGCATAAACATTCACTAACGTAAGCATTTGACCCTCCATTTTTCCCTTCACCAGAACAAACCTTCCCTCCTTGTCTCTTACTTCCTTGATCAATTCAAATTTGACTGTGTTTTTGATTAACGTGATTACTCCTCTCCTCAGGTTCCGTTTAAAGGAACTATAGTATGCATTTTCATATCCAAACCTCTTCAGTTTCTCATGATCCTGTGCTACCAAATGTGTCTCCTGCAGAAAAATCACTTCCATCTCACTTTTTTTACATTTCAACATCACTTTGCCCCTCTTTATCACATTATTCATTCCATTAACGTTTAACGACATCATTTTTATACCTTTAACCATTGTCATCTTTCTTCTTCTTTCGTCTGTCAGTCCCCCCCATGTCACATTCATTCCCCCCTCCGGTTGTAGCCTCCGCTCTCTTCACCGAATACAATGATTAACATAAATAAAAAACATAAACTTTACATAAAGTGCTCCCAAGGCGTTCGGGGGGTCCCTGTGTCCCCCCCTGTCCCCTGCTGGTGGGTGAGGAGTAATTGCTCTCCTAGTGAGAGGCCTCCTCCTGACGGCTTGGTGGTTTGAAACCTTTACCCCCAACCGCTCGTCATATTTGTCCAGCTTTCTTACTGTTTTTATTGCTGTCGTGCTCCTGGTCAAAAGCGCTCTGTCCTTCATTCTGATCAAAGACCCCCATTTCCTAGGTCCCTCTCAATGTGGCTCATATGTTCCAATGTCCCTCTTTCCTCCCAAACCCGTGTGTGGTGTCTTCTGTGTACTCATTTTTATTTTATTTTCCTCCTCTCTATTTTCTATGTGATGTCCATTTATCCCCTTAATCCCTTCCAACTGTGTTACTCTCAGCGTGTGTCTATGTACTTGTTTCAATATGTTCTGTGTTCCGTCTATCATACCTAATTATATTTCCATTTATTTCCTCCGTCAGCCTGTGTATTATGTGTCCATGTATACGTTATGTTCGTTCCTATATCCTGCCTCTACCTGGGAATGTGTGTTTATGTATATGTTATTTCAGTTTCTATATTTTGTCTCTATTTGGATAGTTTTTCAATCTCTTGTGCGTGTACTCATCCGTTTGTCTCCTCCCGCCTCCTCTCCTCTCCTTCTCCATCTCTGGCCTCCTCGTCCGTCTCCGCCTTCGGTCTGTCACTTCTCACCTCGGCCTTCTCCTCTCTCCTCCCTCCTCTCCCGGGCCTCGATCTCCCACTCTGGTCCATCTGCGTGCCCCCTCCAATCTCTGCTGCAGGCTCCGCGTCTGGCCCTCCTGTCCCCTTCCCTCTCCGTCCTCCGCCATCTGCATCCCCCGTCGCCTCATCTCCTCCGCCGCCTCCCGCGCCGTCGCGTATGTCACCGTCCCTTCCTTCCAGTGAATCCTTAGCGAGGTCATGGGTGATTGGAATTTCATTCCGTTCTCTTTCAGAATTCTCTTCAGTCCCGCGTAGGACCTGCGTGTTATTGCCACCGCTGTCGAGTAATCTTGATCAAACGACAGTCTTTTCCCCTCGATTTCTATCTTCTTGGTCCACGCAGTTCTGAGTATCAATTCCTTAATCTCAAATCTCAGAAAGTTAATAATCACCGCCCTCGGAGGTCTGTCCGGTTTCGGTCTCGGAGCCAACGCCCTGTGGGCCCTCTGTATCTCAATTTTTTCCAGTCCCATCTCCTTCAGTTGTTCCTTGATAAGCTCTTCCACATATTGGATCACCGATTCCCCTTCGACTCCTTCTTTCAATCCCCATATTCTGATGTTATTTCTCCGTGACCTCCCCTCCATGTCCGATATCTTTGTCTCCATCTGTTCTTGTTTTTGAATCGCACACGTTAACACCTCGTGTATCTCTGTGTTCCATTCCTCCATTTGTGCCGTTCTAGTCTGTACCTCTGTTACGTTTCTGTCCTGTTCCACCAACTTCTCATCCACCCTTTTGAGTTCTGTATTCATTTCACCTCTGAAGTCCTCCTGTTCCTTCCTCAATTCCTCCCGTAACTTCCCAATATCATTTCTTATCGTGTCCGAGTTCAGTTTCATGGTCGCCTGCATCGTGTCCGAGTTCAATTTTATGGTCGCCAATATCCCGGCCTGCATGAGCACGGCCCATCCTGGCATTTCCTTGTCCGTCTCAGCCGAGACTCCCCCTTCCTCCGCCTGCTCCTTCTCGGTCTCGCCTCGGGGGTTCTGCTCCATCGAACTCTCCTCTTCCTGTGAGTTCTCCATTTCTCTTTCCTTCATATTTGTTTTCTCCTCCTTCCTTCTCGTTTGCATCTTGATTTTTGATCACTTTTCGTCACTTTTCGGGTCCTTATTTCTCCGTTTTTCGCTCTTTTGACCAGGAGCCTCACCGCATGCGTGCTACTCTTCCGCTCTCATCAAACCATTTTTCTTATCTCCGCAACAGTTTGCTGCTGCGGAGAAATGGAATTCACAGCGTCGGTGACTGGCTCCCACGCAGCACTCTTCCTCTTGGTTGTTATGCCAAGGCTAAGGGAACCAAAAAGTACCCCCGCCTTGGCATCCACCTCTGTGATGAGGACATCCACCTCCGTCTCGGTGTAGTTGCGTTTCTTAGTTCGCTTGGCCATTTTCCAACATTCCACGCACAGGAATTTCCTCATGGTATTTGAAGGGGAGGGCCTGTTACCATATTTGGTTAATCGGGGCGGTTTTGGTATGCAAATACGTGAAAGTGTGCACGAGCCTCAGCGTATAAAGACCAAGGTGATATTTATAATGACAGGTGTGCGTAGGACCTGTGTACGCACGTGTGATAAATCCCGTTTTTTTTGTGCATGCACACATTCTAAATTCTGTGCTTACGTGTGGAAATAGAAGATTTTCTAAGAAAAATTGATAAATGAGGGCCCAGGAGCGAAAATAGTTTATTTACAGGAAACACACAGCACTGGGGAAGATGTCAGGAGAATTGAGAATAGATGGCAAGGACAGGTCTACTCGGCCCCATTCAACTCACAAGCTAGAGGAGTGATGATCAGTGATGCCACAGATTAGTAATCTGATTACTGATTACTGATTACTCCTTTAAAAAGTAATCTAAGTTACTTTACTGATTACTTGATTATCAGAGTAACTTAGTTACTTTGAAAGTAACTAGGTTACGAAGTCGTCGTCGTTCCCCCAACAGTTTTTTTTAAACGCTTTATTGAAAGTGCATAAATTGTTTTTAACTTGTTTCTCTGCACATAACGTAAATTGTTAAACTAGTGCTTCAGCTTCTGTACCATCAAGTATGGTAAAGCAACAGTCTATGATGCTCACAGCATTAGAGCAGCCAGCCAGTGGTTTTACAAAACCAGTGTATCACATCTAACAAATGCAGGCTGAACTATTCAATTATATCAACTGTAACTATTAAATTGTTTTTATAAATGTCTCTCTATAAACATACAATCAGTCTCTCTTTAACATGTAAATTAACTGTAAATCTGGCAAATAAGAGCTTTTGCTCTGCCACCATCAACCCTCCTGTACCTAGTCGAAGCGTCGGCTAGTGTTGTGATTCCAGATGCTTTTTTTTTTTTTTTTACTTTATTTTTTAGCGTTTATCGCTTTCCTGGTCAAGCATGACCGACAGTTGCAGGGTGAAACGGGAGAGAGAGCAGGGGGAGACATTCGGCAAATGACGGCGAGTCCGGGAATCGAACTCGGAGTCAACCAGATCCGTGACGCAGCACGGAGTCCCGTGCGAGCGCGGTAACATGGTGTGCTACTGGAGCACCCCTCCAGATGCTTTCAATGCAATTGGATGTGCTGTTTTTAGCGGTAGACAGTATTCACTTTTAATTTTGCCAAGCGTTTTGGGGTGGAATTCTCCGACGACGGAGCCCTGCTGTCACACGATTGGCGCATATGTCACATGACGTGCTGTGAAGACCCGCCCTACTCTGCCTCTGATTCGCAGACTGTGGATGGGGAATGTGATTGGACCAGAGCAGAGTCACTCACAGACAGAGGGACCAGTCACGCCGCGGGACACATTCTTGTATTTAACCCTTTCACTGCCACACCACGTCACTCCCAAAAGAAAAACAGCTCAAAATGTATTTTTGACTGTCGAAAACAAAATAAAATACTGCATTCCGCCTGCATTATGAATTTATGATGAGATAGTAACGAAATAGTAATGCACAGCCACTTGGACAAGTAACTGCAATCAGATTACTGGCTTTTAAAGATTAACGCGTTAGATTACTAATTTCGGGGAAAAGTTATCAGATTACAATAACGTGTTACTTAGTAACGCGTTACTGGCATCACTGGTGATGATACTGATAGACAAGTCGATACCATTTACTTTAAGAAATAAAATTGTGGACCCGGGAGGGAGATTTATAATATTAAGCGGTACTATAGTCTCCATGCAGGTGAACCTAGTAAATATATATGGACCAAACAATGATGACCCGCTGTTTTTTCAAGAACTGTTTATGAAAATGGCGACTCACGGGCCAGTTCATCATGGGGGGAGACTTTAACTGCGTGAGGAGACCGGAAATAGATAAGTCAGGGGGAGGGGATACCTCCCACGGAAGAACAAGGAAAGTAATGGATACGTTTATGAGAGACCTCGACTTGGTGGAGATATGGAGAAAACTAAATCCAGGCAAGAGGGAATATTCGTGCGCTTCTAAGTTACTAAGTAGGCCAACGTTCTCTAGAATAGACTATTTTCTAGTTTCGACGAGCTTGATATCTAAATTTACATGAAGTGAATATGACAGTAGATTACTGTCTGACCATTCTCCAATGACGTTAAGTATGAACATGCCGGAAATAGCGAAGGCACCCCCTAGATTTAGACTCCAAACCACATGGGTCAACAACCCGAAATGTATGACTTTTATAGGTGAAAAAATAGACATGTACTTCTCCATAAATACAGACCAGACAAGTGCAACGGTGAGATGGGAGGCATTTAAGGCGTATATAAGGGGAGAAATGATAAGCTATACTAAGCATAAATCTAAAGAACATTATAAACAAATGGAGGACATAGAAAGACAGGTGAAAGAAGTGGAAAAACAGCTATATAGAGGAGAAGACCCAGCAAAACAGAGGGAACTGCGGGTATTAAAGGCCCAGTACAAACATCTGTCCACTACAAAGATAACATCGGACTTACAGTGGCTAAAACAGTCATAATACGACCAAGGGGAAAAAGCAGGCAAGATACTGGCATGGAGAATTAGAAAGGCACAAACGGAAAGGATGATAAATACGATCAAATTGGGGAATGGGGTGGAAACAAATGACCCAATAGAAATAAATAACGACTTTAAATAATATTATGAAAAATTATATAAATCAGAATACCCAAAGGACACAGAACAACAAAATGAGTTCCTGGACAAGTTAGAATTCCCAAAAATAACGGAGGAGGAACAGAAACAGTTTGACCAAGAGCTAACAATAGGAGAATTAAACGAGGCGCTTACGGTTATGAATAGCGGGAAGGTGGCGGACCCAGACGGGATACCAACAGAAATATACAAGAGATTCGCAGGGAAACTGCTACCCCAAATGTTCAATGAAGTATATGAGGAGGGGACTTTGCCTCCATCCTTAACACTTTGAGCGCCACTCACGGCTAATCTCGGGTTTACGATTGTGACGTTGAAAGCCACGTCACGGCTTTTCTCTGAATTTTTTATTTAAATTTTTTTTAGCGATCTGAAATTATATTGCATCACGCGAGCCTACCGTTGGAGATCCAGGGGCCGCCGGTGATCAGATGTGAAAAAAGCGCCCCCTATCGTCTCCCAGATGGTAAATCACCCTTTTGGAATGGACTCAATGAAAATGGATGGGGAAAAAAATATTCCAGTCCACATTTTCCAGTCCAATGATGCAGCCGGAGTTACCAGAGTTCATTCTGGAGCCTCTGAGCCGCGGCGAGCATGGGTTATACCAGACCTGGGCATTGTACGGCCCGCGGGCCGGATACGGCCCGCGGGATGATTCTGACCGGCCTGCGAAAGATTACATGATAATAAAAAAAAATAAAAAAAAAATATTTTTTTTTATTTTTTATTTTTTTACTTTTTTCTTTTCGTGTCAACGTTCACACGCACAATATACGCTTACCTAGGATTTGACTTGATTCAACAATAAAGCAGTAGGGGCAAGCCGAAAACGGTCGAAAGTGTGGTTATTTGAAGTTTGGATTTCTTTTTTCACAACTGAGGTAGGTAGATAAAGTTTTTAGAGACTAAAGTACAGAAAAAAGGTACCGTTGGGTACCGGTATCGATTCACAGGTACCGGTACCGTATCGGTTCAAATGTGAACGGTACCCATCCCTACTGAACACACAACTGCAGGGCAAGGCCATTTTTGCTCATGAAATGCATAGCCATGTGAAAGCCTTCATGACAAAGTTGCAATTAATTTCAAGGCAACTAGGCAGCAACAATCTCAAACACATGAAAACCCTGAAAGAAGTCAAACCATCAGCTGATCACCGGCACAGGTACTCATCCATGTTGGGAGCACTGCATGATGAATTTTTAAGGCGTTTTCAAGATTTCAAAAAGGTTGAGGATGAAATGCAGCTGGTTTCCTCTCCCTTTACCTGCAGTGTTGATAGTGCACCCACTGATGTTCAGCTTGAACTCATTGACCTGCAGTCTGATTCACTACTGAAAGAGCACTTTAAGTCAGCATCACTGCTAGAGTTCTACTCTGCTCTCAAGGAGGAGAACTTTCCAAACATGAGGAGACATGCTCAGAAGATGTTGGTTCTCTTTGGATCCACCTATATGTGAACAGACATTCTCAGTCATGACGTTTACCAAGTCCAGGTACAGATCCTCTCTCACTGATGAACATCTGGCAGCTGTGCTTCGCATCTCCACCTCAGACATGCAACCTGACTTTGATGGACTTGTTAAAGCTCAATTTTGACCACCCGCATTTCATTGTATACCTGTATGCCGTGACAATTAAAACTCTTGACTTGACTTGACTTGACAGAGACTGGATTTATCACACTGAATAAAAAAAAAAAAAAGAGCTGAAGAACACTAAAATTTGGAAATATAACAAGTGAAATGGGACACTTGATCCTTTTTTTTCTTTTTTTTGCACAGTTCTGAAAACATTAAATGTTTAATATAGGCATGTAGAGTAAAAAAGGCTACTGGGACACTTTTCTTTACACAGTTCAGTGACATGTCTTGTTTATTTTGGCTATAAGATGATGTGATGTCTTTAGAAAGCTAAGAAAATCCTTGTTTCAATAGTATATGAAACTCAAAATAATAACTTTATTTGTATAGCACTTTTTCATACATGCCCTTTGTTATTAATGTTTCACATTTTGTTTATCATTTTGGAAATAATTCTATTTGAATAAATTTTATTTTTGAAAGCTAACCTCACCTTTTAATTGCCAAATAATAACATACACTCTTACCAGGGGTCAAAACAATGCCATTTACTGCTTTTTATATAGAAATAAAATGTATATTATGCATAATTGAGTTTGGAATTTTGGCCCGGCCCTCCAACATATTTTCAGTTGCTCATTCGGCCCCCCGGGAAAAATAATTGCCCACCCCTGGGTTATACTGTACACACGTTGGATCAATATACTTATCGATTTTTTCGAATGGTGATCAGGAATTGGAATATACCATTTGGATACCATCTGGTGTCAGGTAAGGAATCTATGTTATCAGTGTTAGGATAATCAGACTCATTTTCATGGAGATATAAGCGTTTCCACTATATGTGATATGGCTGTTTCACTGTAAAAGCCATGAGGAAATAATAGCAGCGATTATCAGCGCACGGCACGAGCGTGCGCACACATACTATCGACCATCTAGCGTTTATTTGAAAACGATTCATAAATAGACCGACAAATGATAACGTTCTGGAATATTCTAGTAAAAGGCACACAATCTGCTTTGCCAATGTTGACTGGGAAATGATTCTTTGATAAGCGATGGGCAGATAGCATAATTTAAAACATAGATTAGGCGATATTAACGTTACATGGGCCGTGGACCGTGGCATCAACGGGGTAAAAAGGAAAACACGGCCTGGCACTGAAAGTGTTAAGATCGGCGATGATTTCGGTACTTAGGAAACCGGGAAAGCCACCCTCAGAAAGCCACCCTCAGACACAACTTCCTGTGTCCCTCATGTCTTGTGATACGAAGATTTTATGTAAGGCGCTAGCTAGACGCATAGAGAAGTCGATTCCACATCTGATTAAAAATGACCAGAACGGATTTGTATTGGGAAGACAGGGATTTCATAACATTAGGAGATTACTAAATGTTCTTCACACTAAGAAAAACGAAAAAGACCACGCAGTTCTGTCATTAGACGCCGAAAAGGCATTTGACAGGATTGAGTGGGGATATCTGTTTGAAACACTTAAAATGTTCGGGTTTGGGGAAGGATATATAAAATGGATCAGGATTCTATACACAGACCCAATGGTCGAAATAACTACAAACAACCAAATATCGACACCGTTTAAACTACAGAGATCTACCAGACAGGGGTGTCCGATTTCTCCGTTGCTATTTCCGTTCGCAATCGAACCATTAGCGATGACGATTAGACAGGACCCGGGAATCACGGGGATGAGAATAGGGGGTATGGAGCATCGCCTATCGCTTTTCGCGGACGATATAATACTATACTTAACTAAATTGGATACCTCAATTAGAAATGCGAACGAAATACTGGAGAAATTTGGAGTATTTTCAGGATATAAGCCTAATCAAAATAAAAGCGCGCTTATGTTACTAAATGAGAGAGAAAGGGGGAAAACACCTGTGCACACAGGGGGAGCTCCAGTAGCTCACCACGTACCGCGAGTGCTATTTCAGCGCCGTGGACAACCGCGCTCGCGCGGATCTGGGGCTGAGTGCGTTCGAATCCCGGACGGCAACCGTGCCTTTCCCAGAGTGTCTTCCCCCCCATCTGAACCCTTTCAGCCTGCTTCTGTCGGTCGAACTTGACCAAGTATGAATGCGAAGAAAAGCGATAAACGCTAAAAAGAACCAGGTGACTGGTCAAAGTAAAAAAAAAAAAAAAAAAAAAACACCTGTGCACACGCAGTTTGCGAGCTCCCCCAAGGGGTTTACATATTTGGGGATAAAGATAACCCCGGAGATTAAAGACTTAGTACAGAGTAATTACGATCCAATAATGACAGATGTAGAAAATAGCCTTGAAAGATGGAGCAAATTACCAATATCAATGATAGGCAGAGTGAATGTTATTAAAATGACTATATTGCCTAAATTCCTATACCTATTCCAATCAATCCCAATGCCCTTACCTGAAACCTTCTTTCGGAGATTGAAAACGATATTCACACGTTTCATATGGAACAATAAAAAACCCAGGTTGAGACTGACACTCCTTTACCTCCCGTATGACAGAGGAGGGCTTAGACTTCCAGATATGAGGCTTTATTACTGGGCGGCACAGCTCAGGACAGCAATGTTTTACTTTCAACAGACAGATATACCGGCTTGGATGGAGATAGAAAAAGAGGAGACAAAGATAACACTAGACGCATATATGTATTCACGACAGAGTAACTTGTTGATAAAAAATACAAAGAACCCGTTCCTCAAAAATACAGTAAGGATCTGGCACAAGGCGCACTTACACTTAGATAGAAGAGATAAATTATCGGGGTATAGACCAATCTGGGGGAATGAGGAATTTAAACCGGGAAGGAATGATGGGGGATTCAAAAATTGGGCAGAAAGGGGTTTGGGTAAGACTTATACAAAGAGGGGGAATTGATGACCTTCGAACAGATAGTAAGCACATTTGAAATCCCAAGATCACATAGATTTAAATACTTTCAAATCAGGAGCTACGTAGTCTCAAAGAACAGGGGCACAGAGGAACCGCCCACATCCATAATAGAAAGACTTACTAGGAACAATATGGTGGGAAGAGGACAATTATCCAAGTTTTATGATGTGTTGTTATCAGGATCGGATGAGAGCTCTTTGAGCAGTTTGCGGGCATGGGAGAGGGACATATGGGTAGAAATAGCAGAAGAGGACTGGGAACAAGCATGTGAGATGTCACAGACACTTTCAATCAATACCAGATGTAAACTCCTACAATATAAGTGGATACACAGAGTATATATGACACCAGAGAAATTACACAAGTTTTACCCCGTGATCCCGGATGAATGTACTAGGTGTGGGGTAGAGATAGATGGGACCCTATACAACTGTATGTGGGAATGTGAGAAGATACAGGAGTATTGGAAGGAGATATTGGAACTCATATCGGAGATGACAGAGATAGAAATCCAGACCGATCCTAAGTTATGTATACTACACTTATACCCGGAGAAGTTCCCAGCTTATATTAGAAAGAGGAAATTGATAAATTTTTGTTTGCTACAGGCCAAGAGAGTGATAGCTCTAAACTGGAACGAGATACAGAGACCAGGGGCTAAACAATGGTTAAAGGAAGTGTCAGAAAACTTAGCAATGGAGAAACTAACATACATACAGAAGGGAAAAACAGAACTATTTGAAAGGACTTGGTCATCGTTTATACATTTCCTGGAAAGGGTAAGAATCTAAAGGAGAGAGATAGGAAACATGAAAGGTAAGGGAAAGGAAAGGGAAAATGGGAGGAAGGTTTAGGGGACAAAAGAGAAGGAAAAAAGAGAAAAAAAAGGAAGATGGATGGAGGTAGAGAAGCCGAAGAACAGTTGTTTATTTTTATCTTTATTTTATTTTTTATTTTTTAATGTATTTTATTTTATGTATTTTATTGTTTGTCTTTTATGGTATTTTTATTTTTATTTTTGTGCTGATATTTCCGTGGTTTCTGGTAGGTAATTAAAAGGAGAGCTATTGGGATGTTTCTTTCACTATGTGGGGACTTTTGCACAGTTCCGGTGAATCTATGGAACACCTCGGAAAGGTTTGAAAAAAAAATATATATATATATATAAATAAATAAAATAAGAGGATCATTGTTCTATATTTCTAATCAGGTACTGAAAAGCAACATGGTTCTATCTCAGGATCTTGGGACACTTTAAGGCTGGGCTCCCACCACTGTGTGCGGGTGAGAAATCTCGGACATTGAGAGTTGGATACGTGGATACTGTTGATGTGGATCCATAGAGCTGGGGAAAGGTACTGGACACTGAGGAATGCCGTGTATAGGATAGTTCCCCTGTATAAATGAACATTAACAATAATTATTTCTATTGTAGTATGTCTGCGGAAATGTCATTTGTATTATAATTAGGGAAGGGAGGGGATTGGAGGGTGTCTTTTTATTTTTGTCATGTGTTATTGTCTGTATATATGTATGTTTGTATAAAAGAAAGAAATGCAATAAAAACATTGTTTAAAAAAAAGAAATTAGATATTTTTCCTCCAGTCTCATCCGCGAACGGTAAGAGGACAGTAACGTTACTTTCAGCTTGATTGTTTATTCTTTTCAATGCAAACCGCTCTGATCAATATATCACCCATACTACATAAAGCATTTACTGACGATCACGGAATTATAAACGACCCCCCTCCCCCTTTCATCCGCGCATGATGAATCATAACGTATACGATCATGTAACGTTGAATTTTTTAATATAGCGTGTATCGGCAATAAACGGCAGTTGATAATCTATATGCGTTTATGCCTATAACTCACGTTCTATGAATTACTGCAGAAAACGATAAAAACATACTTATATTCTAGAAGCTGGTTTTGGAAGAATCTATGAATGAAAAAGTATAACGTTCCTACATCCTGAACGATAGATAATCGATGTTGAATGGACCATAGTTGTTCTGAAGGGCCAGATTAACACTGAGAATCTATGTTTATTATTTTATATAACTTGTATATTATTTATATATATAAGCTATATACCTTTAAGCCTCCGTTTGAATCATAGCATTATTCGCTTTCCTCATTGGACACCGCCCTTGGCATTGACGGCGCCAACAGTCGTGCCCCCCAGACAAGTTCAAAGACGAGTCCGGGCAAGTTGAGACATGCCCTTGGCCAGCGCATTGATTCCGGACAAGAGATTCGGTTGCGCTCTAGAAACCCCTCGGAGTATATATTGTAGAAGGCGCAAGCAGCAGCAGAGTGAAACCTAAACACGCGAAGTGCGAAGTGAACAAGTGAAAGCGTGAACCTAATGTAGTGTGCAGCAGTAACGAGAAGCGCGTGAACCTTAGCAAGTGTGTGTGGACTTAACGTAATTAGTATCAGAACACGAGGTGAACCTAACAGCAGAACGATTGAACATGTGAGCAGTGGAACCTACCCGCGGTGTATCGTTACGGATAGCTAGTAGCTCCTTAGATACGACCTTGATATTGTAGAACCATTGTTGGTGTATTATAGTGAATTGTGTAAACGTAGTACCGTGGAGAAGAGCATCGTTCGTTAATACCATTGGCGTTTGGATTTAACTACACCTGAAGAGCTGCATCGGGCTAGCTTCGAGGACGAAGCTAGCTAGCTATCATCACTGCCGTCGGGCATTGGATTAAGAGCTATTACCCTGCTATCGAGCACTTGGATTACAAAGATTGGATCCGTATGAGACCCCTTTTCTTCAGTGACCAGCAGGAGTATCCGACTATTCTTCAATTCCTCTGGAGCTTACCACTCCGTGGGGGAAATCACCAGTCTCCAGCTATACCCTCGTTTGCCCTGTATCGCCATCTCACTCCATGCAGCGTTCCGGTCGAGTATTATTAACCTAGGAATTATTCATTCCCACTGACTTTGATACTCTGACATTCTACTATCATTCGCCATAAAAGAGCAACGTCCTAATTTTCAGTTGTATATTTGATATTGCTAATAAAATACTGTAAACGTTATCTCTTTGTCCCCGTGCCGTCTATTGAGTGTCTGCCATATTTAACTGTACTGTCTGGCAAGTAATAATAATATTTAGTAGTGGTTTAAACTAAACAATCTTTAATACAGTCAGGGTTTTGTAACCCCTCAGTTACAATTGGTCCTTCGAGCCGGAGGGTATCAGTAATAATAATAATCATATTAATAATAATATGGCCAGCGGCGGACACTCTCCAAACGGCTCTCCCATACTAGAGCGCCCTAGGCGCCAGCGTCAGCCCCCTCCACACTTGGAGAACTACGCTGTAGATCTACCCCCTAGCTTATCTAAAAGAACGTTAAGCACGGATAAAATTAGTAGCTTAAGTATGCCCAACCTTATCGACCTGTCTACCTGTCAGGTAGAGACCCAAGCTGGTTTAAGCGAAACTGACTTAGCTCACGGGGGGGGACAAGCGGGACATGACTTGACTATGCCCAAAGACCACCGCGCCACCGAGATGGACCTCGGAGCGCCAGAAGATAAAGACTGCGCCGCCGAGATGGACCTCGGAGCGCAAGAGGATAAAGAATGCGCCCCCGAGATGGACCTCAGCACGCACCAGAGAAAAGAGTACCGCGCCTCCGAGATGGACCTCGGAGCGCGGGAGAAGATAAGATACAGCGCCCCCGAGATGGACCTCGGAGCGCGTAAAGAGAACAGGTCAACGCCAAGCCCTGTCAACTCCAGATCACCATCATCAGCGTCATCCCCAAGCGAGGCAGACCAGAGGCTAGCGCAAGTCCTGATCGCCACGCTGACAGCTTCAACCGAAAGAGACCGCCTCCAAGGTGAGCGTGACCGTCTCCAAGCGCAACAACAGAGTGAGCGTAACCGCCTCCAGAGTGAACGCAAACATCTCAGACTGGAAGAGAGTCGCCTCCAGGCTGACGCCACGATGACCATCAGGCTGGAAGAGAGGCGCCTCCAGGCTGAAGAAAACATGGAGCGAGACCGCGCCAATGCGCAACGCGAGGCACAGCGCGACGCAGCCAATGCCCAGCGCGAGGCGGAACGAGACCATCTGCAGGCGCAAATGATGGAGCAAGCGCTCCAGAGGGTGACTCCCCACTCCTCCACCCGGAGCTCCCGGAGATCATCACGACAAGGGTCGAGGGCACCTTCCCCTCCCCGACCAATCTACACGGGACCCAGCCAACGGGAAGAACCTGCTTACGTCGCCGAGAAACTAACCAAGCGACTACAACGCCTAGCGGAGGACGAGGGAGGACACAAAGCCCACACACACGAACCCATCTCAGACCAGGAGGAACAGTACAGCCCCGATCTCAGCCCCGACACGCTGCGTTACGAACCCCCAACCCGTCCCAGGGGTGAGTTTAAGCAACAGACAGCACCGAGGAGCAGTACCTGGGGGCCCGGCCTCTGGTTCCCACCCAGCACGAACCCACGACCCCACGTACGGGGAGACTCGCCAAGGAGGCCTCTCCCCCTACGCGCATCAGTGTCACAGCCATCCATGGCATCCTACATTGGGACACCCACATTCCCAGACCATTATGTCCGGAGTACAGGACGAGTCCTACAAATATGCCATCCTCCTTAAGCACCTCAAAGTAACCAGAGCGCACAACATAGCGCTGGCATACTCTAACTCACAGACTCCCTACTCTGATGCCCTGGTGGCCCTCGACACGCGTTACGGACGTACATGGGACTATGTCATTCAGGAGATACGGGAGATTGAACGTCTCCCCCCAGCTAAAGACAATCGAGCCCTTGACGACCTCTCCATTAAAGTACAATCCCTGGTAGGGATGCTCGGGTCACAACGAGAGAAGGGGATGTACGAGTTGTACGCCAACTCCAACGTGGAACGGATATTAGAGAAGCTCCCCCCATCCCGCCAAGAACGTTTTCGGCGGCAAAGAGATCACCGTGACCCCAACGGCCCAGAACAATCACTCCTAGACCTTGCTGACTTCCTAGCCAGAGAGGTCAGCAGCCTACGGATCGACACCTTCGCGTGGGGCGGCTCTAACACTAAAGAGGGACCGAGAAGGTTTAAAGACCAAAGCAGGCCCACCACCGTGATGCACCAGGCCGAGGCGGTGTCACGGCAGACGAGTCACAACCCCCACGCCAAGGAGAAATGGAAGGTTGCCTGTCAATACTGCGACAGTGAACACTGGCTGTCACAGTGCGACGCCTTCAAAGGACTGACTACAGCCGAAATAAATCAGTGGCTTAAAGATAACCGCCGCTGCTTCCGCTGCGCGCACGGCCACATGGCAGCAGAATGCCGCCTTAAGAAGCGGTGTGGCAAGTGTGACGGCACCCACCTCAAAGTACTTCACGAGAGCAATAAACGCCCACCAGGAGACCAAAGTAGGCCCATCACAGTGATGTACCAGGCCGAGTCGGTGTCACCACAGACGAGTCACACCTCCCCCGCCACAGAGGAATGGAATATTTACCCCCCACCACTACAGAAGATCCATTGGCCCCCCCCCTGGTGCACTTACTGCCGCAGCAGACACTGGAAGTCACGGTGCGACGCATACAATAAACTGACCCCCGCCGAAATGGATCAGTGGAGTAAGACTAACACGCAGGACCACGCTTACTGCGATACACTGCGCGAGGCCCACAAGCGAAGATTAGCTCTACAAGGCAACTCACCAACAGAAGTGCTCCACATCGACCCCGCGTATAGTGGGAGCCCCAGAGTGCTCATCAAGGTAGTACGAGTACTCCTCAGCCACGGAGACAAGGTACTCGACACCTACGCCGTCCTCGACGACGGGTCGGAGAAGACACTCCTCCTCGCCTCCGCCGCGACCCAGTTGGACCTGCAGGGCCCAGAGGAGACGATGACCCTCCGTACCATTAGTCGAGACTTAAAGACAATAAAAGGTGAAAACGTCTCGTTCACCATAGCAGCGATCGACCACCCTGAGAAGCGGTACAGCATCAGCAAGGCGCTCATGAGCGATGACATAGGTTTGTCACGCTACGACTACCCCATCCCACAGCTGATGGAGAAGTACGACCACCTACGCCTACTGCCCATACCGCTCATCAGCGGAGCTACACCGACCCTACTCATTGGCTCCGACCACGTGGACCTCATTGTCCCAACCAAGGCGGCCCACATCGGACCCAAAGGATGCCCAGCCGCGGTTAAGACCCGACTGGGGTGGACGCTCCAGGGCCCCCTCTACGGACCTGCCAGCCAACCAACGTCCACCCGCTGCCTTTACACCAAGGTGAGCGACACAGACAACACTCTCTTACAGCCCGTTGAGAGGCTATGGACACTAGATGCGATGCCATTCAAGACCGAACGCAAGATGGTTCGGCCCAAAGAGGACAAATACGCCATCGCTCTACTAGATCAGAAGACTACGAGAGTCAAGGTCGACGGAGTGTTCAGACACGCAACCCCACTCTTGAAGCGGACGAAGATGCCTGTGAGAGAACCGTGGGCCAAGGAGCAGGGCTGGGAAGACCCCATACCCGAGTACCTAGCTACCCCATGGAGGTGAAATTGTCTCACTCCGCGAGGTGGCCATCCCGCGGAGTCACTTCCCCCCTACTGTGCGACTGGAGAAGTGTCAGATAGACTTGCACGTCTTCAGCGACGCCTCAGAAGTGGTGTACGGAACAGTGACAAACCTGAGGGCTCAAGAAGAGGGAGTTCCGAACTCCACCCCCCTCAGCTACGCTCCAAGCGACGTAGCTGACCTCGAACCCATCACCCCAAACTACCTCTTGATTGGGCGGCCGGACCCAGCCCTTCCTCAGACGGTGTACAGACAGGACGAGAGGAACGGACGGAAGATGTGGAGACACAACCAAGTACAGATCGACCAGTCTTGGGCCCGCTTCCTCCTACGCTACCTACCATCCCTTCAAGCCCGTCAGAAGTGGGTAAAGGACAGGGACAACCTGAAAGTGGATACCGTCGTAATGATAATAGTCACTACCCCGAGCTACGTGGCCGGCCGGCCGTGTGAGCAGAGTGATTACTGGTTCCGATGGGAAGGTCAGAGCGGCAGAAGTCATCGTCCAAGGGCGGACCTACACCAGACCTGTAGCTAAGTTGATAGAGCTGCCGACCATCCCTGACTCCCCTGACGACGACCATGACCCACTGACTTTGTAGATTGTTCCCACTCCTCATAACACAGTATGGAGAAGTTGACTGGACATTAATATTAATCTGTGCCCATTTATTTACTAATTAGGTGCGGACTAATTAGGAGGCGGCTGTTCTGAAGGGCCAGATTAACACTGAGAATCTACGTTTATTATTTTATATAACTTGTATATTATTTATATATATAAGCTATATACCTTTACGCCTCCGTTTGAATCATAGCATTATTCGCTTTCCTCATTGGACACCGCCCTTGGCATTGACGGCGCCAACAGTCGCGCCCCCCAGACAAGTTCAAAGACGAGTCCGGGCAAGTTGAGACATGCCCTTGGCCAGCGCATTGATTCCGGACAAGAGATTCGGTTGCGCTCTAGAAACCCCTCGGAGTATATATTGTAGAAGGCGCAAGCAGCAGCAGAGTGAAACCTAAACACGTGAAGTGCGAAGTGAACAAGTGAAAGCGTGAACCTAATGTAGTGTGCAGCAGTAACGAGAAGCGCGTGAACCTTAGCAAGTGTGTGTGGACTTAACGTAATTAGTATCAGAACATGAGGTGAACCTAACAGCAGAACGATTGGACATGTGAGCAGTGGAACCTACCCGCGGTGTATCGTTACGGATAGCTAGTAGCTCCTTAGATACGACCTTGATATTGTAGAACCATTGTTGGTGTATTATAGTGAATTGTGTAAACGTAGTACCGTGGAGAAGAGCATCGTTAATACCATTGGCGTTTGGATTTAACTACACCTGAAGAGCTGCATCGGGCTAGCTTCGAGGACGAAGCTAGCTAGCTATCATCACTGCCGTCGGGCATTGGATTAAGAGCTATTACCCTGCTATCGAGCACTTGGATTACAAAGATTGGATCCGTATGAGACCCCTTTTCTTCAGTGACCAGCAGGAGTATCTGACTATTCTTCAATTCCTCTGGAGCTTACCACTCCGTGGGGGAAATCACCAGTCTCCAGCTATACCCTCGTTTGCCCTGTATCGCCATCTCACTCCATGCAGCGTTCCGGTCGAGTATTATTAACCTAGGAATTATTCATTCCCACTGACTTTGATACTCTGACATTCTACTATCATTCGCCATAAAAGAGCAACGTCCTAATTTTCAGTTGTATATTTGATATTGCTAATAAAATACTGTAAACGTTATCTCTTTGTCCCCGTGCCGTCTATTGAGTGTCTGCCATATTTAACTGTACTGTCTGGCAAGTAATAATAATATTTAGTAGTGGTTTAATCTAAACAATCTTTAATACAGTCAGGGTTTTGTAACCTCTCAGTTACAATAGTAATGTAAATTTAGCAATACAATTTAAAAAGTTATAGCCCTGCAAAGAAGATGAACATCTCCATACGCTTAGACTGGTGGCAGTGATCATACATAATAATAATAATAATGCAGGACCTGTTGCAGAGGTCTTTATTCGGCATGCAACGACACTCAATGTTTTTTAGCGGTACACACAGCGGTTAGTTTTTAGCACACACACCGGAACACACACACACATGCATTGTCTCTTTAGAATCGCCGATGCGATTCGTCTCTGCGATTAACCCATCCCGTCGTCCTTCCCCCCCAAGGGCAGCCGGGAGCAGACAGGCGTCAACGTGAGCCGCGCCAGGGGACCAATCCAAGTGCTCCTGTCCGTCTTCGTCAAGGACGCCACAGCGTTAGCGATCTGTTGTTGTGCATGTTTTTCCATTGGGTTTATCTTATCGGGGGGGAAACCCTTGCGAGCACGGGGAGAACATGCAAACTCCACACAGAAAGGCCTGGGAGATACCCCACCTGGGTACCTGGCATCATGGAAACCTGGTCCCCAAGCGGGAATCGAACCCTGGACCTTCTTGCTGTGAGGCGACAGTGTTAACCACTACACCACCGTGCCGCCGTACATTGATGGATAGAAGCGTGGCAGTCAATGTGTTAAGGGCCGTGACTACTGAGTGAGTGAAACGTGCAGCGTGTTGGGATGGTGTATTTGGGTTCCAAAGTATGAAGGAGTCGCTGCGACGCTGACATCCTTTGTTTTCCACAGCGGAAAGCAGACTTATGTCCTTTGCAATGAAAACCAATGCCTCTTGTTGTTGCTGTGGCTCTTTCACTCGACTGTGGGAAGTGGAGGTGCAAAGAAATGTGTCTGTGTTGGTGTTTTAGGTGCTTTAGGTGCATTGAGAACCATGATGACGCTGTGGGTGATTTAACGTATTCGTTGTGTTAGAGGTGATGTAAAGCACTATTTTCTTACACTGCTTACAGATTATCCATGTCTTGTCACATTGCCATTTTGTGTTTCAACTGGAAATTCAAAATGCTGCCATACAAGCATTTTAAAAGGCAGGAGTGTCTTTTATGCCAATTTCGACTCCTGCCATTTTCGACCAGCACAGAGGGCCTGCTTCCCCTACTAGTCTGAACTAGCCTGTTCAAATGTGGGATATTCTGATGAAGAATGTTCTCAGTCAACCGAGGTTTGGATAATAACAAGGTTTATTAACCAAACAGATAGAATACATAGAGAGAATGGCTGAGGGCTTCCCCCAGGTGATCAGCTGAAATGACCCAGGTAAGAAGACCTCAGTTGGTCTCGGGAGGAGACCTATATAGTTTACAAGGGGGGGGATGTGGTCCCATTTGATAGGTCAAATGGGGGGGATACAGGTTTGGGGAGAAAGGGGAGGGGAATGTCTTATTCCACAGAGAGGGGGGGGGGGGCACAGGTAAGGGGATACAGGGGAGGGGAATATCTTTATATGGGGACATTATATTATACCACAATATCACTTTTCTCTCTTATAATGTGGTATAATATAATGTCCTCATGTAAATATATTCCCTTCCCCTGTGTCCCCCTTACCTGTGCCCCCCCCCCTCTCTGTGGAATAAGACATTTCAGCTGATCACCTGGGGGAAGCCCTCAGCCATTCTCTCTATGTATTCTATCTGTTTGGTTAATAAACCTTGTTATTATCCAAACCTCGGTTGACTGAGAACATTCTTCATCAGGATATCCACAAATATCCCACAATTGGCGTCTACGAACTTGTGACGGACTTCTTTGCGTCCCACCGGCGTGATGTATTGTTTCAGCTATACAGAGAAAAGTGAGTATAATAGACTGGTCGACCAAAAATGTATGGCAAGGAATTAAAACCTTCCAGCTTTTCTCTGTGCCAGGTGAATTTTACAGAATGTTGTCAAATATTGAGATCATGGCTGAGTAAGAATAATGTGCATTAATATATCTGATCTGTATTGAGAATCGTTACCAGGGCAACGCGTGTACCTGGGTCCTTATCTGGACAGAGGTTCTGAGAGGATGGGTTATATGTGCTATTCCCGAAAGTTTAGGCACAAAGGTTGAAGTGCTATTCCTGGTCGAGTTGGAGCCGACCAAAAGCTAAGGCACACAAAATAAGGTTGTTGGATTGCTAACCCAAGTCTAGCTGATGCAGACTAAAATATAGGCAACAAGGCAAGAAACGTGGGCTTATTAGATGTGATATCCTTGAAAACGCTACTCTGTTAAAAACGTTCTGTGATTCCTTTGCAAAGAGGCGGGAAGTTAGGACCGAGAAGCTGATGGAATCATAATTAGAAATTACCAGAGTAGCGTCATAATATTCATTGTTTCAACCTCAAACTAAGCCCACAATCTCTTCCATTCCTGAAAACGATGTATTCGGATTAAATTAACCAATTGATCATACAGATAAGCGGGAAGCTGATTACGCGATGTCCCGGTGTACTAAACGGGACATTAGTCGCGAGTTGAAGAGACCGAGAGTATGATTAAACGGTATATTCACATCTAATATATCGCTGGTAAATTTCGAAGTCAGGTTCGGTCGTTATGACTTTAATAACGATGTATAGGTATATCAAGGGATAAATGCCTTGTCGCAGCGGTGCTGGTCGACTAAACGAACAGCGATCCAATACAGTCAGATATACACACACGTTAACTTATATGTATTAATGTTTGTTTGTCTGTTTAAAGTCTCGTTTGTATGCGCACAGTATGCGACTGATATCGCGCCGAGCATTGAGAGACGAGTACCGTTATACAGAGAATAACATTGAGGTGCAATTCACGCGACAAACTAGGATAGTAATTTCCGGAACCAACAAAACCGGCCCACGGGAACGACCATTTGGGAAGTATAGTTTTATCGTTTCAGTTTGTTTTCACATATGCACAGGTGTGTTCATTCGGTAACAAAACGCTGTTTTAAGTAAATTCCAGGCTATTGAGAGCTCGCGGAACTAGTACTGCAGGATTGCAAAGCGTTATTTCCGAGGCGAATGGGAACGCACGAACGTCGCTTGGAGCGATGACGTCACGCTATGCGCGCCGTGGAGTTATGGTTTTGTTGTGAGCCTATCCATAGGCGAACGTAAAGTTTAATATGCCCGAGGGCGAGAGTATATGAAATCCACGTATAGTATATGTTAATTGTATGTGTAAATACACGCTACAAGGGGGTAATATAATATGGTCATTCAATAACTGAACTGTGAGGATCCAACGTGAACACGGCAGCTTTTTCCGGTAAGTCTAAAATCCTAATGTAGCTGCATGACATAACTATCTTCTCATTCGCAGTGAATTATAGCTATCCCATATCGCTTGAGTGATTGGTTTTCATTACTGTACACGTTATAAGTCACATAAAGCTAATTGCAATGTCTGTTTCAGAATTATAATGCATCTGTGGGCGTACCGGTCATACTGACCAATACGGGGAGCTAAACAAACACTTCCGGTTTCCGGTATATGGCAGTACAGGAATTATAGTCCACATAAACAGCGTTAGATTAGACCTTATAAGCTTTTAATGTTGAAAACTTGGACACAAACAACATAGATTATGTTTAAAAGTAAGATGTTTAGGTTAAAAAGTTGGTTATATTCACTTGAGTTAATGTGTTTATCTAAAGAACCAATGAAAGATAACTAGCCCTTTCCATTGTAAGACATTTTTAAACATGATTCAAAATGTGTGGTTCCACATTCTTATGGTGCTTGTGTACATATGCGATATGATTGATAAATGATAACACTATATCATTACATCCTAGGATGGGATGGATGAGAACTAGCTGATGTTTTTGTTAAGCTCACAGACAATCAAGGAGAACCCACTCAGATGGTCTTAGAGGAGTGGGAAATTAACATGTCTTTTGTGTTTACAGGAGAGGCAGACTGAGTTAACTCTAAATTGAATTACAAAGCAGTGTTTAAACACTCACTCAAACCAGCTGAGGACGATGTGGAGTTGAAAGACAATGCAAATAGCCAGAGAGGACTCTGACCAGACGCAACTTAGTATCTCCACTATACTTAGTATAGTAGGAAGTATCGCTTTAGATGCAGATTTTCTCTTTGTTACCACGAAACTCAACCGAAGATGGTGTGGAGTTGAGAGACAATCGATTGACCATTTAAAACAAATCTGCATCCAAACACCCACATGTAAATTTCTTTTACAGGAACGCCAACGATAACAGATGCTATTCAGAGTGGGCACTTGAAACCCACAGGGTATGGCGTGAGGGAGACAAAGCAATGCAAATGCCTGCACTCTGACCACAGGCTTGATGGACTCACCTAACAATGGATAACAACAGAGAACCACTTATTCAACATGAATCAGAGACAAATGATGAATTTGCAGTCATGAAAGTCTACCTAATTCCCATACTAACAAAATAACTAACCAGTGTTTTCATCATCTATTTTCAAGAAGGCACACGAATTAGAGATATAATTTCTGAATGAAACCAGACAAAGTAGAAGTGCCCGAGATGAAAGATTAATGATGAAAACAACTTCACTTGAAATCTCCTCCTTCTATTCTCTGCTTATAACCAATAACATGCATGACTATTCTTTTAACAAACTAATACATTTCCATGACTGCAAAATATCAACCACCAAAATTGGAGCACAATTATCTAAATGTACAAGGTATACACGTACATTGATCATTTAGCTGACACTTTTATCCAAAAGCGACTCACAGGTTCTGTATGACAGGACATCAAAAAGGGCACAACTCTATCAGCTGAGCAACAAGTCATCAAAGTTTGAGTGCCACAGTGTAGGGTAGTTTTATTAGGACGAGTGCATGACAATAAGGTTAGTTAGGGTTAGATGACAAAACAAATGATTGTTTTTCATGCAAAATTAACTGGCTGCCTAGATTTTATGTTTTTCCCCATGCTAAATTATGACGAGCCACACTGAGACGTGAAGAACAACCGAGAAGTCATGGCGAGGTAAGTATCTTGAAGAAGCACACCATCGTACGCGACCTGAGGTAAGGTCAACTTCAATTTGACATCACAGATTATAAAGATAAAAAGAAATGTTTCTGATTCCATGCAAAGATCGGATCAAAACGATATCAAATGCATGATGATATTACACAATGAATTGAATTAATCCCAAAATGATTTTCCTCTTTAGCTGAAAGGCGTTGAATCATTTCGCTGCTGTCGGGACAAAACCTCATAACTCCAAAAACCCAACTTTTCAGCAGATGAAAAAAACTAACACAGATTTGAGGGTGAATAGAGTTAGGAGGTTTAGACAGATGATCGGTTTAATGCTTTCCCATTGTTTAAACTTTGTAAAACCCACACACACATATGGAGGATGATCTACGGAGTTGATTTATATAATAAAAAAAAATAAAAAAAAATGGAGTTATGAGGTTTTGGCCCGACAGCAGCGATTTATGTGAGGAGGTTTTCTAAGGCAATTTTATCATCCTCAGATCATATTGGTGAGAGGACACGACAAGTGAGAAGGAGTGAGACGACGCGTGACCTGAACCACGAACGACGGCAGGACCAGGCAGAGAGGAACACAACCCAGCGACCTAAGCGACCCACGACAGCATAGGACCACCAGGGACGCCGCCAAGGAGCTGCGGACACAACCAGGACGATGACAGCAACCGTGGGAGAGCCGCCATCCAACCCAGCCACACAACACAGACGTCCCCAAAGGAAGGGGAGCAGAGACAGAAAGGATGACATGCAGCCTCACCCCGGCGGCCCGCGGCAGACCATCTACAGAAGGGAACCAGAGCACTGACCATCAAGATGGATTCCGATGACAAGATCACCATCCGTGTGAGAGAGAGCGTCTTACTGACTAGCCACTACACCGGCGGGCCCTCGCCCTCCATCAAGTGGTACCGCAATGACGAGGAGAGGACAGCGAAACCAGCACAACACATTCAAAAACGCCCTGACCACCATGTCCCTAGGCCTGATGGGGACCAAGCGTGAGCACAGTGGCGGATGTGTGGTGGTGATGGAGAGCAGCGCAGGCTCCAGGAAAAGAGTCTGCAAGGCCACTATAGTTGACCGCCACTGCTACAGGTGACCCTTGACAGGGAATGGACGGCGACCAGTGAATGTTCCCGACTGCATCGTCAAGAAGAGACACATCAGAGACCTGTGGACCAAGAGACTTCTGAACACACATTGTCCACATTATTATGTATGTATTTAATTTACTGTGTTACTGTTTGGCCCTGCCACACGACAGACCGAGAACAGACGATCAACACAACACAGCAACTGTCAGATTCACAAACAAGAACTGTTTCACAGAGTTCATATGTATCTGGAAAATTATTGACTAGGAATATGATGAAATACAATCAGTAAGATTGCATTAACCAATTTTATAATGGCAATGAGAAATGATCACAGAGTCACATTGCAAAATGGTATTGTTAAACAGGGCAGAACCAGTTGGGTTGTTCCAAGACACCAAGTTTGTTTTGACCATTGATAGTATGCACCACAGAACAATGCATAACGATTATCATAATCACCTGTTATATCAGTTTTATTAACCACTAGGTTAACGGTTTTCAATTTTATTTTGACACATTAGCCACTAAGGTAATGTCTATTGTAAATATTACTATGTTTGTATATGTACAAACATGACATTAGCTCCCCTGAGTCACGACATGAACGACTGAAGGTATGCCAAGATATGTGCACAGCTATAGCTTCTAATGATTATGTTAAATGTTGTTTGATATCAGAGTTGAGGACCACTCATTGATATAGGTATTTTGAGCGATAAATAAAAGAAAAGGGTGATATCTATTCCCACATCTCTGATATCAAAATAACACAGAACGCAGTCCAGTCGATCATGTCATGAATCATGTATATAAATAATACTATTTTAAACTGTTATGCCAACCAACAGATCACATTGGCCAAAATGTTCATTATTTTAATTGTTTTCTATTTTATTCATTCTGATAACCGATGGATTACATCGGTCCCATTCTTTTACCATACCTATTCACTTTTACCTGTTCCAAACAATCCTGGTATATTATACATTAATCTCACCCACATTATAAGAAAGAAAAGTGAGTATTGTGGTATAATATAATGTCCTCATGTAAATATATTCCCCTCCCCTGTGTCCCCCTTACCTGTGCCCCCCCCCCCTCTCTGTGGAATAAGACATTCCCCTCCCCTTTCTCCCCAAACCTATACCCCCCCCCCCCCCATTTGACCTATCAAATGGGACCACATCCCCCCCTTGTTTAACTATATAGAGCTCCTCCCGACCACAATCCAGGTCTTCTTACCTGGGTCATTTCAGCTGATCACCTGGGGGAAGCCCTCAGCCATTCTCTCTATGTATTCTATCTGTTTGGTTAATAAACCTTGTTATTATCCAAACCTCGGTTGACTGAGAACATTCTTCATCAGGATATCCACAAATATCCCACACAAACAAAAGCATTGAAAAGCGTCAGTTTTGTTTGTGTGGCCGAGTGGATTTGAACCTGGCACCATAGGATCCAAAGGCAGCCGCACTAACAAGCTGAGCTAAAGGGTCATGAATATCCTTTACCTACTTTTACTAGTAGTTATACCGCTGGCCAATATGACTCACTACCATAGTGTCTTTATACCTATATCACTGTACATAATAATACTATAACACTGATTAGCATTATTACTCAGTAGTACCCATTTATATATACTCCTGTCTAATCACTTTTACATTGTATATTGCTATTGCACTTTACTGTTACATTTGCACTCTATAGATGCCAACTTCTTTCTGTACTGTACTTGTGCTGTTGATGACACATGTGAATATAAATGCTAATTTGTAGTAGAATGTAGAGAGGAAATGTAGTAGTCGTAGTCATTTAAATCCCTCATATTGTACAGTAAGTGGAGAAAACACAAAGACATTATAGAAAACTGCTGAGTAGGGAGGTAAATTTGGAAAGCGGAACTCCTGACTGAACCAATCAATGGTCACGATAGAGAACTTTAGAATTAAGGATTTGCTTTCCCCCCCGCCTATTGTTTAATAACAGCGCAGCAGTGCTGCTTTTGCTTCCGCGTTTTCCCTGATTGGCTGCGCCATGCCCCGCGGCAGGCGCGGCAACCGCAGAGCGGAGCGGCAGAGAGAGCGGAGCGGCAGAGCGAGCGGAGCGGCAGAGCGCGAGCGGAATTATGTCATGTCCGCCATGATTTTCATTCGGCGCTTCAGCTCACCTGGCAGAGCAGCGGTCCTGCGGTCCGTTGTTGACGAGTTAGAATCCCATCAATTTTTTTTTTTTTAACGTGATTTTTTTTTTAACATGTATTCTTTCGCCGGTTAAGGTTAGGCATGGTTAAGGTTAAGGTTAAGGTTAGGCATTGTTTCGGAGTTGGTTAAGGTTAGAACGGTTAAGTTTAGGCGCTGTTAAGGAGCTGGTTAAGGTTAGAGTTTGTCTTAGAGAATGGCAATATTCTTTCTATGGTTAAGGTTAGGCATGGTTAAGGTTAAGGTTAAGGTTAGGCATTGTTTCGGAGTTGGTTAAGGTTAGAACGGTTAAGTTTAGGCGCTGTTAAGGAGCTGGTTAAGGTTAGAGTTTGTCTTAGAGACAGCCTATTTCCGCACTGCCGCTCTCCCGCGGTCACATGGTCAAATTGTCACATTCTTGCACTGCTGCGCTGTTAAAAAACAACACGCTCCCCCCCCCCCCCCCCCATCAACCAGAGGGAAAATGTTTAGAGGGCAAAACTTACAGAGGATTAATGGCTTGTGGAAGAAACTGTTACGGTTTGGTAGGTGTGTTGGACCCAGGTGCAGTACTGTACGACGAGAGGCAGATGTTGGTTTTCAAACAAAGCACTACTTCTTTAATTCGAGTAGATCAATGAACACGCATACAATGGCGGATAAACAAAAGGGGAGAAATCTCCGTCTCCAAAGCATGTTGAATACGCTTCACAATACATACAATAATCAGGGAAAATAAAGGGGAGAAGGCAAGGTCGCCACGTCAAACGTAAACTTTCAACAACGAAATGCAATCTGCAATCAAAGTGACACAGCGACTCAGACACATATAGCAAACAAACGTATCCTCCATGGCAAGGAGCGATAGGCTTACACATGTAGGTATACTCACGGACAGTTTAGTGATCGACTGACAAGGTTTGTGTGACATTCCATAGTCTATTCAATACACAGCACAACATGACATGTTTGTGTGTAGTTAAGCATGAAATAGGATTAATAGTATGACACAGCATAACATTAGTGTTGTGGGAAATCATTATTATATTATATTAGATAATATCATTATCATTATTACTAACAATACCTAGGTTCTATCTTCCAGGAGATAACAGTAAACCTTGTTTATTATTTAAGCCAAGCCCGAACAAGGCTTACTTACTAATTTATCTGTAATTGTTACTTATCAATTGTAAAATTCTGTATGTCAAGGTACATTTCAGTGCTTGAGTTTTTGACTCAGCTTTTGACGACAAGATCCAAAAAAAAGTTCTCCTAGTCAGGGCCTCTTGTCAGACACGACCCCCCTGAACCAATGAATAATAAATATTATAGTGGTGACTATAAAGTAATTTGATTCATCACCATGAGACCACGGGGGGGGGGGGGCGGGGGGCCGTTGCTATGGTGTCTCAGATGTAATCAAAAATCAATTCCAGGAGCAGACGAGACAATACAATTAATTAAATTAAAAATTAATTAAAAAATTAAATTGGCTAACAGCCAGAAAATGCTGTCTGCTTTGAATTTGCAACATAATCAGTCTGAATGTAGAGCAGCCTGCTTTGAATTTCCAACAGCATCAGTCTGTATGTAGAGCAGCCTGCTTTGAATTTCCAACAGAATCAGTCTGAATGTCCCGTCTCCCTGTGAGTGGCTGTCTCGGAGTGTTGGACGTCCCGTGATGAAGACTTTTTTCTATTGCTAGGTTTTAGTGAGTTTTTCCTTACCTTCGCGTGGGGTATGTCTGGGAGTGTTGCATTTATTTTGCATTTATTTAAAAAAGAATTTGGACTTTATGTTGTTCTTGTTTTGTTCTTGACTTATTGTGATGTTTCTTCTTGACTTGTTTAAAGAAGACGTGTCCGGCCCATGGGGACATTAACGCGTGTTGTCGGGCCTTACAAATAAATTTGATTTGATTTGATTAGATTCAGAGCAGCCTGCTTGAGATTTCCAACAGCATCAGTTTTTGTATTTTATTTGTTTTATGTTTGGGGACTGAGGATGACAATTAGAATCCCTTGCTAAATCCTGTGTATTTACAGTGTATGTATTGTCCATTAATACATGCTGTCCCTTCCTAATAAACGAATAAAAGAAATGAAATTAATATAGAGCCGTCTGAGGAAAGAGTACATACCAAATGGGCCATTATGAGAGGTTAATCATCCTGTGGCTCGCCTCATCTGTAGGAGATGTAGCTATCTTTCCCCTAGATACTACACACAGCACACATGCATATGTACTGTACTCACACACACAGGCATACACACACACACACACACACACACTTAATGCACACACTACACACACCACATCACAAACAATTTGAGAGCAGAGAATAACTCGTCACCATTTAATTAGTGTGATGCTGTGCATTAGGACTCTGGTGGCGCCGAGCGTCATACTGTGCACAACAAGGCATCTCTAAACTAATCTGTGAGATTATTCCAGCAGAAGTAAACGAGTGGAGCAGAAGCGGAGAGGCAGGAACCTAGTAATACCCAGACTGTGTTTGCAGGCCCTGTTTTATTCTGGGATTATTCACAGGCCAATGTGGTTCCAGATTAATAGGGATGCCAGCCATTGTTGCTACCTGCCTGCCTTTCTATAGAGGTATATTAGTTATGCACCACGACATGTAGCGGAAGGTGTGAAATTAAAATTCAGGGATGGCCAACCTTTTCTATTTAGTCTAAACCTCTGCCGTCTGCCTCGAACAGTACGGCACGTCATCCTGTTTGTACAGCCCCTAGTCTTCCTGCTGTCTGCCTAGCTGTCAGTTTGAATGTGTTTTCTGAGCAGCTCGTACAGGCATTCCTGTAAAGAAAAGGCTCATTATCTGCTGGTACACTCAGTAGGTTACACAGTGTAATTCATTATTAATCAACGACTGCCTGTTTTCTTAACACATTCGGGGCCATTGGGATCCGTCTAATCTCACTCTATACGGCCTGCATATCAAAACAAACTTTCATTGTGCGTGAGGCTGTTTGTAGAGCTAAATCTATACTTTATATTATTGCTAACTGTCCATTCTCATTGTCAATTGACACTATAAACTGTCCCTTCAATATGCCTTAAATAAAAAAATGTTTCATCAATACGTTCCCATTTTATAGCATTGTGAATATGAACGTTATACCAGAATGTTCTGGGGTATTTCCTGGAACGTGAGATAAAGGGTGCTGCTAAGCTAATAACGTTAAATCGAATGGCGTTTTGGCTATAGACAAGCTAGAGCTAAAATTCAAAATGCATATTGTCGGTATCATGGTCCACCATGAATCCATGAAAGGGGCGGGGGACGTCGTTTCTGATTATTGATTACCAATAACGGCATTAGCCTCAGTAGCCTTATTCGCTGATTGGCTGGTTGGGTATGATAACAAGGCCTGATCAGCATGTAATTTACGTGAAAAAGCTCTTACCTGTTGCCGGTCTTCAAACCCTGGAAGGCTTCCTCACATCCGTCCATCCACTGCACTTTGTTAGGCTCGTTCTTCCTTGTGAGGTTCGTGAGAGGCACAGCAACAGTTGAGAAGTCAGGTATAAAACGCCTGTACCAGCCAACCAAACCCAGGAAGGACTTGACCTGAGTCTTGGTCGTGGGCCTCTGAGCGGACTTGATAGCATCAACCTTCCCCACCTGTGGTCGGATCAGTCCCTTCCCCAACACAAAACCCAGGTACCTGGTCTCCTGCTTGGCCAGTGAGCACTTGTCAGGGCGGATGGTAAGGCCTGCTTTCCTGATTCTCTGCAAGACCTCCTTGAGATGACACAGGTGCTCCTCCCAGCTGTTGCTGTAGATCACTATATCATCCAGGTAAGCAGCGGAAAAGGCCTGTGCCCGACAAGACCTTGTCCATCATTCTCTGGAATGTCGCCGGCGCTCCGTGGAGGCCGAAAGGAAGGACCGTGAACTGGAAATGACCAAAGGGGGTTCGGAAAGCCGTGATCTCTCTGCTTCCCACTGTAAGGGGAACCTGCCAGTACCCTTTGCAGAGATCAAGAGTGCTAATGAAGCCGGCGCCTCCTAGCCTCTCCACCAGATCATCGATCCTGGGCATGGGGTACAAATCAAATTTACTCACCCCATTGATCTTCCGAAAGTCCAAACAAAACCTCAGGGTGCCATTCTTCTTTGGGACCAAGATGACTGGGCTGCTCCACTCACTGGAGGAGGGCTCAATCACCCCCAGTTCCCTCATAATTTCCAACTCCTTCTTCAGCACCGGTAACAGACGTTCTGGCACCCTATAGACTGGCTGACGAAGGGGCTTAGTCTCCTTCAAAGTGATGTGGTGGTGCACCATTTCTGTGCGCCCCGGAGTCTCCCTGAAGAGATGGAGGGGCAAGATCCGAAAGAGCTCTTCTCTCCTTCCCGGAAAATCTGAAGTGGCTGCTTCCTCTCTGGCATGTGGATCTTATACGTTACCGGCCCCATCTTCTGCTTGACCCGGTATGGGCCTTGCCACCTTGCCAACAGTTTGTGCTCTGACGTTGGCAAAAGCAACAAGACTTCCTCCCCAGGTTCCAAGCTCTGCTGTCTTGCCGACCGGTCATACCACTGCTTCTGCTTGGCTTGGGACTTCAGAATGTTTTCACGTGCCATTGTGGTGGTCCTCATGAGCGTCTCTCGCATTTTCAGGACAAAAGAGATGATGTTCATGTTCTGTGGCTTTTCCAACTCCTCCCAGGTTTCTCGCAGCACATCCAATGGACCTCTGACCTGGTGGGCATAAAGCAGCTCGAAAGGTGAAAACCCAGTTGAGGCCTGGGGAACCTCACGGTAGGCAAACAACAGAAATGGCAGCCATTTATCCCAGTCCTTCCCTGACTCAGAAACAAACTTTTTCAGCATACATTTCAGGGTCTGATTGAAACGCTCAACAAGGCCATCAGTCTGAGGGTGGTAGGGAGTGGTCCGGCAAACAGAAACGGCAGCCATTTATCCCAGTCCTTCCCTGACTCAGAAACAAACTTTTTCAGCATACATTTCAGGGTCTGATTGAAACGCTCAACAAGGCCATCAGTCTGAGGGTGGTAGGGAGTGGTCCTTACTCTCTTGATACCTAACAGCTGATAGACCTGTGTGAGTGTGCGACTCCATATCCTTATCTTGCTGGTCAGCTGACTGCAACACAGTTCCTCTGACTTGCTCCCTGCGCCTCTCACATCTCTCCTCTTGTGTGACTCCTGGCACTCCACCTACCTCTACCCCAAAAAATGGCATCAGCTGCACTGTGTCCGCATTGGTAACTGGTGTGTCGTAGTCTGGCCTGATACTGGTGGGTATTTCTGTGTCTGCTGTGTCTGGTTGAATCAGTGGTTGTGTCACAGAGACTGGTGTATTAGTGTGCTCTCTCGCCTTGGACCTAGTAACTACCCCACATAATCTCCCTTTACTCTCATGAATGAGGTCTAGCAAAATAGGCAGATCTGTCCCCAGCAAAATAGGGTAGGGCAGTTGTGGGGCCACTCCAACCATCACCAGATATGCCTGGTTGTTTACCTCAACATATACCTCCGCTATGGGGACTTCTGACTCATGCCCATGGACACAGACAATTGTAATTCTTTCCTCACTCCACATCTCCCTGGGGACATACTTGGCCTGTACCAGAGACTGTGTGCAACCCGTGTCTAATAAGGCTGACAGGGGCCTGCCATTCAACATGACTGGTGACTCAGAACTGTCCTTAGGGGAGGCGCCTAGAGCTGGCCTAGGTACATAGCACAGACTTGCTATCCGGCTTTCTAACGGGACAAACTGGACTGATATGGCCTGCCTCACCACAGTTGTAACATACAACCTCTGACCTATTCCTGGCATATCCTCTTACAAATGGCTTTGGCCTAGTCTGGCTCGAACTGGGCTGGTTGCAACCAGGCTGCCTAGGAGAGTAACTTCCTGAACCACACATCCCAACACCCTCAGACTTACCTCTGGCCTGGTGTAGTGCGCCAGCATAGCGGTGGCCCCTTGGACCTCCATGTGCCGTCACATATGTTTCAACAAGCTCTGCAGCCTTTGCCGCCGTTTCTGGGTTGCGCTCCCTCACCCAGGTCTTAACCTCTGGATACAACACCTTGATGTACTGCTCGAGGACCAGCTTCTCCATGATCTCCTCTTTGGTGGAGGTGCCATAACCCACCCATCTACAGAACATGTCCTTGAGACGGGTGTAGAGCTCATGGAGGGCCTCATCTGGTGGTGTGTCGCCGGAGCGGAACCATTGGTAATAAGTGTCTCTGTTGATATCATACTTCCTCAATACTGCTGCTTTCAAAATGTCATAGTCTTTGGTATGAGCTGGGTCCATAGCTACAAAGGCACTCCTGGCCTTACCAGTCAGCAAAGGAATGAGGCGGACAGCCCACTCTTGTCGTGGCCAGCCATACACTGCTGCCAGTCTTTCGAAAGTGGTCAAAAAAATTTCCACGTCATCGGAATCCTCTAACCTCACCATCCTGGGTTCTCCGCCTGGGACCCAACTGAAGCTCATGACCTTGTTGCTGATAGCACTTAACTCCCGTTCTTTTATTTCGGCTTCTTTTTCCTGCCTTTTATCACGATCCATCTGGTACTGCATATGCATTTCAAGCATTTGCACCAACCTGGCAAAGCTGGCCTCCGAACCTGCAGTGGGGCCACTTGCCGATTGAAAGCCATCCTCGAAGATCCCCCTGTGGCACCCTCCTCTGCAGGCTCTTGCTGTTGCTTTTTGGGAGGCATCCCTGAAGCTTGTAGTCCTCTTTACTTCTGACACCAATTGTGAGGATGTGGCCAAGCGAAGGAAAAATGCAGTCAGTCAGGTTGCCATCACCCGGTGGTTGTTTTTTTATTCTATTTGTTCTTTTGCTCCCCAGTGGGAAAAACGGGAAAAAAACATATTTTAACATAAATACAAAAATAATACAACAGCCCAGTTAAAAATGATTTCTTTTAACAAATATAAACAACTAGGCCCTTGGCTAAGGGAACTAGTTCTAGTACGGCTGTGTCTCGCTTCCAAGCGTGACATTACTTCCCCCCGAGAGGAGCCTCCATCCCTGGCTTTATGCTGGAAGCTCCTCCTACAGGGACAAACCAAAAACAAAACAATCAATTAATCAATACAGACATCAATTTACACATCCAATAACTCTGGACAACATGGATACATAACTCCACCATGATCTATCATCACAAAACACTAAACAGTGTTTAGGGCGCTTCATAAGCCTATTCCCTTCTCATTATGACCCCCCCCCCCCTGTACTCTACCACACTTCCTTCCAAATCTCCCCTCCAGAAAATGCCCTAGCTGGCCTCTTCCAGTTCTGGTTGGGCAGCCAGAGATCCTACAAGGAACCAAGTGGGAGCACAGACAAACAGTATTTATCAACACATGTATGTACTTTAATTCTACATAACATGTTATGCTTTAAAGTTGAGTCAAGTCAAGTACATTTTATTTGTATAGCACATTTCCAGGCAGCGGCAGCTGGCACCAAAGTGCTTCACAGGCAGGTTGATAAAAACAAAATAATATGATCCAAGATATAAGATTAAAAACACAGTAAAGCAATGAAAGTAATAAAAACAGGTAGGACACAGTAAAACAAAGAGGATAGAAGGGCCAGGGGTCTAGTGGTGATTAAGTGGGGGGGGAAGGCCAGGGAGAACAGGTAGGTTTTTAAAAGTGATTTAAAAACCTGCACAGTCTGGGCGGCCCGTACGCTGAGGGGGAGGCTGTTCCACAATCTAGGCGCTGCGGTGGAGAAGGCTCTGTCTCCCCTAGTCTTGAGCCTAGTTCTAGGCACCACCAATAGCAGCTGGTCAGCTGATCTGAGGGATCGGTGGGAGGTGTGGCAGTGCAAGAGCTCGGATAGATAGGGAGGAGCCGTGCCATTCAGTGATTTAAAAACATTTAGGGCTAATTTAAAATCTATTCTAAAACGAACAGGTAGCCAGTGGAGCAAGGCCAAAACTGGGCTGATGTGCTCATGTTTTTTTGTTTTGGTGAGGAGGCGCGCGGCTGCGTTCTGCACCAGTTGTAGGCGGCGAAGCAGGGATTTGTCGATGCCTGTGTAGAGGGCATTGCAGTAGTCGAGGCGAGTGGTGACAAAGGCATGTATCACCGTCTCTAGGTTACTTTGGGAGAGGTATGCCTTTGTCTTCGCCAGGAGTCTGAAGTGGTAAAAACTGTTTTTGACTACGGCACTGACCTGTTTATCAAATTTAAAATTGCTGTTGAAGATGACCCCGAGGTTCCTGACAGAGGTGGAGAGGTTTGGACCCAGGGGACCAAGTGCGTCAATGAGGGGGGCCGGGGGGGCACTATTAAAAACAATGACCTCGGTTTTCCCTTCGTTTAATGTCAGGGAGTTTTCAGACATCCAGCACTTGATTTCTGCCAGGCAGTCAAGTAGTGGTTTTATTGATGTTTTCCCTTGGGTGTGTTTTAAGGGGAGGTAGACCTGCACGTCATCGGCGAAGCAATGGAATGAGATATTATGTTTTGCCAAGATCTGGCCTAGGGGGAGTATATATAAGAGGAAGAGGGTGGGACCCAATATCGAGCCTTGGGGCACCCTGCAGGTGAGGGGGGCCACAGAGGAAGTGAAGTCGCCAAGTTGGACAGAGAAGGTCCTATTGCTTAGGTAGGACCGGAACCAGTCTAAGATGGGGCCCCTAAGGCCTACGTAATGCTTGAGGTGATCTACCATATCAAAGCGGCTGTGAGGTCAAGGAGTAGTAGTAGGGATGGGTTGCCTGCATCAGCAGCTGAAATCAGGTCATTTAAGACACGGAGGAGGGCCGTTTCAGTGCTGTGTCATGGTTTAAAGCCAGATTGGAATTTATCATGGATGTTGTTGTGTTCAAGGAATGATTGTAGCTGTATGTAGACTATGCGCTCCAGGATTTTTGATAAAAATGGTAATTGTGAGATGGGTCTAAAATTGGCAAAGACAGAGGGATCGAGGTTGGGCTTCTTTATCCGGGGCTGGACCACAGCATGCTTGAAGGCAGCCGGGACACATCCAGTGCTGAGGCAGGCATTTAGTAGAGGTAATAATGCGAGGAGGATAGGGTCAGGTACTTCCTTTAGGATGCGCGAGGGGAGTGCGTCTGAGGGGCAATTTGTTGGTCGCAGGTGTTTAATGGCATCGGAAAGGGAGGAGAGGGAGACTGGGGCAAACTGGTCAAAAACAGCAGGCAGTGGGTGGGGGGGGGGGAGAAGAGGGGGTGGGGGGGGGGGCAAGGAGGAGAGAGATCTGAGGGCAGAGACTTTGCTGATGAAGAAGTGTTGGAAGCCTTCACATAGAGCTAATGAAGGTACGACAGAGGGAGTGGCACAGGGGTTTATGAGGGAGTTTAGGACTTTGAACAAGGCCTGGGGTTTATTGGAATTTGTTGTGACTAGGTTGGAAATGTAAGTTGTTTTTGCAGTTTTGACAGCCGTTTGGTAGATGGACAGAGTGCTGTGTAGGATTTGGAGGGAGACATGCAACATGTCCTTCCTCCACTTCCTCTCGGCACGTCTACATGCACATCTAAGAGTACGCGTGGATTCATTTAGCCAGGGTGTGGGGAGGGGTTTTATGCGTTTAGTTTTAAAAAGTGCTACAGTATTTAAAATATCGGTGCATGACTCGTTGAACATGGAGAGATAGTCATCAATATTTGGGACACTGTTTGCATTTAAGACACAGATTGGGGAGCTGGAGAAGGCATCAGAAAAGTGGGCAGCAGTGTCAGAGGTAAACGTGCAGGATTTTTTTGTAGGTACATGAGGGAAAATAGCAGAGCAGGGGATTTTAGTGGAGAAAACAATAGGTGAGTGGTCAGAAAAAGCAGCAGCACATATATCAATTATATTGACAGATAGTCCAAATGACAGAACGAGATCAAGTGTGTGTCCTTTTTCATGCGTTGGTGCTGTGACAGATTGGGTGAGGTTGAAAGAGTCAATGAGATTAGGAAATCTTGTGACAGGGGATGTGATTCGCAACACACATGGATATTAAAATCGCCGCATAGGAGAATGTAATCGTATCTCACCATCAATCCGGAGAGGAAGTCCATGAAGTCGTTTAAAAAGTCCTTGTTGTATTTAGGCGGGCGGTATATGACGGCGCAGAACACGACGTTTAAACCAATGAGTCTGTATTACAAAACAACATGACAAAACAAACTAGGCCAAAGGCCTAAACTAAATGTTTGGCCGCATGACCACATGTGGGAACAGGTCAAACCAATTAAGGCCCATGGGCATCCCTACTTATAGGGCATAGCCCCATGACACATAGCAATCATTTTAAATATAGATTTAGCTCTACAAACACCCTCACGCCCAGTTAAACCTTGTTATGATAAACTGGCCTTATAGAGTGGGCCCGTCTAATCCCTGTGGCCGTCAATGTGTTAATAATAGATAAAATAAGTGTCTAAAGTGAGTGATAAGGTGAGTGTTTGTTTAAAGTGAGTGTGTACATGTGCATGTGTGTGCAGTGTGTAGATGATGGGTTGTTACATAGTGTCATTGAACATCCTGATGGCCTGGGGATAGAAGCTCCTTCTGAGTCTCTCTGTACTGGCCATGAGGCTCCGGTAGCGCTTGCCTGACCGCGGCAGTTGTTTGGGTAACTAGAGTCTTTAATTATTCTCTTAGCCTTGGCCCTGCAACGCTTGTTATAAACGTCCTGGAGAGTGGGAAGCACACCTCCAATTGTGCGCTCGGCTGCGGTCTTGTGCAGTGCTATTCCAAAACCAGGAGGTGATGTTACCAGTCAGGATGCTCTCTATTGTGCACAAGTAGAAGTTCTTGAGGATCTTCTGACTCATTTTGAACTTCCCTAGGCGCCCAAGGAAGTAGAGGTGTTGCTGTGCCTTCTTCACTACACGTTCAATGTGTGTGGTCCATGTCAAGTCCTCGGAAATGTGGACTCCGAGGTACTTAAGACTCTCTCGACTTGAGTACCTCAAGGCTCTGTCCGTGGCCCTTTCCTTTTCATAATTGACATGCTTCCCCTTGGCCAGATCATCCGCCAACATGGCCTCAACTTTCACTGCTACACTGACGACACTCAGCTCTATGTCTACACCAAACCCTCCACACAGTTCCCTCCCAAGTCCCTGTTGAACTGCCTGCACAACCTCAAAACCTGGATGTCATCAAATTCTCTCAAACTCAACAGCAACAAAACAGAGCTCATGGTTGTGACTTCCAAGGCACTGCTCAGAAAAGTTGGGGATCTAGTCCTCACCATCGATGGCTGCTCCATTCTCCCCTACTCAGAAGTCCGCAACCTAGGTGTCATTCTGGACTCCACACTTTCATTTGTCCCCCATATCAAATCTGTCACTAAATCAGCCTTGTTTCACCTCAAGAACATTTCAAGACTCCGGCCCTGACTTACAGACTCTGTGGCTAAAACCCTCATCCACACCTTCATCACCTCCTGCTTGGACTATTGTAATGGAGTCCTATCCGGGGTGACCCACAAAGCCCTGGATAGGCTCCAGTACGTTCAGAACTCTGCCGCCAGGGTTCTCACCCACACCAAATCCTGGCAGCACATCACCCCCACCTTCATTGGCTTCCTGTAAAATCTCATGTCACCTTCAAGATCCTCCTGCTCACATATAAATCCCTACACACCACTGCCCCTCAATACCTATACGACCTTCTCCACACCTACACCCCATCCCAGAATCTCTGCTCCTCTGACACAGGCTTACCACAACACACGCAGATCAGGGGGATGGGTATGATAACCTTGCACGATCAAGCTGAAATTGACGTCAGATTGTCCTTACCTGTGGTCGGTGGTATTCCAAAAAGAATATTCCAATTATTTGATCGCCATCTGGTCCATCCTATGTCCATCTCGTCCACGACATAACCCACCACAACATATGGATTGGGGTTCCCGAAAACGATTCAATGCAATCGGGTGAAGCCCTTGGTTTCCCATTACTAGAAAAGTCCACCCGGAGCAGTTTAAACATAGCACCCGGTCTGGAACAGGGTTTACTGCACTCTCGATATTGCCTGCTAGCAGGATCTGGCCGGTACTGCACCTTCGGGGTCCCAGTATGCCTTGTAACTGCAACATACAGGTCCCTGACATTGAATAGGATATTAAAATCGAAAAAAAGGGAAAACTATCCAAAAACGCATATACGTAACGGATTTTTGGCCGTTAACCGTTGGCGCCCAATAACGTATATATATGTGGTTGGCCGCGAAAGTGTTAACCCGCATGCGCAAACCCACCCAACAAAAAAGAAACATGATACATATATGTCTTATATGTCCAGATATGTCCTGGCTAGAAGTTTTTATTAAACACCGGGAGGCTACTGTGATGAAATACACGATACGATACTAGCTAGACTCTAGAGATTAGTGTCACATAGCAGGCCTTTTTCTGAAAACCCAAATAAGCTAGCTAAGTAGCCAAGCACATAGACTGTTCCAAAGCATACACCTTCAGTTGACAAATCCTCTCTTACCTTGATGATTAAAAAGCCTCCATAATTTAGTAAATAGTATTCCCATGGCTGGTGTTGAGATTTTACGATGCCAGCTTGTGAGAATTCGTTGTAGCCAGCCAGCTAGCGCTGGTGCTATTCAATGCTATCAACATTAGCTAAATAGCTAACCAACTAAATACAATGACAGTGGTATCCTGAGGTAACGTTAAATACAGACAACTTTGATTACCAACGATAGCTAGCAAGCTAACTGAATAGCTTTGTTTGTCTGGACCAGTGGTTCTCAAACTGTGGTACGCGTACCACTAGTGGTACTTGAGCCCCCTGCTGGTGGTACTCGGAGGGATCCCTGACTTCATTCATAAATTGTATTATGAACGGCCCGCCAGCACGTCAAACAAGAATGAATTATTCATAAAAGTTCAAGTTGCAATTTCTTTCTTCACCTCAGGGTGGCAGCACCTTCTCTAGCAATATCTGTCTCCACATGACCCCCATACTATGTCCGGAATGCTGGCAAGGAATGCTGCGCGCCAACCGTATACTGCACACGTAATACTGGAATATAACTCCATTCATTCAGCGAGGCCATGTAATGCAATAATAGCCATGGCGAATGCACCTAAAAAAAGAAAAGTTGATCGGTAGAAATTAGAATGTTTTTTCACTAAATACAGAAGCAAGTGTGTGTGGTGTACAACAGCGATCGATTTTTGGAATGGCAATCAGGAATTGGAATGATCTTTTTGGATACCATCTGATCTCAGGTAAGGAATCTATTTTACCAGTCTTAGGATAATCAGACCTGTTTTCACGGAGATATAAGCTTTTCCCCTATGTGTGTGTGTGGCTGTGTGAGCGATCAGGAACTAAGAGAATCTTGAAACTTTCTTTTCTTTTTTCCCTATTTAAATTTTTTTTTTAGATTGAATGAATTTGAGTTTTTAAGAATATGTTTATTATAAAAGCGAACAGTTTTAGTATCTATAAAGGTAAGATTACTTTGTGTAAAGTCATCCTGTTTAGAGACTTTGTCTCACGGCTCAGTTGTCCTCGCGGGGGAGGAGTTCGATTTACATGTGAATGCAGCCAGGCGGGCCGGCTCGTTGTGCTTTGTTTACAAAATCAGCTGTTTAGCCATTAGCCATTAGCTGCTAAACTAGCGTTAGAGTCGAGGAAAAGCAATTGATGCTTTGGATCTAATGAACGAGGGCATATTGGACTTTGTTACACAGATGCTCTCAAGTGGATTTCGTGGAGGGGCATTTCTAGGTAAGTGCACGTTACTTGACAAGGCTTGCATCACAGTCACGAAAGGGGCTACCGCTAAGCGAACGTTCTAACGTGATTCTGCGGCACAGTTCCATTAGTGAGGAGGGGGGGGGGGGGGGGGGGTATATTGACAAGGCTTGACAACAGAGGTTCAAAGATAACTTCACATTTATTTGGCTATTAGTTTCATATAGCTTTAACCCATCGGAGCTGCTCCCGTTTGCAACTCTGTGTGTTGACAATCCGGGTGTGACATCATCACCTACGGCATCTTAGGAATCTCTCTCTCTCTCTCTCTCTCTCTCTCTCTCTCTCTCTCTCTCTCTCTCTCTCTCTCTCTCTCTCTCTCTCTCTATCGATAATCTAGTGTTTATTTGAAAACTATTCATAAATAGGCCGAAAAATTACAACGTTCTAGAATATTCCAGTACAGGGCGTTTATCACGGAATCTTTTAATTTTCCTTGAAAACGAGGGCTTTTCAAAATGCTATAAAACAGAAATGAACCGATAAAAAAACAATCCGCTTTGACAATGTTGACTGGAAAATGAGTCATTGATAAGCGATGGGCAGATTAGACACATAGCCATAATTTAAAACATAGATTAGGCGTGGGCGGCTACGTGGCGTAGTGGGCAAGGTGCTCGCCACGAATGACGGAGACGCTGGGCTTGCCTGTTCGAGCCCAGCGCTCCACATTGCTTTCAGTTTAGCTGGTCGTTCATACTAATACACATTGGCCGTATTAGGGGGTGGGAAACTGATGGGTGGGGATCGGGCGTTGTGGACAGCGACTCCTACAGGTCGGTTGGTGCGCCTGCGCAGTAGAATCAGGAAGTGTCGGGGGCAGCGTGAGCCTCCCACGCGTTACTCCTCGCCACTGAGAGATCGAGCTGCGCAGGGGAAAAGATGCGACTGCTGTTACCTCAAGTACCGGAGGGGACTTGTGCTATGTATGACTTAGTCCACATTGCAGCCGGCTTGTGGGAGGCAAGAAACAGCGTTCGTGACAGGGGAGGGTTGAATTGGATGATACGAAATTGGGATGGGAGAAAATATAGAAAATGGGAGAAAAAGTGGATACAAAAAAATTATAATATTAGGCGTTATTAGCGCTAACATTGAAGTGGATGCTGGGCATTCAACCACTAAATCGTGTGCCCCCTGCTGGCACTGAAAGTGTTAAGAGACAAGTGGGACAACTGTTTTTTCAATAGCCAGCTATGGCTGGTGATCAAAGGGGATTAGCTACTTTTCTCATCTCCATTCTCCGTGGACCCCGACACTGTCCCCATCATCTCACTTCTGGACTTTTACAGACAGCTGGATAAAAGGTAAATACCCAGAAATGCGAACACTTGCAAAGAGAATGCTGAGCTTGTTCGGCTCTATAATCTGTGAGCAGACATTCTCTGTTATGAACTTGAACAAGAGTCGCGTGAAGTCCAGACTGACTCCCACCAGCTTGATATTTTACGCATCTCAGTTTCACCACTCTCATTAGTTTCAGTAAATTGCTTGTCTCTTGTCTTGCTCGTGTGAAATTGATCATTTGTAGTTTCTGCGTGATATGAGTGAGTAAAACGAAGCCTACACGGGATGTTTCTCAGATTCACAGAACTATTTTGTGTACAATTCTCTCTTGGTGAGGGGTGTCTAGACGTGGGTGAGATGAGAAAAACACTGATTGTTCAGTAAGAGACCTACACCTGGGCCCTCATTCATCAACGTGTTCTACACACAGATCTGTGCTTACCCTGTGCGTACGATCATTTCTAAGCAAAGAGTGGGATTCATCAATTTCGATTTGAACTTGACTCCGTGCTTACATCTATGCACAGGTCAGACCAGGCGTACCTGGCGCCCAGTGGTAGAATATCGTTACTACGCATAAGCACTCCTCAGTCCTGCATTCGTTTCAAGGCGGAAATAAGCTTCCGTGCATTAGTGTTCAACTTCTGTATGACCCGTAATTCATTATAGTTCATTGTAAAATAGCGACAGTAGTGTAATTATAACGGGCTCACACGCGAACAAGAGGTTGGCCTGCTTGTTTGGCACGGGGGGGCAGACGCAAAACACCAACCTCCAAACGCGATTAGATATTGTTTCAAATAAAAAGCAAATTATTTTGTGTGTCATGTTTCCAAATAAGATTGGTCACGAAATGCTTTCTACTTCAATTTGTTGGTTAGAATAGATGACCTCCGTTGAAACTTCACTGAGACTAACAGTCTATTTGTGAGCTCCCGCACAGACGTGATGATAATAATAATAATAACAATAATAATAATAGCTTCATTTTATATAGCGCCTTTCAAGAGACCCAAGGTCGCTTTACATAGATAGGGGGGGGGGGATAACAAAGTAACAAACATAGTGGACAGACACACAACATATATATGATGGAATTAATTCAAGATCCTCTCCACCCTCGGGTCTTTGCCACCGCGGCACGGTCCATCGTGATATTGGAGATGGATCGAGCAATAGACTGTTACTTACTGTAGCTGTCAAAGCTCCATCACAAATGCAGTTATGTGAATAGAAAGGGATTCCACTCAGTCAATGTTGCGATGCGCATTTGCCTGATACATGTTATTGCTGGATGCCGGGAGGAAGGCGATGCTGAATGTTTTCAATTCATTAAATAAAACTGATACTTTTTGCAAGGGTTTACTGACTGTCATACAAATAATCAACCAACTACATACTGTAACTTTTCAGTGCACGTTCTTATTTACATTGTGACAACAGCCTTGTGAGTTCCCGCAGTGACCCGCACACAGACATGATGGAATTCAAGTTCATGTTTGTATTGATCACATATAGGCAGGCTACACATGGCGCATCTGCTACATCATACATGGCAGTAAGATTCATTGTTCTTGTATTATATGCTCTCGTATTATTGTTTATGTATAGGCTACCCAATACTGACATCAAAATAGATTGTAGTATGCCTCTAGAAATCATATGCAGCAGGTAGAAAATTGACGGGAGATCCATCGCGATTTGGAATCAAATTGAGGAGAACTTTAATCCCTGGGTATTAATCAAACAACACGGGAAAAGGCAGTTATATTCCAGCGCGGTCTTTATTAGCCGACAACAAAATAGATGCCTCTAAAAATCATATAGCCAATCGAACACAACTAATAAAGGCATTCATATTACAGCACGGTTATAATGACACACAACCAACGCCAAACAGTGGTCAACGAACGGTCTTTATTAGTATTTTGAGCTGTCCAGGCAGAATTGCAGCAATGGTCTTAGGGAGCCGTTGATATCTGACATCACCGTTTACAAATCCGCCTTTTATTTATCCCATAATACGCGATAGTGTCTTCTTGGTTCGACAGCAGTGAATTCTCCGTGGAGTTTCTCAGGGTTCCGCTCGGGTCAGTCCATTATTTCACATCCCATGGGGGGTGTTTCCTCACTTTCATGACCATATATGGATAATCATGCACGAGCATTGACGGTAGAACAAAGTGGTATTCATCAACACGGAGGAGCATAGAGCCTGCGTACGCAGTGTGTGATGAATCCCGACTTCCCTGTGCGTACACTAGTTCTACATTCCGTGCTTACGTGTGGAAATAGAACATTTCTACGCACACAATTGATGAATGAGGGCCCTGGTGTCTTGGCTACACTGTCATTTGAAAAAGAAAAAAGTATATTGTCATTGCACTGTACATCTTGTAATCCAGTGGTTGTGGCTTTGTTGTGTTCAAACAGTATGTGACATTTTTACATTTAAGTTTGAAATTTTTATTACATTTGCTGAAATAGTTGTTCTTAATTTTCTCACTTGCTATGTGAGAGTTATTATGTTCTCAATGCCCCATTGTATGAGAATTGTGTGGAAGAGTTTGCTAGTTCTAGTGCTACCCCTTTATACATTGTGGCTGTGTCTGACAAAAGTTAACAATAAATAATATTATTAGGAATAAATTTGCCTCCTGTGTGAACTGTCCATAGCTGAATAGACTGTATTTTAACTTCGGTCATATGGTGGTACTTGGAGAGCCAGCTACGTTCTCAGGTGGTACTTGGTGTAAAAAGGTTGAGAACCACTGGTCTGGACTATCATACTAGCTAACATACCCAACTAACGTTAATGCCATTCAGAATTGATTACCATAGCTACAACACACCGTAATGTTAATACAATTACATTTGTTCATTGTTTACAATGAACGGGTGGGGCTAGTCGAAAGGACTGGACACAAGGACAAGTTAAACATCAATCAATTCATTTAATACAACAGGTAGTTCGAGCCGCACCACAGGGCTATTATATAAAATCAGCAGCTCTTCCTCCTCACCATAGCTCTTCCTCCTCACCATCGATTGCCTGTAGCTGCATTTGCACAACGGCATCCATCCCTGCTGCTAGCTAACGTTAAAACTAACCTAAAGTTAGTTGTTCACCAACAATCTCAACATTTGTATTAGCGTTAACTCAAAAACACAGAACCGGACGACACAAGTCGCTAGCGATAACAGCAACAATACTTCCTGTCGGGGGGTTTCATAATAAAAGAGCGACGTCGGAAAGACGTTTATTTTGTACATTTGTGGCAGCGTTACAGCATTTCAGTGTTTTCGGCTGTAGTGAGGATAGAAGCCTTGCATCACATGTCCCCTCCGGTACACGAGGAGGCAGCCTGTCACATCTTTTCACCAGACAGCGCGGACTCTCAGTGGCGAGGAGTAACGCGTGGGAGACCGGAGTCTCTTGCATTGGTGACAAGCGCAATCTCCGCTACGCCACCCAGCTTGGACGCACACATCTCTTGAAATGATTTCGTGTTTACGAAAACGTTTTTTTTTTAAATTAAAACGAAACGAAAAAGATCGGATCCGTCTTCGTCTGGACATGGCCTTAGTTTAGGTCACCGCTATCCTCTCCCCTCCCCCTTTTTACTGTAAAGCGCCATGGGTGAAAGGCGATATATAAATTCAAGCCATTATTATTATTATTAGGAGAGGAGATGGTGGGAGGGGAGGAGAGAAGAGAGGAGCGAATAACAGGGTAGAGGGGAAGGAGATGAGGGGGTGGGGGAAAGATGAGAAGGGATGAGAGGAAAGGGGAGAACAGGGGAGAGGGGGGAGGGGAGGGAAGGGAAGGAGAGGGCGGGAGAGAGGGGAGGGGGGCAGGGGAGAGGGGATGGAAGGAGGGGAGGGAAAGATAGAAGAGGGGAGGAGAGGTACAGGTCATGACAAAAGGGCAACAGCCACTGGCAGACGATTCACTTGACATATGTGATCTGTCTCTAAAGGATGTGGACCATCTAAAAGTAGGCTCATCACCCCCAACACCACACACACACACACACTTGTGAGCATGCACATACTCGCTCACACATACAAACACTCTCTCTCACACACACACACCTACACAGAGAGAGCGAGAGGGAGTAAGCGCACGTAAGAGAGAGAGAGCATCTCCTGGGATGTGTCCTCTCACTACTGTTGTACATTCTGTGCCATATCTCCACTAGTCAATCTCGCCGCCTGTCATATAGTATCCCAGACTCCCCAAGGTAATATTTTACCTATGTGGTTGTCCAATATGTGTCCATGCCTTGTTGAGGACAGAATTGATTAAAGTCAGATGTGTGTGACCGTATATAACTTTAGATTTATAGTAAGTTATGATTAAAGGGGTATGTTTACATGTGTTAAATGTGGACCCTTATATAATCATGACAAATTATTACTGATCTGCAGGGAGAATTCTTCACATCGCTTTGCAGCCTTTCACATTTTAATTATCACCACTTACCCCTCTCTCTATCTCTCCCCCCTCTTCTCTCTCTCTCATATTATTTTCTCTTTCTACTCACTCACTCGCTCACTCACTCACTTGCTCACTCACTCCCTTTCTAACCCCCCTGCCCCACCAACAAATCCAGCACACAGTCCAGCCAGATCACTCGAGAAGGAGACACAGTGCTCTGGAATCAGACGTCAGATTGTAAATAGTAAAGCCTGATGTGACATCACATTGCGACCGTGTGCTACAAAACGTACACCTCACACATGTCAATCCCGCCTGCATTCCGTTTGTAGAGACCATCAATTGAATTCCTCTGCGTGTGATTGCAGTGCCTGAGCACAAATCATAATATGGATTTAGACCAATCTAGAGACGTTTCTGAAGGCAGAGCGGTATACTAGCTTGGTATAGGAAATAACTCATTTGATAAAAATATAATTGTTCTATCAACATGCTATATGTGATCAAATAGGACCGGCAAGCGCATTGATCATCTCTTACATTAACTTCAATCTGGTATTGTTAGGGATTACCTATCCCTGGTCGTGAGTTCTTAATTGATATAGTTGTGGACCAGTCGGCCAAAAGACGAAGCGGAAGACAGAGTATTTCTCAAACGGAGCTTTTATTCATTAGAGAAGAAGACAGACAGTCACCCCGCGCGGGCACATCACCAGTAGACAAAAGAGGCAGAATGTCCATATTACATGTCACTTTATACACTCTTGAGAAAGGGGAGGGGGGTGTGTGTATGTCTCTGTGTGTGTATGTATGGGTGTTTGTGTGGTGTGTGCTTGTGTGTGTGTGTGTGTGTGTGTGTGTGTGTGCTGAAAGGAAGGGACATGATTTTGCATGTATAACTGCCAAGGGAACTAGGATTTTGCATGTTCTGCTACATGATTTTGCATGTGTGTGAGGAGGGAGCCGGCCCGGGGAGAGAGACACAGAGAGCAGTGTGCAGCCTAAAGATATATAAGATATTGACATCAGATCAATGAACTAAAACTATCAATCCCCCTTTTTGACGTTAAATACATACGTCAAACACAACAGTTCATTGATGGACCTGTACCCGTCGATTGTCACCTCATTACATGCATCACATCCAATACCAGACGGGATAATCAACATCAGGAGAGCAGAGAGAGAGATAGAGGGAGGGGAGAAAGCGGGAGAGAGAGAGAGAAGAAAGAGAGAAACACAATTCTGGCAACTTAACAGAAGATAGCACGTAACCCCGCCGGACCCCCCTTACTCATCACCTAACCCAGAGGAACCCCCCCTCTATTACAGTGCACCCCTGGTCCCGTCTTCTAGGGGACGTGGGTCTCCTCCTGAGCTGGTTCCCGTAGGCACACACAACGTCCATCAGGGCGCTTCCTTCCCTCTGTCACAGTGCACCGCCCACCTGGGTCGGCCCCGTCTTCTGGAGGGCAAGGGCTGACCTCCTGAGGTTGGTCCCCGTTCCAGGGTGCGGTCCCCTAGACAAACGTGCCTCCCCTGGTCCGCCGCCTTCCCAGTGTCTCAGACTGTCCTCTCCACCTCTCGCCGGCCGGCCCACCATCACTCCAACTCAGCTCAGTGTCACTCCTGCTGTCGCTTCCCCCGTTCTAGTCGTGGACGAACTGCGTGTCGTAGACGACGATCAGCGGTGATTGATCTGCGGTCTCCGCGGTGCCTGGCTGCGGTGTTCCTCTCCCGTGCTGCGGTGGTCATCTCCGGCCTCTCGCACAGCTGCCATCTCCTCCGGTCGCCTCTCATCCTGGCCCGTCTGTCCTTCGTCTCCTCCTGCCTGTCATCCGGTCGTCTGGTGGTCTGGTCACGGACGTCTGAGGGGCTGCTGGTATCTCACCCCTGGTTCAGACGCGCTGCAGACAGCTGGTAGTGACTGCTGGATCCTCTGCACCGTCTCCTCCTCCTCCTCCGCGTCCCCATTCCCCGTTCCGTCCTTGGTTGCGGCTGGCCCACATCAATTCTCACTCCGGAACCTCCATTTGTTAGGGATTTCCTATCCCTCGTGAATTCTTAATTGATTTGCCAGTGGGCCAGTCGGCCGAAAGACGAAGCGGAAGACAGAGTATTTCTCAAACGGAGCTTTTATTCATTAGAGAAGAAGACAGAAGACACATTCATTCCCCCAAGAACGTTGGAGCATATAGCTTTAACTCTCTCCCTTTCAACACACACACACACACACACACACACACACACACACACACACACACACACACACACACACACACACACACACTCTAGCACACACACACACACACAAGCACACACCACACAAACACCCTTTCAACACACACACACACACACTCTAGCACACACACACCAGCACCCACACAATCATTAAGCCAGGAGGAGGGGTGGCCGCGACAAATGTATAAATGATGTGACGATGTATTGACGAGACCACCACTTGGCACTGGCTCGCTCCGTGTGCGGAGGTGCGTGGTCCGGATTGTGATCTACTTGTGCTGTGAGGGTTCAGTAAAACTCTACAGACTGCCATCTGACTCTGTCTCATCTCTCTGTTCACCTCGCCGACATTCAACTAAAAGAACTTAGGTTACATTATAGGAGGAGGCCTGTGATAGAATTTCCTTTCAATTGGAGGCGCCGCTGAGATTGGTGATCGGAAATAGGTGAGCAGAGACCGAGTAGATTATCTGCAGAGTTGGCACAGGATGAGTAGATCATAATCTGTATTTTTTTTTTTTATTTTTTTTTGGATTTGTCTTCTTGTCCGTTCTGCATTCGTTCCGGGACTGACTGACGAGTCATAAACGGTTGAGTGCATTGGTCCAGGTCGAAACGAGAGCCGGTGCTTTTTCTTCAAATGACAAAACGGTAAGCAGAAAACCCATTACTAAATTTTCTGCAAATTGGCAAATTCCAAATTTAGAATTGTTTTGTCATTTTGATAGGGAAAAGTACCTGCGTCTGCTGACATCTGTGAGGACATGAATATTGTCTATGTTAATAGGGTTTGAGGCCCTAGGCCTGGCTAAATAGGGTTTGAGGCCCTAGGCCTGGCTAAATAGGGTTTGAGGCCCTAGATCTGCTAAATAGGGTTTGAGGCCCTAAGGTCTGCTAAATAGGGTTTGAGGCCCAGGGTTAGAGGCCCAAATAGGGTTTGAGGCCCAGGGTTAGAGGCCCAAATAGGGTTTGAGGCCCAGGGTTAGAGGCCCAAATAGGGTTTGAGGCCCAGGGTTAGAGGCCCAAATAGGGTTTGAGGCCCAGGGTTAGGGGCCCAAATAGGGTTAGAGGCCCAAATAGGGTTAGAGGCCCAAATAGGGTTTGAGGCCCAGGGTTAAAGGCCCAAATAGGGTTTGAGGCCCAGGGTTAAAGGCCCAAATAGGGTTTGAGGCCCAGGGTTAAAGGCCCAAATAGGGTTTGAGGCCCAGGGTTAGAGGCCCAAATAGGGTTTGAGGCCCAGGGTTAGAGGCCCAAATAGGGTTTGAGGCCCAGGGTTAAATTATTATTAAAATGAATATCGTCCATATTGCAGTTTCAGACTATGCATTGACAACCTAGTTGATTAAATATAGGTGGGTATATATGCTCCGGGTCTGAGAAGGAGCAGGTGTTATATTGTATTATATTATATGTATTATGTTGTGCTATGTGGTTAGTTTGTTTGCATGAACCGCTCTGAACACCGCCGTGCGCTCTGCGGTGGGACCGGCGCTTCGCTTTCGCTCCCCCCACGGGCGCGCGGCTTGAGGGGTGGAAGCGGTTGTTTTCGCGTGGTTGGGTTCAGAGGCGTGCATGTTCACAGAAATACACTCGATATCTGCGTTGTTACCACAAATATGGATGTTGGTAGAGGCGAGCATGTTCACAGAAATACGGTACAGTGCTGTTAAAGCGGCGGACCAGTGATGGAACTTTCGTCATCAGGGTCCCCATTTTCATTTCAACATAATCATCACCATTATTATCATTATTATTTCGTTGGTGCCGCTTGCTGTAAACGTTGCGGGACCACACGTAAATTCACATGGGTCTGCACTCTGCATTGCTAAAGACACTTCACATTGATACAACATTTTATTGGGGCGACGCGCGCTCGGTCCTGCCGGCAACACGGCAGTAGGAGCTGTTCCCTCCGTGGTGGTGCTGAAATCGAGTGAGCCAGCACGTTCTGGGTGAATCCCCACTCTCTCTCTCTCTCTCTCTGTCTCTCTCTCTCACTCTCTCGTTCTCTCTCTCTTCTCCCGCTCTCACAGGACCCATTCAGAGTGTCTTGTCTTCTCCCCCACTCGCACGCTCTCTCCCTCCCTCTCCCTCTCTCTCTCTCGCTCCCTTTCTCTCTCTCTCTCGTTCTCTCTCTCTCTCTCCTTCTCTTTCTCACTCTCTCTCTCGTTCCTTCTCTCTCTCACCACTCTCTCTCTCTCTCTTTCGCTCACGCACCCCGGACTGACACTTTTCCTCACGCGCTCTCTCTCTGACTCTCCCATTTTCTCTCACTAGCTCGCGCCCTCTCTCTCCCCTTCTCCCCTGCTCTCTTTCTCTCTCTCTCTCTCTCTCTCTCTCTCTTTCACGTTCCCCCTCTCTCTCTCTAACCATCTCTCTCTCTTTCTCTCTTTCCCGCTCTCCCTCTCTCTCTCTCCCCCACTCTCTTTCTCTCTCTCTCGTTCTCTCTGATCATCTCTCTCTCTCTCTCTCTCATTCTCGCTCTAGCTCTCTCTCTAACCATCTCTCTTTCTCTCTCTCCCGCTCTCCCTCTCTCTCACTCTCGTTCACTCTCTCTCTTCTCCCTCTCTCTCTCAGACTAACTCACTCGCACTTTCACTGACTCTCTTTCTCTCTCTCTCTCTGAATACCTCTCTCAATCTATCTCTCTCTCTTACTTCTCTCTCTCCTCTTATTTGTTCTCTCCCATCCCTCTTCAAGAAAAATGACTGAACGAATTATACGAAGGTTCAATTACTGCATGTTTCTATGGTTGTGGTAGGAGACTGGATGTTGTTGCTTGTTTTTTCCTTTTTTCCTGCTCTCCTCTGAAGAGGCCGTGGACCATCCAGCTTGGATGCTGGAATATACCCCTGGTCTGTAAAATGCTGTATACCTCATTAGAATGCAGTGCTGTATACCTCAAGTTTCAAGTTTCAAGTTTCTTTAATAGTTGTCATACAGAAGTACAGAATACTTTTGTACAAAATGCTTCTTACTGTTGCGCTCCAGAGACTGTGCATGACAAGATAAGTATGAAATAAAAACATAGTAAAAATTAGAAGTAAAAAAAGAGGTCACAGTGTTCAGTTTTGACATATGTACAATGTTCGTAGACGTAGTTACCATACAATATACAATACTGTGCAGTGTACTAATATACAATACAATATAGTGCAAGGCATAAATGGACGAGGTGCAGTTTAGGTACAATTCACAGTAGGTGTACGAGTTGTAGTGCAAATCCTTTATCAATAAATATAAAGTGTAAGTGTGTTTGTGTGATCTAAAGTGTGGAGAGTGGGTGCTGCAGTGTGTTGTTTGTTTGAGTGAGTGTGTGCGTGTGGGTGTGTGCTGTGTGCATTTGATGGTTGTTGCATAGTGATTATTGTTCGTTTAGCGATTATTTTCGTTTAGCAGCCTGATGGCCTGGGGATAGAAGCTCCTTCTGAGTCTTTCTGTGCTCGCCATAAGACTCCGGTATCGCTTGCCTGACGGCAGCAGTTCAAAGAGGCAGTTGTTCGGGTGGCTCGAGTCCTTAATAATTCTCTTAGCCTTCCCCTTGCACCGCTTGTTGTAAATGTTCTGGAGGGTGGGAAGCCCCCCTCTAATTGTGCGTTCGGCTGAACGTGTCACTCTTTGTAGTCTGCTACGGTCTTGTGCAGTGCTATTCCCAAACCAGGAGGTGATGTTGCCGGTCAGGATGCTCTCTATTGTACATGAGTAGAAGTTCCTAAGGATCTTCTGACTGACTTGGAACTTCCTTAGGCGCCTGAGGAAGTAGAGGCGTTGTCGTGCCTTCTTCACAACACTGTCAATGTGTGTGGTCCATGTCAAGTCCTCGGATATGTGGGCTCCGAGGTACTTGAAACTGTTCACTCTCTCAACCTCATTAGAATGCTGTATAACTCAGTAGGATACTGTATACTCATTAGAATATGTATACTCATTGGAATACTGTATACTCAGTAGACTACTTTATGCTCAATAGATTAGATCTGCGTTAGGGATGCACTGATGTAGGACAATGTGTGTTTTGTTTGGTTTTGATTTGATTTATGCTATGTGTTTTGTTGGAATATGTGTTTCTGATTTTGTCCTCTCTTGTTGTTTTTTTTTCATTTGTGAAATGGGTGATAATGAGCACGGAGTATGACGCTGATGTGCCGGAACTGGAAATCTGAAAGTTGAGTGGTTCTTTACGCATTTTGTATGTGTTTCAATCAATGGGTTTTCTCATAGAAAGAGTCTAGATGAATTGTAATATGCTTGTGGTTGTTGAGTAAGCTGTGGTGTTCTGTGTGCTTTGTTTCTTCCACAGGCTGTCGGGTTGGGGAGTGGCTGAACGACCATGGACGCGATGGGGAACGGTCAGCTGTCGTCCGCTTCCTTGGGGACGCTGTGGTCATGCTGAGAACCGTACCAAGGCCCTTCTCCTCTCCATACCTCTGCCGGTGGTGACGGAACTGATCTTGGGGTGCAAATGCCTTAAAGGTGGGTTCGGGAGGTTTTGCATAACTGAAAAACCTATCAATTATCTGTGAGTGTTCTGATGTGCCAGAGAGAGAGATTTTGCATGTGTGTGCGTGCTTGTGCGCCGGCCAGTCGTCAGACGCAAGCAGCCAGCAAGAGATCTGTTCGTGTGTGCATGTGTGGGTGTGTGTGGGGAGAGGGGTCCGGAGTCAAAAGGTCGGCAGGTCAAACCAAGCTGTGTGTAAAACAGACTGGGGCCTCAGCCTGCACCACGAGTAAGTAGGTCAACCCAAAATGCGGGACAGGAGGGAACAGACATAGAACACAATGTAGGATCTTAATTCTATCACATCTTAATTCTATCACCTAATCAAAAGGGTATGACAGGAATTTGATGGTTGATTCCTTTCAGTCCCCCTTTTGTCATAATACATAATTTATGACACAACCATCAACCATCAAACACAAGGATGGATGACCACCAATACTATCATCAATACAGTACAGGTGTGGGAGTCCCGCAGAACGAAACAGAGTCCTAGCAAAACCCCCTCGGGTGTTGGAGATCTCAGAGTCCTTGATCCCTGCACAGTCAGTGGGTAGAGGGAGACGAGGGAGGCGATGTCCCCCGAGACGACTGCCTCCATCTCGCCAGTAGAGTCTAGTGTCTTTAGACCGGAGGGATCATAGGTGGGCAGGTCTAGTGTCTTTAGACAGGAGGGATCATAGGTGGGCAGGTCTAGTGTCTTTAGACAGGAGGGATCGTAGGTGGGCAGATGATGGAACGGACCAGAGGGGAAGAGAGTGGAGTGAACCGTCTTCTTTTTTCCACTTCAATCGTCCATCTTCTAATACACATCATCAACTTTACCTTGGCCCTTCGTGTTACCCAGTCCTACCCCTGACATATGCCCACCCAGGACCACCCAGGACCTCGATGACCCGTTCAATCGATTTCCCATTTATCCATTATGCCCGGTTGTAATCTTGTGTTTGCCACAATGCACTACTGGGCCCTGCTCCTCCAGGCTAACTAAAAACCCGTAAAATGCTAATGACAGCTATACAATACAAGCCAGGAAACATATTTGAGGGTACACTACCAATTCGAACAGTCATCAAAATTCATTGCCGTAACTTTATAGAGGAATAAAAACAAAAAAAAATAATCTACCAATAAACTGACGTCGATTTAACATTAACCAGGATCTGTAAAATATGGAAATGATGCATGCCCCTCTCGCACAATGTACATGTTTGAAATACTATTTAAGACAGTTCAGACAGTTCAGTCTTATTTTGCACAATATCAATCATATTTTAAGACAGTCCAGTTTTAGTTCAGTCACATTTTGCATAATTTCAATCAATTTATACTTTCTCATCTATTATTCTAATATTCTTATTTCAATTAATTATTTCAATTCAGTAATTTATTCAGTTGTTGAGTCCACTATTCAGTTGTTGTGTGGAGTCCACACAGTCCACACACCCACCCTTGAGACTGTGAATCCCACAGTCTCAACACCAATCTCCAGCAGTCTCCTCGCAGGCCATCAGGCAGAGAGCGCCGAACGACACTCCATCCTCGTCAGTCAGCCATCACCTCCCCCAGAGGACACTGCATCATACTGAATTCAGGCCGAAGTCCTGTTGCCGGCCCCTCCCCCTCAATTCGGCACCAGCCCTACATTTTCAGGCGACCATCGACATCAATTCTCACTGGAACCTCCATTTGTTAGGGATTACCTATCCCTGGTCGTGAGTTCTTAATTGATATAGTTGTGGACCAGTCGGCCGAAAGACGAAGCGGAAGACAGAGTATTTCTCAAACGGAGCTTTTATTCATTAGAGAAGAAGACAGACAGTCACCCCGCGCGGGCACATCACCAGTAGACAAAAGAGGCAGAATGTCCATATTACATGTCACTTTATACACTCTTGAGAAAGGGGAGGGGGGTGTGTGTATGTCTCTGTGTGTGTATGTATGGGTGTTTGTGTGGTGTGTGCTTGTGTGTGTGTGTGTGTGTGTGTGCTGAAAGGAAGGGACATGATTTTGCATGTATAACTGCCAAGGGAACTAGGATTTTGCATGTTCTGCTACATGATTTTGCATGTGTGTGAGGAGGGAGCCGGCCCGGGGAGAGAGACACAGAGAGCAGTGTGCAGCCTAAAGATATATAAGATATTGACATCAGATCAATGAACTAAAACTATCAATATGCAGGCTGACAGATACAGTTAACCCTGCAGGCACAGTGAGTAGTGTTATGCCATCGCTCACTGGAGCAAGGTAATGAAACTGACATAACGTATTGAATTGGCCCTGATGGAAAAGTACAGGGGATGTTAAACCAACTGGACCATTTGTATGCAATTCATGACATATTTGAAAGCTTGAAGCTCCTGAATAGTGCTGAGTAGTGTGAGCAGTCGAATATGAAGGTTATGAATATGTGTGAGAGCACTACATTGGAACCTGTATGTTTGAAAGTACATGGGGACGTGTATATTGTGCTACTTGGGTACAGGTAGGAGTATTCCCAAAATCAGAGGATGAAGTATCACATTTCTCAATTAATACAATTTCCATGCCAATAGCTTAAATTAATAGTTAGGATTTTTGGACATTAACACATTGGGCGCCAGCCATTATACGGGTCCCGTTGTAGCAATGCCACGCTTTAAAAGATAGGAGTGCGTCACCTTGTTTGTAGAGCTATAACTATATTCTATATTATAGCTATGGATATACTATGGCCCATTTGACATCAACTATCTATCGTTCAATATGTGAAAAATAATAAAGAAAAGAGATTTCTCCAATTCGGCCACATAGCGCCACTGGACTAGATGCCTGGTCCAAGAAGGTGAAGGGCGACGGGGCTACCTCACGTAGGAAACGCACCTCTGCCGGCAGCAACGTTTCCAGGTCACAGTCTACGTCTCGCTCTCCCTCCGGTAAGCGTACACGAAAATGTTCTCCGCTGGCCCCCACAGCCTCCCTCCATTCCTCACATGCTGATAACACTGCTACAGCTAGCATAGCTGATGCTAGTAATTTACCTCCTCCTGCTACCGCAAATAATGGCAAGCCCTCTTTCTTTTCTCCTCCCGAATACATCCTCGTGGGGGATTCCATCGTGAGAAACGTCCCGATTCCCAAGGGCATCTCGTACTCCTTTTCTGGCACAAAAGTTCTTGATCTAATCCAACATATCCCATCCATTGTCGAGCGCTACCCATCTGCTCATACAGTAATCGTGCATGTGGGAGTGAATGACGTCAGCCTCAGGTGTAAACAATCAGTAGACCATCGCGAGACATACGGGCACATCAAACTCATCAAAGACTACAAAGCGCTGGCAGAGCTGATAGAGAGCCTTGGGAAAACCTGTACTTCTCCGGTCTAATTCCCACCCTTAGACGGAGCTCATTTTGGACTGAGTCTAAACTCTACAAACATGACAATCTCTACCCCAATCACAATGGAATTTCAGCTCTGGCCATGTCACATCTCCAACATCGTGGCCTGACATAACACCTTCTCTGTGTTGGATGCTCAGCTGGACCAACACCCTCCCTCCCCTGTAATTATTGTGTCCCATGGGAACAGTCGCAGCCTTGTTGGTCATGAAATGGACAAACAAACCATGCCAACCAGACAAAGGAATCTAGTTGTGAAAAGACACAGAAAAACTAAATTCTTCAAAACATTGAATGCATCCAAAATAGTCTGGAACCCACAATGTAAAACAAAAGGGCTATTTGGGGGACACCTAAATATTCGGAGTATGATACCTAAACGTGAACAACTGGAGCATCTACTCTGCAATTCTAATATTGACTTTTTAGGTCCGACAGAAACTTGGTTAACCCATTCCTCTCCACAGGCAGCAATAACTATGCCTGGCTATAATGTGTTTAGGAAAGACAGAGACCAAGACAGGCATGGAGGGGTTCTGCTGTATGTCAAAAGCTCCTTAAAATGTACTCTAATTGAATGGCCAAGAGAAGTAGATTTGGAATGTATTGGTGTGAACATTTCACTCTCCCCCGAAATGTCCTTCTGTGTCATTTGTATTTATAGGAAACCCTCAACAAAGGTAGACTTCTATAATAAGTTGAAGGTCACCCTCAATCACTGTGATTCTAAGAAGGAAATAATTGTTGTAGGTGACCTTAACATTAACTGCGATGTAAATAAGGAAAAGAAAAATCTTAAACATATTACAGATTACTTGGGTTTTACTCAACTTATAGAAAAGCCTACTAGGATAACTCCTACCTCAAAAACTAGAATAGACCTACTGTTTACCAATAGACCGGAAAGAATAACTAAGACCTATAATTTTTTGACCGGTATATCAGATCACAATGTAATTTCTTTTTCAAGAAAGCTAACAAAACAACGATTCTCTAATTCATTCAAATCTAGACCTACTGTATATCAGAACATGGTTCCAAAGAGTCAACAGCACCATCTTGAGGCAGCTCTTAAAGAGCAGGATTGGAGTAAAATTCTCCTAAATAAGGACATAGAGAGTGGCTGCGAGTCATTCCTGGCAACAATTAATGAAGTTGTGTCCTCCTTCACCAAGATGAGGAGTCAAAAGAGACGAAATAAGGACACGTTGCCCTGGTTGAATGATGAATGTAGGAGACAGATGAAAGTAAGAGACCTTCTGCTCAAAACATTTCTGAATTCTGGCCTGGCTGACAGGCAGACAGACAGACAGAAATTCACTTCAATGAGGAATCAAGTAATAAATACTATGCGAATGGCCAAAGCAAATTATTTCATGGACATGATCAAAGATGCTTAAGGGAATGGTAAGATAATTTGGCAACATATTAATAAACTAATTGGTAGACAAAACCAACATAACAAAAAAAATTTACTCAAAATTAATAATGAATTAGTGAAAACCCCACTGACTCTAGCCACCCAATTCAACTGTTTCTTTTTGGATTCTGTCCAGGAGATAACACAGTGTTTTACCCCATCTGATGCCATCCATAGTACTATTAATCATGCACAACCTATTTTTAATTTAGAGGGAAAAACAGAGCTGGAGGTGACCAATATTATTGGTACACTAAACAGTTCCAAAGCTAAGGACGCCTATGGGCTTGATACCATTTTTTTTAAAACCCATATAGAATCTTTGGTCCCCCCAATCACACATCTGGTCAATCTGTCCTTCAGGGATTAAATCTGGACAAAAAAATCAGTATTCTCCCAGTCATATTTAAAGTAGCTGAGAAGTGGGTAGTAAAGCTATTGAATGAATAAAAGCTGTACCCTCTTGCACCCCATGCAATTCGGGTTCCGCGCCCATCATTCAACAGAATCAGCTTCGAAAAAGTTAAATACTCACTGGACACACATTACTGTGTTGGTGCCGTCTTCGTTGATCTGAAGCGGGCATTTGATACTGTCAACCACCAGGTTCTATTGTCCAAACTTAGACATTTAAATTTCTCTGAAAGAGCTCTATTGTGGATGAAATCATATCTATCCAGTAGAAAGCAATGTGTTTGTGTTGATGGTGTCAAATCTCCCTACCTTGACTGTTATACAGGCCTTCCACAGGGTTCAAGTCTTGGGCCAATACTGTTCTCATTATTTATCAATGACCTACCCGATGCATGCCATAACACCAATGTCCAAATGTATGCTGACGACTGTGTAATCTTTACATCTGCAAAATCAATACAAGATGCCTCTGCAACTCTGACATCTGCAATGATGACCCATGTTCAAGACTGGCTAACAAAATCATGTCTTTCACTTAACACCAAGAAAACAGTGTGTATGATGTTCACAAAGTCACCAGTAGAGGTCACTCACTCTAATGTGTTTCTGGGAGAGGCGGAGCTGGACATTGTAAATGAGTTCAAGTATCTTGGGGTCACATTGGACTCTACATTGACCTTCAAAAGTCACGTGAAGAAAGTAACAAACACAGTCAAGTTTAACATCGAAAACTTCAGGCAGATCAGGCCCTGCCTACCAGTTAATGCTGCAAGGATGTTTATGCATTCAATGATTTTATCACACATTGAGTACTGTTTTATCAACTGGTCTCTTTCATATGTCACTACTCTTACACCAATAGAATTACGCTACAAAAAAGCCATAAAAGTATTTGATAGGAAACCAAATTCATTTCACCACTGTAATATCTTAGACATAACATGCTAAGTTTCGCAAATTTCCACGTTTTTAAATATACTTGCTTCATGTACAAGGTTCTGCATGGACTTGCCCCTCCCCCATTGAATGAGTTCATCCAACAAAAAGGAGACACTGGCATTACCACCAGGGACATCAGTAGAGGGGACTGTAAGGTGCCTTTTCGGTATACTACCTTTGCAAAAACTGTGTTCTCTGTTAACCCTTAGAAGTCAACGGGGCCTATTGCTCCCGTGGGCGGAGAACAAAAGAATTAGAATCTCTCACAAATGCTCAGGAAGTCCCGTTTTTCAAAAATCTGTAAAAATAGCACAAAGACAATTTCGAGTGCATAATAGTGTAATCTATATGTATCCTTACTTGCTAAACATAATACGACTTGTAAATATGTTTAATTCTTGCTCAATTGTATAGTTCTAAATATCCCTGTATTCCCCCGAAACTACAACGCGTCACGTACATGCACGCGCGCACACACACACAGCGCATAGGTGTTAATCACTGAGTGATCTAATATGCATATTCTTCAGCGCGAGAGGGGGGGGGGGGTGTGTTTCTCACTGTCTGTCGTTGATAATATAATCTGAAGAGGTCCTGCATTATTATTATTATCATTCTCGAGAATACACGCGGACCCGACGGAACGTTAACTTATGAATAAAAAGTAGTCTAACATGCTTTTCATCCTCGCCCGTGTATATACCCACGTCGCGCTAAAACATCAACTACTGTATGAGTAGAGACAGAGTGCTTGTGTGTACGAGTTATGATGAGTTATCTCGCAGTTTTCTAGAGTAGAAAGGTGCGCCCAGTAGAGCACACACACACACACACAGAAGGAATTTCTTGTACAGCAAGTTGGGCGTTTTATTTATTTTATCACTTGTAGGCTACCATAGCGAAGGCTCATGGCAGCAACGTTAGTGGTTGAAACGTGATTCAAGAGTGATACCAAGTGGAAGGAAATATATCCTGTCATCAGTGCGTATAGCAGGTATCCTCGAAATTCTCCGCTATCTCCTCTGCTCCTGTCTGTCCGCCTGCACTGCTCCAACTGCCTGTGTCTGTCTACTGCTTTGGTCCAATCATATTCAGAGTCCCGTCAGAATCCCGCCCCCCCACCCACAGTCTGCGAATCAGAGGCAGAGTAGGGCGGGTCTTCACGAAATGCGTGTTGTCTCTTTCAACGGGTTGGAGTCAGAGCGAGAGTTGACAGCGCATATACAGGTAGTCTAATCTGCAGGTACTGTAGCGAGTAGCATAGTTTTGCCAGCAGGCAGTTAGTAGAAAAATATGGCATGTTCAAAGATGGCCAGTAAAATAAAAGTCAACAGTGAAAATCGCTGCAATAATAATTCTTTCTTTCTTTCTTTCTTTCTTTCTTTCTTTCTTTCTTTCTTTCTTTCTTTCTTTCTTTCTTTCTTTCTTTCTTTCTTTCTTTCTTTCTTTCTTTCTTTCTTTCTTTCTTTCTTTCTTTCTTTCTTTCTTTCTTTCTTTCTTTCTTTCTTTCTCTCTCTCTCTCTCTCTCTCTCTCTCTCTCTCTCTCTCTCTCTCTCTCTCTCTCTCTCTCTCTCATTCTAGAGAAATACAACCACAAATTGTTATTGGTTTGCTTCTTTTTCTTACAGTACTATATATACTGTACTTTACTGTATATACTGTACCATCCACTGTACTGAAACATCTCAATATAAGTAATCATGGTATGCTGCAAAAGGTGATATGGTATGTGATATGGTACAGTACTGTAAATACCATCTCTCTCTCTATCTCTCTCTCTCTCTCTCTCTCTCTCTCTCTGGCTTTATTGAGGAAGGGCACACCTCTATCAGCTGAGTAACAATGTTCATCAAAGTGTTGAGTGCTACAGTGTAGGTTAGTATATTAGGACAAGTGCATACCTACATGTATGACCTATATCTATCTACTACTTTTGGATATGAGCATTTTTTCAATACCCAACTATGTAGTGGCCGCTTGTCGCTAGGCTAGGCCTCCTGCTGGGTCCATTCACTGGAATAACAAAGGAATGACTGGGCCTTTGCTCCAGGTGTGAAATGGTTCTAGTGACAATGATCACATTGAATTCTGGGAGTGTAGTTCTCTCATCAGATAGCTGAATGAACTTGGATCTAGTTCAAAGTCCTATACTGAAAAGGTGTTAGGATTTTACCAGAATGTTTGATAGGACATTGATTGAAAACTATCGTCTCAAATTTGACAATTGATGGCTTATTTTGAAGGTATGAATCTGTAATTTTATATTATGTAACAAAAAAAAAGGGGGAAATTCTCAGGAGGAGGAGCTATTTAGGTTAGACTTCTAAGGGTTAAAGGTGGTAACTACTGGAATAACCTACCAGTTGCGATTAGAGAGTGCCCCACATACTCCATGTTCAAGACCCATCTTAAACTGCATCTCAAGGCAAACCAGAACTGTGATAATATTTTTTTATTGATCTTTTTCCCCCTCCATTTTCCTCCGATTTTCTCCCATCCCAATGTTAGTCGTATGCCAATTCTCAATCCCCTTCCTGGTCGCTGCGCACTTACCCCCCACAGTCAGATCATCTGGGAGAGTGGAGGCTATCACGTGCTTCCTCCGACACACGTCCAGCCAATCAACCGCTTCTTTTCACCTGGCAGCGCGGATCCTCCCTGAGAGGGCGTAGCGTGTGGAAGGATCACACTATCCCACTCAGGTCCTATCCACGCTTAGCAGGCACCCCGACCGAACTGTAGGAGTCGCTGTTTACAACGACCCGGACCCACCCCGCCAGCTTCTCCCACCCTCTAATACAGCCAATGGACCTGTCTCAAAACCCTGCCCTCTTTTCTTGATCCTCCAATCACAGCTGTCGCTTACCTCTGACTTCCTCGTACAAACAAAGTGATTGTACAAACAAAGCTGTGATTGGAGGATCAAGAAAAGGGGCAGGGTTTGAGACAGGTATTAGTGTGAACGGCCAGCCAAGCTGGTGACAACCCCGGAGCTGTGAGACAGCTCCGGGGTTGGTGACGAACGCAATCTCCGCTACGCCACCTAACCGCCCTAACTGTGATAATTTTTAATCTAATTTAGTTATTTAACTTGTTTTTATTGTTGTTTTTATCATTGATTGTCACAATGCTTTTACCTTAAGCAGGCTATTTATTTATTGAAAGAGTTTTTTATGTCTCCTGTTTAGGGACTACAGGTGTAAATTAGCTCTAGCTACAACCCTGCATGTCTACATTTTGTATTTTGTACTTGATGTTCATTGACATGTGTTGTCCCTACCAAATAAACTATCAAATCAAATCATGAAACATCATCATTGGGCAGAACCATTAAAGTGTTGTGTATGAATTATGAGTCAATGTAGTCTCTCAAGCCAGCCGCTCTTCCATAATCCTCGAATGCTCCAGACAACACTTCTGTCTTGACACTAGTCAATAAGATTCAACATTGCCTGTTCTGCTTCATACTAGCTCCGCTCAGCGTCATATTGCATATATCTCGCATCAGCGTATATACACTGAATACATTTCAAAATGTACCTTTATATGCCAGCATTCATCTGGCCACACCCCCATCCGCTTACCTACATAAGCAGGGATGGTGCCACACACTCATCTCCTTCTCAAATTTCATCACAAGCAACGTGTTGCTCATATGCCCACTTGACGTGGAGAAAAATATTTACTCTGAGGAAAGGAAGAACGAGGAGATACGTTGACATCATATCTTTATTTTCTCTCTCACTATATTCGAGAAAATACAGCGATATTGTCTTCGTACTGGAGTGTCTGGAAGATGGTGATCATTCTAAAAATCCTCCACCGGTTTTCGTATTGGGAGCACGCCGCTGCATGCCTCCCAACTGCAGTTCCTTGCTGTGGCTGGTTGCTGTAAAACCTTTCAGTGACAGCTGGATTGTAGGACGCGCTGTTGTGAGGAGCGGTGGGTTCCAGGTTGGTGAGTAATGTTTTTGCTGGCGTGCTCCACTTGTCTGTTAGTGCTTTGAGGGCTAGCTGACCATGTTTATGAAAACCGGCCCCAGACTAGGGTCCTTTGTTCAGCCTCTTAGGCGACGGAAGACCTTGGTCTGAAGCCCATTATAGTTAACTAGTGGGCCACAACCAATAACACTGGTGATCCCTGTGTTTTCTGGACGAGTGGATGTTTCTCTGTCACCGTGAGGCCCCTTCTTTCATATACAAATGAGAGTATTCCCTCACGAGGAAATATGGGCATGGATGTTCGTTAGCGGAAGATCTGTGTTCAAGTCAGCTACAGGCCAGTTGGGTATTGTGCTGGCTCCGTCGGGTGTTGGTAAAATCACCGTTGTAAAACTGTGTTAACATCTTGTTTCTCTTCTCTCTTAAACAGTGAGGAGGGTTTCAGAACGGCGGCCTGTCTGAGTGATTGTTATATCATTGTGTACAAGTTCAGGTGATAGCTGCTTAGCTTACGTGCTAGTGGTGGCCTACTGTTAGCCAGTCAGCTGTTAGCTGCGGCGCTAGCCTGTTGTGACCACTAGGTTAGGAAACGTTAGCTTGCGTGCTGGTTGTGGCCTACCTAGGCTAGGCTAGGAAACGTTAGCTTGCTGCTATCGGCCGAGTGCGGCCGTTAGCTTAATGCTACACTGTTGAACGTGCTTTGATTATGACATGTTTTAAACCCTCTTGACTATGACGTCATCTTTGACAGAGGATGTTCGTCGAACCTGCCCTGAGCCAGGACGGCGAGGACTGCGTCAACAAGGGGGACCGTAGCGGCGGGATGGAGCGGCGACGCTGCCCAGGTCGACAACACAGAACGGCTGTGTTTACTACGGTGCCTTGTTAGAGACTGCAGTTTCGCTTGATCTGCGCTCAAGGTAGGCAAGGTCTGACCAGACCTTGAGCACTTCTTCTTGCTTTCCCTTCTAAATGTTTTGTAAATAACGATGTTTTCCAAAACGAGTGTTGCTGCACTACATTTAGGATATGATGCGAGTTATGTGTGAATTGTCTTGTCACTGGTATTAGCTTCTCCATGCAAATAGGGTTGTTTATTACAGATGTGAAAATGATCTGGTTTGTTGTGTTGAGAAACATCATGTGTGTTCTTGTACCGTGCACTCTCAACTAAGGGGGTTGAACTAACCTATAAAGCTATGCTTAGTGACATATGAGTAAAGAATGATTCTTCTCTCAGCCTGTAATGACAATGAACAGTGTGTTCACATATTGACAGGTTTACCTGTTTAACTGGCCGTATTAAGGGTAAAGTAGGAGGGTTGTGTTTCCCCCCGGTTCCCTGGGGACTTCTTCATCCTCCTCTCAGACATGTTGTTACACTATTTTGTGTCACTGTGTGGTAGGGATACGATGTAACCCTTAGCTTGATTGCTGAGGTTGTGCTAAAACTGCTTGAGAAACTTTATTTTCCTAAAAGAAAAGATTGTTTGGTCGCTTTTCGTGTGTGCTTAGCAAGGCCTGTGGCCGATACTAATTGAGAATTATGTATTCTCTCATTATGAAAAACGGCGTTCCTCTGTAGAGTGTTTTTGCCATTTTTTGTAGGTGATGATGGGTTGTGTGTGTCATGTGACCTACAACTGGGTTGGGCTGGCCACAGAAGCACATGTGTAAGTTTGGTACCGGGGCTCTTGGAGAGCCCTCTCTAGTCTGTGTTTTTTCCTTAGTAAAAATCAGATAGCAGGTTAGCACATGCGCTGTGTGAAGCTGTTAGACGCTTCATGGAGCTGACTATGACTGTGTCATACTCTCTTTTTGTCATTACATCGTATCATGGGTGTGGGGTCGTAAAGGGGTGAACTGTTCCTCCCCCTTGTTTCTGTTGGTCAGGGGTAAACTCACCTGTCCTTCAAGGTTCCTGTCACGTTGCGCTAAGGCACGTTACAGGGTGAGGGGGGGGGGGGGGGGGAGTTTCCTGGTCCCACGCCCTGGAATATTGGGCGTGTGCACCGCAGAAATTCCCCCGCCATAGAGTACGTCACTGTGCGCGTCTCTGTTGGTAGGACTTCCGTGTGCTGTTCAGGTCCATATGATGGATCTGTTTCGAGGGGTGGTCAGGGCTCCTCCTCACGAAGCTCCTATTCGGGCCTTCTGTGAGTTGGGACTCTCCTTCCATGTGAGGGAGCCTCCTCAGAGTACAGAGCCTCCTCCTCAGATTGATAAGGTGAGTGGAACCTCAAGAAGGAGTCCTACTCTATTGTGTGTGTATTCGATTCAATTCGATTATTGAGTGTGTATGGGTTCAGTGCCTCCTCCCCGGAGAGCCCTAAAACCAAACTTTTACATGGCTCGAGGTGCAATATATTCTTTTCAATCTGTACAGCTCGCGTGGGAAGTCTCTCTGGGGATTTCCGTCTCCTCTCTATGGGAGGGTGGTGGGATGTAAAAATGTAAACAATTTTTACCCCCGGCTGTGTAGACTGGGATACATACTGTTGGTGCTTCCTTCTTTTCTTTTAAAAGAGTTGGAGTTAGGAAGTATCACACCACTCTTGTCGTTCCCCTGGGCGCCTTGGGGATTCAATGACAGGTCTAAATAGCCTGTTCATTGATGTGGTTGTGTCCCGACGCACGCATAGTGCTAGCTCGGGGTGTTCTGTAATCAGGCGACTGACTGGCACGCCTTGGTTGCTTGAGGTTAAAACGGCGTTTTTATAAAGCAACTGGGATGGAGGTGTTTCCTCTTCCGACGACCTGTTTTGGTTATCAACGGATTCTCGTTCATATCTGGGGGATGATGACGGAATGGATCTGAACATATGTAGAGGGGTCTCACGCCCTGGGGGTGGGCCACCAGGCGCGGTTCGCCCCGAACGTCTGGGTGGCGCCTTCTTTTCATGTTTAAGATCAACACGCATATCTGCCCCTTCTCCTGGAGTAGGCATGTCGGCGTGGTTAGGGCACGGGACTGGTTCTGGTCACGCTGGTCCGGATCAGTTAAACCCGTTGTCCGCCGGGGATGCAGATATGCTGTTCTGGTACCCTGAGGGACTTGGGCTTTTTTCAGGGGGAAAAATGCCAGGTCGGTCCGGGTGTCACGGGGTTAAGCGCTATGGAGACCCTAGTTGGGTACATTTTTTACTCTGCACTGTCGTAATGGCTTACGGCCATGCCAACCTGTACACGCTCGATCTCGTCAGATCTCGGCCGCTACGCAGGTTGGTCCTGGTTAGTACTTGGTTGGGAGACCGCCTGGGAATACCAAGTACGGTGTGCTTGGGTCTGGTTCTCCATTCTTTTCGCTCCTCTCTCACGCATGGCGAAGAGGGGCCTGTTGGGGTGGTCTTTGACCTCCTCTGGTGACCCTGTGCTTCCCGTATCGCCGGGCCCGGTCCGAAGTAATGTTTCGTCAACCCGTAGGCCTGGGTTAACCCTTTTTTGAAAACTGAAACACTTGTACTGCGGTATAGCCGGTGTATACCCGCAGGTGTGTTTTGGAGTTTTTTCTTGAGGGGTTATAGGAACAACCACTGCATTGGGTAACACCAAGGTGGTTGATTCCCTGGTGTGTTGGAGCAGTGTCAACTCCCGGGTTACCCGGTTGAGGGTGCCCCTGCACGTTCATGCCGTCTGCCAATCGTGTCAGCCTTCTCTGCCTCAACCCCTCTGGGTGGGTTTTTTTTAAATGGAGGCTTGGTCATGCAACAACGCCAGCATACGCCCCTTCCGCCGGGGCGGCTGTGTTCAGCTGTCCCCTCTGGCGCCTGTCTCGTCCGCAGTCTCCAGGCTCGGGTTAACAGCCTGTTGCCTGGTTTTTCCCCGGTGCACTGCCTGCTTCCGTTGGTTAACCTTTTTTGTGTGCTTACGGCCATGCTGACTGCCTGTTCTGCAGGGTCAGTGTGCCAGGCGGTGGACTATTGGGGGGACAGGGCCCGCTCGGCTGAGGGGCCTTTGTCCGAATACGCTGGCGATGTGGGGGGCGGGGTCACTAAGTGCCCACCTGGTGGGGTCTTGATGCTGGCATCATGGACTTCTCCGGGCCCCCGTTCCAGGGGGTCCAGTCCCTTTGGTGGGTCTGGGTCTTCCTTCGCGCTCCGCTGCTACGGCCTTGCCACGGGGTTGGGTTTGCCCTTGACCCCGTGATTCTGGGGGCAGTAACGAGGTTGTTCCCTCCGTTCATTCCCGGGTGGCATGCGGGTTGTGCGTGTGTGTAGTCGTGGGGTCAAGCCACGGTCTGCTCACCCTGTGCGTTGAGTTGCTTGAGTGCCTCTTCGCACGGTCGGGTCCGTTGCCCTCCCGTGATCCCCTCCATTAAGGGGGTCGGGGGGGCTCGGTCCTCCCTGATCTGATGGTTGTGGGGGGCCTCAGCGGGGTACATTTGTCGAGCTTCTAGCTCCCGCTCAGCTCCTGCTATGCAATATGACGCTGAGCGGAGCTAGTATGAAGCAGAACGTTAGGTTATGTATATAACCAAGTTCTGTTAATACTAGTGACGCTCAGCGTCTAGACGCTGCTGCGGCCCTTGATTTTTCATTGTGGTGAAATTTTTTGGGAAGGAGATGAGTGTGTGGCACCATCCCTGCTTATGTAGGTAAGCGGATGGGGGTGTGGCCAGATGAATGCTGGCATATAAAGGTACATTTTGAAATGTATTCAGTGTATATACGCTGATGCGAGATATATGCAATATGACGCTGAGCGTCACTAGCATTAACAGAACTTGGTTATATACATAACCTAACGTTAACGTTAGAGCCATTAACGTTAGATATTATCATGATAACGCCAGTTGGTTGAGTTAATTTACTGTAGCTTAAAGACGTGTTTCACCATGTTAGGCAGTAGGCAGCTGTATTCTAGTAAGTTTCAAGTACAGAATACTTTTATATAAAATGCTTCTTTCTGTTTTGCTCCAGAGATTGTGCTAGATAAAAATAGATAAGTATAAAAAGTATAGTAAGTATAAAATAGAAGTCAAGTACGTAGAGAAAAAGTGTTCAATATATACATATATACAATGTACAATGCAGAGTAGAAAAGTAACTGAGTTACAATACAATATACTATACAGTACAATGCAGAAATGGGATGAGGTACAATTTAGGTACAATTTACAGTAAGGTGTAATGAGGAGAAGGGAAAAGGAGCTTAAAAGATGCCAAAGGAATAAACTAAGTAAAACACAACTAACTCAGTAAGGAATATCTTGTCTACCTATACACAAACACAAAGGTCAAATAAAACCTACTGCTCACTACCTACACTACCTAACCAAACATATGTCCAAAACATACAATGAGTGGCATCACTCCTGACCTAGTGTGTCTAGACAATAATATCATTACGTGTAGCACCAAATGTGTTGGGCCCCTTACCTGCTCAGCCTCTCGTTCAGAATGAAGACACACATGACAGCGATTTATATACCCTCACATGGACAAAGAGAAAAGGGAGGGGTGCGTGTGTGCCTGTGCGTGTGTATGGTGTGTGTGTGTGTGTATGTGTGTGTGTGTGCCTGTGTCAGAAGAAGGGGGGCTAGGAGGGTAATGACTTCCAGATGTAGCTACAGCCCAACAACCAACAAATCAAGATGGGTGCAGCAACGGGGTCATCAGGTCACTCAAGCCAGATGTAAACGGGGACACAGCGGCGCCAGCATCTAGGGTGCAGCCCGCACATCGTGGGGAGACAATGGGTGCTCAGATATATAAGATATTAGTGAACTAAAAACTCCCCCTTTTTACATTAAATCAATATGTCAACACAATAGTTCATTAATGGATCTGTACCCGCCGATTGTCATCCATTACACGCATCACACCTAAACCAGAAGGGATGAACGACGGTCAGAGAGGAGATAGAGGGAGGGGGGGAACGGGAGAGAGAGAAGAAGAAAGAGAGAGACACAGATTTGCAACTTTTCAGACAATACACTTAACCCCTTTTGGACCCCCCTTACTCAGGTACACCCAATGTCTATCAGGGCGCTTCCTTCCCTCTGTTACAGTACACCCCCCATCTTGGGCCGGTCCCATCTTCTAGGGCAAGGGCCCCTTCCTGAGCTGGTCCCCATTCCAGGGCGCGGTCCTACAGGCAAAAGTGTTTCCTCTGGTCTGCTGCTGCCTCAGTGTCTCTGGGCTGTCCTCTCCACATCTCCCCAGCTGGCCCACCGTCTCTTCAGCTCTGCCTCAGTGGCTCTCCTCCTGCTGTTCTTCCTCCTGTCGTAGTTGATCTGCGGTGCCTGGCTGCGGTGCCTGGCCCCTGCTGCTCAGCTGCCTCCTCCAGTCTGCCTCTCTTCATCTCTGGCCTGTCCTTCGTCTCCTGGATCACCATTCAAAATGGCGTCACAAAAAATAACATGGTCAGGATCCAAAATGGTGTCACTCAAAATAACATCAACAGGACCCAAAATGGTGTCACTCAAATTAGCACTGTCATCAGCAACAATGGTGTCACACACAGCAACAGCATCAGGATCCAAAATGGTGGCACACACATCAACCTCGTCATGAAACAAAATGGTTTTTTTTTACTGTCACGAGCCAAAATGGTGGCACACATTTGTGAAGGCCGCTCCTGTACAGGACACAGGTAACTAGGTTTACTAGTGAAGTAACTTGTATCTTCATTTACCTATATCTAAGTTCAGTGATCGTATAGTTTTTCTATTACCCTTCTCCTTCATTTGTTTGATATTTCGGATGTTCGGTTCAATTAAAAGGAGGCGGACGAGGTGGTCAAAAACAACTGCGGTGTTTATTAATAAACCACAGCTTAGCTTAAGTACATCGTCTCTTTTGTATATCTTTGTCTCTTTCATGTGGCTGTTTGGTCCATGCTCGGATCAGCTAGGGCCGATCAGAGCTTTCTCCTCAGTGGCGGTTCTCTGTCTCAGGTTGTCCATGGCAACACAAATCTTCTCTTAGTGGTTTGCCGGTCGTCAGGGCAACCTTGCTTTCGGGTCCTCGGCGGTTTGGGAGCGCTTGTTTCGTCTACCCTCGTGGAGTCTGGCTCCCCTGCTGCGAGGCGATCTCTGTCATCGTCTGTGTCCATGGCTCTGTGTCTCCATGCTCCAGGATCCTTCTCGCTGTGTCTCAGGCTCGGCTCTCGAGTTCTGTGTGTCTCGCCTCCCAGGATCCTCTCTGGGTCTTGTCCCCGGGTGTCTGTCCTCTGTGTGTTCCTCTCCGTCGCCATCACAGCCCTTTTTATCAGAGCGAGAGAGAGAGAGAGCGAGAGAGAGAGAGAGAGAGAGAGAGAGAGAGAGAGAGAGAGAGAGAGAGAGAGAGATTCCCTGCCTGCCTAGTCACAACTCCCACCATCTGCCTTCCTTATTTGGCCACATTCCTTGTAGCCGGAATTTGTCTGTTGTGACACGTCCTCTTGGGTCTTGTGACAACAGTTTCACAGTTTGGGTCTGCTGACACTTTAATCATTACTTGATGAGGGGATTCCGTTTTTCACTGAGTAACACTTTATTTCCTGATTAAATTATATGACCAATATTGTACAGCTTTTATCTTCTAGTATTAAGAGTTTTTATTCTTTATTGTGACTAAGTTTATACAATGTAGCCTATTGGGTTCATTATTTTACATTTAGAATGAGCAAATCAACTCATTTTATTTGAACCCAAACACATGGACACTTTCCTTTATAATACTAATGGTAGCCTTGGCTGAAAACAGTTGTTAGTCATTTCACCACATGTTATTTGATTTCCATATTGTAGGACGATTTACTAGTCTCCATGAAACACCACATTTTGCAAATGGTCTAACCCTTCACCTCTGATATTTACCAATCAACTGCATTTCTTATTGTTTCTTCCGTTTCTGATTTGCTAAACCTTGATGCATTGAACACTTGGCCTAACTTGGGTGCTGCTGACTCATCTATCTTCAGTCTGAAAGGCTCTGTTTACAGTCCGATTTACTCGGTCTCCTGACCATCTGCCATGTCATAACCTGAAATTCCTTACTTAGGGTAAATATGACCTTTTGATCTCAACTGTTATTTTGAGTTTGGTTCCTGTTTCAAAGATAATGATCTCCTTCCTTGTCTGTTTGAGGTGGCCATTTCCTAAACCACAGCTGCTAACCAACCAATGGAATGTGCATTAACGTCATAAACAGTCTTTTGCCCTATCAGCGAACCATCCTCTGTGAAACCCTGACGGCAGATTGTCCTCCAGTTGGCTGAGTGCGGGGTGATCTCCCTCTCAAGCCTAGGGTCACAGAAATAACTCACATGGGGATATCTAATGGCCCTTCTATCAATCAGCATTTTGTCTTTCTAATCATTACCTTGTACATTTCAGTTGCTATGTTCATGTTTTCATTTAGAAATATACGACAATCCACCCTTAGGGGGTTTAATAACCCACTATACAGCATCAATATTCTAAATTAAACATGTTAAAATCATAATCATATTTTTTGCTAATATTTTCTAAAATTTCAAAAAAATCCAAATTTGACACAAATCGAACTACAAAACCCTTTCCATCTGTTACAAAATCATCATTTCACCTACCTTTTCCTCCTTTCACAGTTATACACATTATCAGTTATAAATACGACTTCCAGTCTAGGTCCGTGTCTTTATACAAAAAGAATCATCGTACCATTCTCAGCTTATTTCAATTATGACTATCCATTATCCGTGTAATTAGTTTCAATGTCTATTTTGTGTAATGGACTTTGCAAGAAAAGATTAATACATCACCCCACTAAAAGATTAACACTAAACATTTGAGGGAAATTCCAACAAGCAACATAAATCATTTCTTCTCCTTGAAAAGACCACTGAGGCCTCAATTATTCTTCGCTTTCCTCCCTATTTCAACCTCCTGAGGCCTTTACTGCTAACTCGTTGTTGACCGTTTTGTTTTCTTCTTGTTGTATTTTGTGCTAATCACCGCCTCTTCTTTGTTGTATGCAGGTCTCGGTACTGCTCCAATTTTTCCACAGAAGGAAACGATTTTCCCTCTGTCCTTTTTGCATTTTGGATTATTATTTACAAACACACAATAGATTGGAAACTTTTATTTTCGCAGATACATCTTTACTGTTCTGCATTTTGACAATACATTTTTCTCCAAATTAATTATCTATGTATTTCACAGCTTCTTACGTTAGCATTCAATCAAATCACCTTTGTCTCATTTCTTTTTGTGCTGTACTGTTTTACTAGATCAAATATCTCAAGATCAACACAACTACCACTTCCACCCTTGAAAGTGGAATAACCATTATTTCACTATCAATACCTTGTTTCCAGACAGCTCCTCGGTCCGGACAGTCAGCTCTAGACGAGGCCAATCACCAACAGAACCTATGTGCATGGTCAACAAACCACAGTCCCTTTAAACACACATCACACACACTCCGCCAGCTTTCAACAAGCCGGTGCAGAGTCTCCCATAAGTCAATCATCAAATTCACATGTCTGCACTCTACATGAACACTATTCCGGCCAATTTCGACCAAAAACCTACAGAGCTTTCTATAGACAGAGAAATATGTTTCCCCAACACTTACCATAACCCAACATGTGACACAACCTCCCAGATTCTACATCTGGACTCTCAATGAGCGGAAAACAAACCATGAACCAGCTCCCGTCCATTCTCAGTTTTCAGCTCATTACATCAGACTTCCTACCAGTCCCGCTGTGTCACCACCACCTGCTATCCCTGACCGGCGAGAGATCCCCCCCCAGCCAGCCAGTTCCTATAAAAATATAGAGTATCAAACAAAAACAAACAAAACTGCAAATTAAAAAATGTGTGAGTGCCTACATGCTACACACCCATCCAACAGATTTAAACTATCATCTAGAGGCATAAATACCCCCGCAAAAACTAAGACAGCAAAAATTAAAAACCCAAAAAGAAATAAAATAAGTAATGAAACAATAATGTGCGTTTTTTTTTTTTTTTTTCTAAGTTTACTGGACCACCCTTTGATCAAGTATGTAATCACCACTATAAATAGTCCTTTGTTTCTAACTCTGTCTAATATTAAATGTTCCATTGTTCCTGTCTAAAACCATCAATTTTGTTAGTTTGATTAGCCCATGCAATATTCAGTTACGTCATCCCTCTATAGCCCCAACTTACCCTGGTTAGTCTTGCAAACCATTTTAGTAACTCGCACACCTAATCAAACCTTATCTATGTATCCTCGTCTCTATCCTTATTCTAATCAGTCTCATTTTCCACTTTAATTTATCAATAACTCTATTTACTCGAGCACTCACTTTGTTTGTGCATTTCCGCTTCGCTCTTATTCAACCTATGACCTATGCAGACACCCCCTCTGAAAATGTCCCAACTCTCCACATTTCCAGCAACTCTGTTCTCTGATGGACTCTCGCTTTCTACTGGATTTTTGCTGAGCCTGCCACCCTTTGTCACATGACCGAGCGAAATGGCCAACCTCCCCACAATACCAGCACTCAGCCGACGCCGGCCATCCCAGGGGTTCCAGTTTACCACGACTCCCGCAGTCTCTCGGCTGGCATCCCACAGTCCTCGCCAGGTCAACCCCTCTCCTGTCCTCTGGTCGCATGTCCTGTTGCCTGGAGGAGAGAGGGGCATACCTGTCCTTTTCTGCTGCCTCTCCTCGGGCCTTCTCTTGTTGGGAGGGGCCTGGAAACTCACCCCTCCTGCGGTTCTGTTCACCCTGTCGCGGCCCAGTTCCCTGTCCGGGCAACGGAGCACAGGGCACTCTTTGATCACGGCGGCCTAGGTCAGACCCCCGACGTATGACCTCCACAGCTGTCGCTTCTAGTAGCGCAGCCTTTCTTGCCAGTTCTCGTTCTAATCTCTGAGTCTCGTGTGCGGCTTGACCGATCTCCAGCTGTGTCTTCATCAGATCTCGATGAACTGCCTCGTGTTGTTCGAACGCTGTCACAAACGCTCTCTGTTGTCTATAGGATGCTGCCTCTTCCCCCATCTCAGCACTGGCGGTTTGACTTCCCATCGCTGGGCCCCGCCTCTCATCTTGGCTTCGGTGCTGAGGGCAGGGTGGACATGGGAAACGGGTGGGCTGTAGAAACTGTTCGTGTATTATTCCATACCTGCTGTCGGTCTCAGTTCCAGCCATCCGGCCAGAGTGGATTTCGTGGGACTGCTGTCTCCTCAGTCTCTTTTTCTGCCCCTTGGTTAAACTGCAGTCGCCTGCAATGGACACCCCAGCTTGAATCGGTTCTGGTTGGAGTAACACCATTGTCACTGGTTCACTCCCCTGTATTGGAACCAAAGTCAACATTTCAAGTCCTTCTGTCGTACTGGTCACATGAGAGAAGTACATCCTATTCCAATCTATCAGATTATCATCACTGGTAAAGTCTATCTGGGAAATGTCTGCAGAGGCTCTCGGCCTTCTCCCCCCAATTTCCTGATCACTAAAGGCCTTTTCCATGTTGTTGTGGTTGTTGTTATTGTTTTTTTTTTTTTTTTTTTTTAATACTACGGGTTTACTGAAACAGACTGATTGTTTACTCTCGTTATTGTTATTCTATTGTTATTGCATCTAACGCTTCAGTTGTTCCTATCAATGTTCCACTAAGGTGAACTTCCTATGTTCCTGTCATTCACTCCACTTTCAAACACTCCTGCAATCTCCGTTTGAAAAAACAAGTCTCTCCGTCTTTCACTATTGCTACTTACTTGAGTTAAAACACTCACACTGTCAAAATTTTACTGTGCAGACAAGGATTGATAACTGGCTTATCATTCATACTTATACCAAGGCTCATTACAGCCGTTTCCCTAGATGGTTATGGAAATCGTTAGAGCTCCTGTCCAGCCGAGCACCTGTGCAGAAAGAAAGCAAAAACATCCAGACTTAATACAGTGGCATTTCCCTGTTATTTCCACTATTCGTTATGCCTTGGAAATGTCGGGCAACACTATACTAAAATATTTAGAGAGACACTGTGCGATTTGTTTGAAAAATAACGATACAGCTTATCTTGTTTTTGAAAAATAACGATACAGCTTATCTTGTTTTTGTCCGTTTCCTCCAACAGGAACACTGAAGGTTTCCAATCCCCTGTGTGTTCTCTTCACCTGATTTTCTGGGAAACATAATCATTAGTCCCACGCCTATCAATTGCCTAATAACCTTTGTAAACCTGGTCTTTCATCCGTTCCAATCTCTCTTTGCTTGATGAATCTGTTCATCCTAACCTTATTTCTTACTTTAAATGCCCGATTAGCGTATCGACTAAATGTATTATTCGCTTTTGCTTCACACTCCTCATACAACATCAATTTCATTCATCCCCACACACACACTTACATCCTTACACACAACCACTGCCCCCTCACAACACTAATAAAACCATTAGTGTTGTCACTGCTTCCAACTACCAATCAGGGAAAACAATACACTTTTAGTAATTTAGACCACTAAAACCCTGACCGTCACATAGTACAGCTGGCCATGTTAATAAATTCATGGACACCCGTACTATACCACCGCAATATCCACCCAGTTCCCTGAATACACAAAGAACCGTCAACTCACAGCCCAAAGCGTCCTCCCTTCAGTTTCGAACCTGAACGGAAACACCCCAAGCCTTCTACCAAGGAATATCACAACTCAACCTACCATCACCTGCTCCTAGACAGGCCAGCGCCCATCCGGTATCTACCTCACATACACAATAACAACGCAGTCCAAACAAACCTACAACCCAATAACCCACAACACCCCACAAAACTAGGGATGGTGAACCACAGGGAGAAATACAAGGAGAGTCAGAGGGGGGGCGGAGGGAAGAGAAAAAGGAGGGAGGGATCCAGGGACTGAGGGGAGGAAAGGGGGGGGGGGGCTCACAATGCAACATTAACTATTACCAATGTTACGACCCTGGCTCAAGGCCCGCAACCTATGTGCAAAACCGACACCAAAACCTGTGTATTAACTCAAGTGCTACTATATTAAGGAATTACTAGTGTAAGCTAAAAGGATAAGGACTGGAAGAACGTGACAATCTATCTGGTAACCCACACTCTTCTAAACACAGACCCTGCATGTGTGTGTGCCTGGCTGGTTTTAAACTTCCCAGCAGGTAACCAATCAGCACTAATTAACTAAGTGGCAGCCCTCACCTACATGCCCCGTGACACAGAGTGATCAGGCCTCTAGTACATAACACCTCCCCCACCAAACTGGTTGCCCAAGAGGCAACCACTACACAACAACTCATAGACAAAACAAAAAAACAACTGTGACCCCTTAGTTGTCAGGGCCACTACCACAACAGTGATAACGGGTACCACAAACACCGGTACTATGATCGTGAGAGGGCGTCTGCTAGCACGTTGTCCCTCCCACGAATGTGGCGAATATCCAAGTTATACGCCTGGAGGAACAAACTCCATCGCATCAAACGATGGTTCGAGTTCACCATGCTGCGAAGAAAAACCAAAGGGTTATGGTCTGTATACACAACAAGGGGTAAACTGGAGGATCCAACGTAAACATCAAAATGGTTCAAGGCAAGAACCAAAGCGAGCGCCTCCTTCTCTATAGTAGAGTAGTGCAGTTGATGCCTGTCAAACTTTTTAGAAAAGTAGCACACTGGGTGCTCCACCTCTAATGCATCCTCTTGCAGGAGGACGGCTCCAGCACCGAGGTCACTAGCATCCACTGCCAACTTGAATGGCAGTTGAAAATCGGGAGCTGACAGAACGGGAGCGCTAATCAGAATACCCTTGATGCTCTCAAAAGACTGTTGACAAGTCTCAGTCCACACGAAAGGTACCTTAGGACTGAGCAGATTGGTCAAAGGGGCAACAACAGAAGCAAAGTTCCTACAGAAACTCCTATAGTACCCTGCCATACCTAGGAAGCGCTTTAACTCCCGCCTGGTGATGGGAGCAGGGAAGCCCACTATAGCCTCCACCTTAGCTGTAATGGGGCACACATGCCCACGTCCAACCACCTTACCCAGGTAGGTAACCGTGGCCTGTCCAAATTCACATTTCGCAAGGTTAACTGTCAAGTTAGCATCACCCAACCGCTTGAACACTTCCGCCAGATGCTCCACATGTTGTGACCAAGAGGAACTGTGGATAACCAGGTCATCCAGATATGCCTCACAGAACGCTACTCCGGCCAGGACCTTGTTCACTAGCCGCTGAAACGTCGCTGGGGCATTTCGCATGCCAAAGGCCATCACTGTATACTGGCAGAAACTCTCTGGTGTGACAAAAGCGGATATCTCACGTGCTCGCGGAGTAAGCGGAACCTGCCAGTATCCCTTCAGCAAATCCAATTTACTTACAAAGGCTGCTGAACCCACCCGATCGATACAGTCGTCCATCCGAGGAAGAGGGTACGAGTCCGGCTTGGTTACTGCATTAACTTTACGGAAGTCAGTACAGAACCGATGAGTGCAGTCTGGCTTATCAACAAGCAGGCAGGGGGAGCTCCACGCACTAGAGCTGGGCTCCGCAATGCCATGTCTCACCATATAGTCTACTTCCTTACTCAAGATCCGTCGTTTTTCCGGATTCACCCTGTAGGCATGTTGCTTAATTGGCCCTGCACTACCAACATCAATGTCGTGCTCGAGTACATTAGTACGACTAGGGACATCAGAAAACAAACGTGTATGCTGTCTAAGTAGGCGCACCACATCCGCACGCTCAGGAAGTGGCAAGTACGACAGGTGTGAGTCCAAGTCACCTAGTATCTGGGTGTTTGGCAACCTGCCCTGAGAAATCTCCTTCGACACAGAACAGTCGGCCACAATAGGAGATGCAGAAACTGTCAGAATAGCCACAGGCTTGACCCCTGACTGGTCCATCTGAGCCCTATCATTGTACGCCTTCAACATATTGACGTGACATAATCTACTCTTGCGCCTGCGGTCGGGAGTTTTAATCAAGTAGTCGACCTCACCAACTTTGCGCTCAATGGAGTATGGCCCACTGTATTTAGCCTGTAATGCAGACCCAAGAATAGTCGAGAGAACCAACACCTTGTCTCCCGGTGAGAACACCCTATGTCGGGCCCGCCTATCATACCACACCTTCATTTTTCCTTGGGCTACCTTTAGGTTCTCTTTCGCTAGTTCACATGCTCTACTAAGCTTAAGCCTGAAGTCACACACATAGTCCAACAAATTAGTAGAGGAAGGAGTCTGGTCAGCCAACCACTTTTCCTTCAGCAGTTTCAAAGGACCCCTCACTGTGTGGCCGAACACCAGCTCAGCCGGGCTGAATCCAAGAGACTCCTGGGTTACCTCCCTAGCAGCAAACAGAAGCAAAGGAATTCCATCATCCCAGTCTTTGTCGAACTCCGTACAATATGCCCGCAGCATTGTTTTGATAGTCTGGTGAAATCTCTCCAGCGCCCCCTGGGACTCTGGATGATAGGCAGAGGAAGGGCAATGCTGGATAGACAACTGCTGGAGAACCTGAGCAAAGAGACGGGACATGAAGTTAGACCCTTGATCTGATTGAATGACCTTTGGTAGACCAAACGTCGAAAAAAACCTAACCAGAGCTTTGGATATAGCTGGGGCTGTGATCTTGCGTAAAGGAATGGCTTCAGGAAAACGGGTCGCTGCACACATAATAGTCAAAAGGTACTGGTTCCCTGTCTTAGTTCGAGGGAGGGGACCAACACAGTCAATGAGGATCCGCTCAAAAGGTTCCCCAACGGCAGGGATAGGCTGCAGAGGAGCCTGAGGGATCTTCTGGTTTGGTTTACCAACCACCTGACACACATGGCACGAGCGACAATATTGTGCCACATCTGACTTCAAACCAGGCCAACAAAAATGTCTCAGCACACGGTCATAAGTCTTCCTGACCCCCATGTGACCAGCAAGATCATGATCATGTGCTAGATGCAGTATATCAGGACGATACACGGCTGGAACAACAATCTGAAACACACTGCCCCAGTCATCCAGACTGGACAGGTTAGGTGGTGTCCACTTTCTCATGAGCACGTCATTGCTAACAAAGTATCCTTGAGACGTATCTACCATTGCATCCTCTAAAACCGCCTCTTCAAAGAGGGACGACAAGGAGACATCCTTGTTTTGCTCTAGTACCAACTGCTCATGAGACGGTATCACCTTACCAAAACCCTCATCAGGGCCACTTTTCAACTCAACAAAGAACGTGTCACTAAGTGTCATATCACCATCTAAGTTAACAACCTCATGGGTGTCACATTTGACCTTTGACATTGCGCGTGTTACCGCACACACAGGAAACACTCCTGGATGCTTCTGTGCGAGCTCATCAGGAACCTCAGAAACTACAGGGACGGGAACTACAACTGGAGTAGCCAGCACTTTGCCACCGGCCAAATCGTTCCCTAGAATGAAGGACACCCCCTTTATGGGAATGTGAGAACACACTCCTACGACAACATTGCCTGATACTAAGGGAGAGTTTAGCGAGACCTCATGCAAAGGAGTATTCACAAAGCCTCCTCCAAAGCCCTGAACAATGGCACCGGAATGCAATGAAGAATCTTCCGAAAATGGCAAAATCCCATCCAGAATGAGAGACTGGAAAGCTCCTGTATCTCTCCATATTGTAATAGCCTGCCTTGATCCTAATGCACCAACCAGTGAAACAAATCCATCCATCATAAATGTTGAGGAGCCCTCTAGCTCCCTGTCTGCACCTTTGATACTTCGCACCCCACCCTCTAATGTCGGCATAGGTGTCCTGTCCATGATTTCTACCAGAGCCACCGTTTTTACATTTTTCTGCTTAAGCACAGGGCATCCAGCAACGATATGACCAGGCTCCTTACAGTAAAAACAGATAACCCCCTCTGGGAATGCACTAGCAGAGCCACCTTGCCTAGGAGTCGAAGTAAACCGACCAGCAGACACGGGTGCCGGGAACCGGCTCCCCTGAGAAGGACGCCTACTACCCCTGGACTCCACACGGCCCTCCTCTACAAAGACAGATTTGTGTGTTAACACAAACTCATCAGCCAAGACAGCAGCGTCGGCTATCTTCGATACCTTATGCTCATTTAGATGTGTGGACACGTTATCAGGAACACACCTTTTAAATTCCTCTAGGAGAACCAACTGTCTGAGCTGCTCCCTTGACTCTGCTTTCTGCGAGGTGCACCACCGGTCAAACAGGTTCTCCTTCTCTTTTCCAAATTCAACATAAGACTGCCCCTCCTGCCTACGATAACCTCTAAAACGCTGACGATAGGCCTCGGGGACCAACTCATAAGCCCTCAATATGGAAGCTTTAACAAGTTCATAATCAGCGCTTTGTTCAAGGGACAGAGCAGTGTAGGCTTCTTGTGCCCTACCAACCAAAACACATTGCAGCAGCAGTGTCCAGGCGGTATCAGGCCACTTCAATGTGGTTGCCACCCGTTCAAAAAGGGGGAAATATCTTTCCACGTCTTTCTCAAAAAACGGAGGCACCATCCTAATATTCCTGCCTACATCAAAACCGGAACGTGACTCTGGATGCAGAACACCCGCCTGTAAGGCAGCATGCTTATACTCAAGCTCCTTCTGCGCACGCTCGTGCTCCAGCAACATTTGTCTCTCCTTAAGCTCCCGCTCCTCTTTCCTCTCTTTAAGCTCACGCTCCTCTCTCCTCTCTCTCTCCTTAAGCTCACGCTCATGCTCACGCTCCTCTCTCCTCTCCTTAAGCTCACGCTCCTCTCTCCTCTCCTCACGCTCTTGGTGTAGCTGCCTCTCCTTAAACTCCAACTCTCTAACCCTCCATTCACCCTCTGCACCAGATAAAAGCGGAGACGCGTCAGACGAAGGAGGCTGCTCCACCCTCTCCTCAAGCACCTGCCCTCTAATGAGCAACACCCTTAAAGCACTCAAGGCAGATGGCTTCAACCGTTTCTCACTGGGAGAAAGCTCCACCTTGTAGTGTACAGCAAGCTCCAGAAGCTGTTCTTTGGAAAACCTCTCCAACAAGTCATGCGAAGGGAGATCAACAAAATCCCTAACGGAAGCCATCTTTCCTACACCAGCGCCACCACCCGTTCACCATAGAGTCACCAAAGAAACACCAAAGAACCACCGAAGAACGACTAAAGAACCACGACGCACCATACTGAATGCCAAAGCCACTAATAACAACCATAAAGGGACGCTGTGGCAATGTGTGCTACGGAGCGCACATTTCAAGGACGTAAAAAAAACCAAAAAAAAAAACCACACCCACCCTAAATAGACGTGACATACACTCAGGGTGTTAGGTGCTACCAGGTATGCTCAACAAACACTCAAACAAACAAAACAAAATAAATCCAACAAACAATTCCAAACAGGTGCGCCTTCTAACCTGATGTAACCACATATGCTTCTACGTCTAAACTGCAGGAAAAAAAAAAAACCCGGCCTACCACATGTCTACCCTAAGAAACACTAATTCAAGCCCTACCACACTACCTGTGTTTCCTGGCCGCCCTAACCTACCTACCCTTAAACTAATGCCCTGTAGACCTAACTTTCTTCAACCACACCTGCTACCAGTCAAAGATCATATACAATCATTTCATTGACCGCCCCAGGAGTACGTGGTGCACCGGACGCTAACCCACAACCAGAAAATAATGTCCCTATCTACATGTGGTGCCTACTAAACTATATATTTTAACAGCATAAGTAGTCACATCAAATTACAAACAAATACGGCATACTCACCTGTTTGATGAAATGGCTCAGCCCCCACGTTACACCAAATGTAACGAACACCACCCAAACCATAATATGATGACACCCCGTGCAACACAAAAAAAAAACACCAAACAAAGTTCTAGGGGTAAAAGATCCCGGATGAGCGCCCAATTGTTACGACCCTGGCTCAAGGCCCGCAACCTATGTGCAAAACCGACACCAAAACCTGTGTATTAACTCAAGTACTACTATATTAAGGAATTACTAGTGTAAGCTAAAAGGATAAGGACTGGAAGAACGTGACAATCTATCTGGTAACCCACACTCTTCTAAACACAGACCCTGCATGTGTGTGTGCCTGGCTGGTTTTAAACCTCCCAGCAGGTAACCAATCAGCACTAATTAACTAAGTGGCAGCCCTCACCTACATGCCCCGTGACACAGAGTGATCAGGCCTCTAGTACATAACACCAAAACCGTCTATACTTAAACAGCAGACTACCCCGTATTGCCTGGTCCAGCTAACCCACAGGACTTCAAACACTATCACCATCATCTGCTGCCAATTTTAACTTAAATCAAACCTTAACTTTAATCAGACTAAAAGAGTCCGCATGGAGCTCCTAATATATAACACTATACTTTAAATCCCACTGCCGGGGCACCACAACCTGAACCAACCCTGGCCGCCCAACAGTAACTAGAGATAAAGGAGGGAGAGAGAGATAGAGGGAAAGAGAGGGAGGGAGGAGAGACATAGAGGGAGGGGGGGGAGGGCTCCAAAATGACCATGAATATTCTATTTATCCCTAAGTAATCCTAATTTAGCAAGCAACACCATTAATACAACCAATACTCCAACCCCACCATAAAGGCAACCTATCCCGAACAAAACCTCCTTTGTGCACCTGTCATCTCACAAAGTCAAGCTGGGAGATAGGGATGGAGCGGAGGGGGGCGGGGGGGAGGGAGGGAGGGAGGGAGGGAGGGAGGGAGGGAGGGAGGGAGGGAGAGAGAGAGACAGGGAGGGAGGGAGAGAGAGAGACAGGGAGGGAGGGAGGGAAGGAGGAAGGGGAGAGTGTGAACGAGGGAAAAAGAGACAGAGGAAAAAGGGGGGGGGGGGTTCACGCAAATCCCATCACACAACGCCGCTGCTCTCACTCCAACCATTCCTGACCAACATCGCCCCCCATAGCCCTTCACTGTCCACTGCCTCATCAAAAGCCCATAGTCCCTCCTCCTCGCGCCGACCGACCGTGGCGCGCATGCGCAGACAGACACATACCGTCAACATGTCTCCACCCGTCATTCACATCAGCAGCCCATAATTCGAATAACCTCTAGAAAAGCCACAAAACAAACCCACACATCTATCTCATTTTATCCCACTAGCGCCATTACACTTGGCCCATAACAAATACAGATTGATAACCAAACAAGTATATACATTAGTCATCAACAACTGAAAAAACCCGATAAAAAGACTTTACAAATCCCCACAGACGGTCGCGCTTTAAAACCCATGATAACCACAAACTGTTCCCCATTGCTCCCCGTTCACATGTGTGGAGTGGTGCAACAATCAAAGAGGCAACACCGCCCTCCGCTGGAACGTTTGCTCATCACCACCATTGCACTACAGTATTCACAACGTCCTGCAGGAGGCGCCCACGCCTCCCCGCAAGTGCGTCATCACGCCGTACCACCTGACTCGACGTCACTCGACGTCCCACGTCAACTACAAAACCACAATTCCCAGAACCCCCTACCCCGGAAGTTCCCTGTCCTCGCCTCTCTAAGGTCCCGCGCCAGCCACCAAGAGTAGCAACCCGCGATATTCCCCGAGAGTTCAATCATGCTACATTGTTAGCACAGGTAGCTCAGCATCTTAGCTTCGTTAGCTCAGTACTGCTAGCTTCATTAGCTTAGCCTAGCATCCAACCTCACTTCTCCTAAACGGCCCATTCTCCTGTTGATCCGAGCGGCACAACACATCGCGACGTCTACACAACCCCTGCTATACCCCGTAACATAACTTTAATCCTATTTAGCCCCCGTTCACAGAACATATATCATTATCTTTATCCTAGTACGCTCGCCCGTTTGGCCCCGCCTGACCGAAATACACAGTATTTTACATCTAACGCTCCCCAAGTTTAGACGCTCCCAGTGACGTCATCAGCTCCAAAATCTCAGTTTCTTTCGATCGCTACTACATTACTTTTAGACCTCAACACCACCGTTCTGAAAAATTTCAACGAACATTACACATCATCTTGGTTCCATCACACATGCCATTCATTCAATTCACTCGACAACGCAACACAGCGTCCACACGTTAGTCCCGTTGCCCTCAGCTAACGCCGGCAGCTAAATAAACGCCTCTTCCCCCGGACAGGGGTGCGGTTTCTCCGCTGCCGCCTTGATCACCCATGTTCCATAACAATACAAAAAATACCTTGGCATTCACTCAGAGCTCCTAACATTCATCCATTCAAACACATATACTCAGCAAAACAATGTCCCATTCATAAGCATACCATTCATTTGTGCACATTCATCCTAAACGCATTTCTTACCTCGCCCATTTCACACAATATTCTCCTAAATTCTAATCTCATGTGCAGTTACCCCACGCTTTTCTCCCACAAGTGCATTACTCCAAAGGTTACTTTCCCAACGTCATTCTAACCTCCCCATCCTCTCAATCTTCATATTTCAGATTATGTCGGACCACGATACAACAGATTCGCATGAAACGTCTTTCAAAGCTCGCCTGTCATATGCGCCGATTCTAAGAGTGAAGCCTCGATAGACGGTCTGGCAAAAAGCAACCAATTAATCCCCATTGTACTCTGTTCTCAGTATACTCTATACTCCGTTTTCTGCACTCTGTCCTCCGTACTCTGTTCTCACCGCGGAACCAGGATCTCCTGTACTACACCACGGTTCTCTCATTAAACTCTTTACCTTACCCATAATCTTCTCTTTAAGATCTGACTACTCCGCATTACCCTTTAATGAACCACTTAGCCACTCACGGCCCCACGTCCCGCATATCTGTGACTAATCCCGTGCTACCGCTTCCACGCCGGTCCCCTCAAATATTTTACCTATCCCTAGCCTATCCCCCTAACTGCTAATATAACTAAATACAGACAACTATCTCCTCTCCTCACTTGGCATTGTACCAACCACCGGCATCTTAACCGAACATCCCCTATCCCCTACGCTTCCTAAGTGCAGCGCCGGTGTGTGGCTGAGACCAGAGCCAGGTCGTGAACCCTGGAACCCGATCTCCTCCAACACCAACTTTATCCTGATCCATCTCATTTCTACCTAAAGCAACCCCCCCTTTTACTGCTCGACCACCGCCAATCTTAAACGCACCATCATTACTTACCTAGTCCCGCTGGCCTTGGCTGAAGTGGACGATCATTCAGTCGCAGAGGGCTTCGATGATGGGGAGAGAACCTCTCTGTGGCCTTGAGAAGTGGCTGCCGTCGTCTTCAACCGGTTCTGGCCGAATGCAGCACGGGTCACGGACCAATTGAAGTAACTTGTATCTTCATTTACCTATATCTAAGTTCAGTGATCGTATAGTTTTTCTATTACCCTTCTCCTTCATTTGTTTGATATTTCGGATGTTCGGTTCAATTAAAAGGAGGCGGACGAGGTGGTCAAAAACAACTGCGGTGTTTATTAATAAACCACAGCTTAGGATCAAAACAAGTACATCGTCTCTTTTGTATATCTTTGTCTCTTTCATGTGGCTGTTTGGTCCATGCTCGGATCAGCTAGGGCCGATCAGAGCTTTCTCCTCAGTGGCGGTTCTCTGTCTCAGGTTGTCCATGGCAACACAAATCTTCTCTTAGTGGTTTGCTGGTCGTCAGGGCAACCTTGCTTTCGGGTCCTCGGCGGTTTGGGAGCGCTTGTTTCGTCTACCCTCGGTGGAGTCTGGCTCCCCTGCTGCGAGGCGATCTCTGTCATCGTCTGTGTCCATGGCTCTGTGTCTCCATGCTCCAGGATCCTTCTCGCTGTGTCTCAGGCTCGGCTCTCGAGTTCTGTGTGTCTCGCCTCCCAGGATCCTCTCTGGGTCTTGTCCCCGGGTGTCTGTCCTCTGTGTGTTCCTCTCCGTCGCCATCACAGCCCTTTTTATCAGAGCGAGAGAGAGAGAGAGCGAGAGAGAGAGAAGAGAGAGAGAGAGAGAGAGAGAGAGAGAGAGAGAGAGAGAGAGAGAGAGAGATTCCCTGCCTGCCTAGTCACAACTCCCACCATCTGCCTTCCTTATTTGGCCACATTCCTTGTAGCCGGAATTTGTCTGTTGTGACACGTCCTCTTGGGTCTTGTGACAACAGTTTCACAGTTTGGGTCTGCTGACACTTTAATCATTACTTGATGAGGGGATTCCGTTTTTCACTGAGTAACACTTTATTTCCTGATTAAATTATATGACCAATATTGTACAGCTTTTATCTTCTAGTATTAAGAGTTTTTATTCTTTATTGTGACTAAGTTTATACAATGTAGCCTATTGGGTTCATTATTTTACATTTAGAATTAGCAAATCAACTCATTTTATTTGAACCCAAACACATGGACACTTTCCTTTATAATACTAATGGTAGCCTTGGCTGAAAACAGTTGTTAGTCATTTCACCACATGTTATTTGATTTCCATATTGTAGGACGATTTACTAGTCTCCATGAAACACCACATTTTGCAAATGGTCTAGAGGAGTAGACGCTGGGGCAGGTGATGCTGCACACTAAAAACAGATTGGTCAAATTTGACCCAATTTGGGTTATTTTTGACCCAATTCACGGGTCAAAAAGGGCCCGACCAGTGTGTGGGTTAATTTGACCCATTATTATTGGTTATTTAATTTGACCCATAAACTAATACTAACAACCCATTTTAAGGGTCAAAATAACCCAACCTCCAAGTTGATTTGACCCCATATTGGGTTATACCAACGACCCATTTTAAGGGTCAAAATAACCCAACCTCCAAGTTGATTTGACCCCATATTGGATTATACCAACGACCCATTTTAAGGGTCAAAATAACCCAACTTCCAAGTTGTTTTGACCCCATATTGGGTTATACCAACGACCCATTTTAAGGGTCAAAATAACCCAACCTCCTACTTGATTTGACCCCGTATTGGGTTATACAAACGACCCATTTTAAGGGTCAAAATAGTTGCTTTGACTGAATCTTGGGTTACATCAAAAGGGTCAAATAGACCCTATTCACAGCAGCCATCTTGTGAACCAGATTGACAACGACTGACCAACAGATGGACACAGCAACATGATTAGTTACACATGTGTCAGTCTGGTTCACAGGATGTAGGTTTACCTTGCTGTGTCAAGATGGCTGCTGTGAAAAGGGCCTATTAACACAACTGCTATAGTTAGTACACTACATTAGGTTGGCACAGATGCTTGATTGAAAGGTATAACAGTCTAAATGTGCTGAAATCAATGAAATGAACAGACGAAGGCGTAGAATACATTTAACTTAAAAATGTATTACACAAGGGGAGCTCCAGTAGCTCACCACGTACCGCGAGTGCTATTTCAGCGCCGTGGACAACCGTGCGCGTCACGGATCTGGGGCTGAGCGAGTTCGAATCCCGGACTGCAGCCGTGCCTTTCCCAGAGTGTCTTCCCCCCCATCTGAACCCTTTCAGCATGCTTCTGTCGGTCGAACTTGACCAAGTATAAATGCGATAAACGTATAAAAGAGCCAGGGAAATGGCCAAAGTTTAAAAAAATAAAAGATGTATTACACTTGTTGCATACATGTCACGGCGTGTGGACATCAAAAAGTGCTTGTGCTGCTATAGTGCCCATGAAACACATCATGTCAAACTGATTTCCTGTTTAAATAATAAATAATACATATCGGTATGGTTTTGTACTGCTTTACTGCCCTGTTGGTACACTCCCCCAGATATTGATATATACTAAGGCTGTCAAAGTTAACGCGGTATTAACACATTATCGCCCAATTCTATTAACGCCACTATTTTTTTTAACTCACGATTAACTTTTAAGAATTTTTTTCCTAGACTATACTCAGGTGTATTATTGATGCTCTCATTGATACTATGTTTGTTTCTGAAGTGTGTGTGTGTGTGTGTGTGTGTGTGTGTGTGTGTGTGTGTGTGTGTGTGTGTGTGTGTGTGTGTGTGTGTGTGTGTGTGTGTGTGTGTGTGTGTGAGATATAGAGAGAGAGAGGGGGGTGAGAGAGAAGGGAAGGGGCAAGAGAGAAAGAGAGCTGGGAGAGTGTGTGTGAGAGAGAGAGGGGGGGTGTGTGTGATTACTCAGCCCTTGTGTGGGTGAATGTAACAAGTTCCTAACGTTTTCTTTCCCCTATTATTTCATGTACACTTTATTCATTGTTTTAATGCATTTTCTTTCTTTTAAGTTATTTTGTGCATCACTCTGAAAGGATATCAACCATCATTTAATATCCCATTCGATTAGTTTGTTCTCTCCCGCATTTTGGTTTGACCTACTTACTCTGCAGGCCAAGCCAAGGCTGTCTGGCCAAGTCTGTTTTACACACAGCTTGGTTTGACCTGCCGACCTGCCGACCTTTTGACTCCGGACCCCTCTCCCCACACAGACCCATGCACACACGAGCAGATCTCCTCTTGCTTGCTGCTTGCGTCTGACGACTGGCCGGCTCACATGCAAACATGTACACATACACACTGATAGAAAGTTCGTAACACACACCCTTACACACAAACATACACACAGATAAACACACATAGGATTAATGGACAGCATAAATTTATGGACTGCCTTGGTTAAGTATCACAAAGAGTCATAGTTAAAGACAAATTACTAAAGTGAGGACACGACCCCAAGTCTAGTCTCGCAAACACTGATTCAAACGCATACACAACTATCTACACACAACGAGACAACCGGTCAAATGCGGGGGACCCCAGAGGACACTTATCGTTCAGCCCCCACCCTTACTGGAAAGCCCGTATTGAAAACAGCCCCTCCTTCTACTCATGTTCCCGCGTAAAGTTCTTTGTCCTCAAGTGATGACGCGACGACTATCAATCATCCAGTCAGAAACGAGGTGTGTTTAGCTAGTACTGTATAAAAGTGTGTCAATGTATTCTCGAGACCACCACTTGGCACTTGCTCGCTCCGTGTGTGGAGGTCATTGGTCCGGATTGTGATCTATTTGTGCTGTGAGAGTTCAGTAAAACTTTACAGACTGCCATCTGACTCTTTGTCTCATCTCTCTGTTCACCTCGCCGACATTCAATTAAAAGAACCCAGGGTTAATTTACAGTATATCTTGATCTTTTTCAAGTGGAGGCACCGTGGTAAAATTTAAAGGGCTCGTCCGGTGGAATAACCTTTCAATTGGAGGCCGTCCACTGGGATTGATGATCGGAAATAGGTGAGCAGAGACTGAGTAGATTATCTGCAGAATTGGCACAGGATGAGTAGATCATAATCTGTATTTTTTATTTTTTGGTTTTGTCTTCTTGTCCATTTTGCATTTCGTCCCGGGACTGACTGACGAGTCATAACGGTTGAGTGCATTGGTCCAGGTCGAAACGAGTGCCGGTGCTTTTTATTCAAATGACAGGGTAAGCAGAAAACCCATTACTAAATTCTGCAATTGGCGATTCTAAATTTAGGATAGTGTTGTCATGTCAAAAAGGAAATGTACCTGCTTCTGTTGAGATCTGTGATAATATGAATATTGTCTCTGGAACACGAGGCACTTGGCTGTGCAATCGAGGTGGAAGTTCATACATTTTTTGTTTTCTTTATCCAGTGGAATTTTATAGCGGTTCTCTCTCCATGACCCCCGTCGTCACGGCCATGTTGCGTGGAGAGATAGCTATCGTGGTCATGGATTAAAGTAGCACCGTTCCAAGAGACGTGGTACGATGGGAGGCTACTTGGTGGATTAAATAGCACCGTTCAAAAAGGACGTGGTACGTGGAGGTCGCTATATGGGGTGGATGGATTATTGGTAAAATAACGCATTTCCAACGTGGCCCCCGTTGTCACGGTCACAATTAGTTAGAAGGAAAGTGGTACGAAAAAGTTTTTCATGGTTGCTGATATGTGTGTTGAATTAATAATGTGTAACAAATGTATGAAGTTCCATAGTGATGGGTAAAGCCATGTGTCCAGTCGAGTCAAGTGGATATATGAATATTCATCACGGAACACAAAACCAGTGCGTTATGTTGTTGATAAGGAGGCCATTATCATTATATTAAAACGAATAGTGGTAGGGAGGCCAACCTATTATTATTAAAGTGTATATCGTTCATATTGCAGTTTCAGACTATGCGTTGACGGCCTAGTTGATTAAATATAGGCGGATATATATGCTCCGGGTCTGAGAAGGAGCGGGTCTTATATTGTATTATATTATATTGTATTATGTTATGCAGTTGTGGTTAGTTTATTTGCATGGACCACTCTGAACACCGGCGTGCGCTCCGGTGGAAGCGGTTGTTTTCGCGTGGTTGGATTTAGAGGCGTGCATGTTCACAGAAATACACTCGATATCTGCGTTGTTACCACAAATATGGATGTTGTTAGAGGCGAGCATGTTCACAGAAATACGGTACAGTGCGGCTCAATACGTACAGTTGTTAAGGGGATGCGGACCAGTGATGGAGCTTTCGTCATCAGGGTCCCCATTTTCATTTCAACATAATCATCACCATTATTATCATTATTATTTCGTTGGTGTCGCTTGCTGTAAACGTTGCGGGACCACACGTAAATTCACATGGGTCTGCATTGATAAAGACACTTCAGATTGATACAATATTTTATTGGAGCGACGCGCGCTCGGTCCTGCCGGCAACACCGCAGTAGGAGCTGTTCCCTCCGTCGTGGTGCTGAACTCGAGTGAGCCAGCACATTCTGCAGCACATCCCCCCTCTACCTCTCTGCCCCTCTCTCTCTCTCTTTCTCCTTCACGCTCTCTCTCTCTAACCATCTCTCTCTCTTTTTCTCTCTCTCCCGCTCTCCCTCTCTCTCTCTCTCTCTCTCTCTCACTCTCTTTCTCTCTCTCGTTCTCTCTCTCTCGTTCCTTCTCTCTCTCTCACACTCTCTCTCTCTCTCTCAATTGCAAGTCAATTCGGATGGTGTTGCCAAAGCAGTGTTATGGGAAGATAACCAGTGTTAGTACCCCCCCCCCAATCCCCATTAATCTCGTTGTCTCTCTTAGGAGTAAGGGGGATAGCTGAGGTTGGAGGTTGGAGGGGGAAAGACAGGACACGGAGACATGCACTGGAGCCGGAGCTGTTCCCTCAGTCGTGGTGCTGAACTCGAGTGAGCCAGCACATTCTGGGTGAATCTCACTCTCTCTCTCTCTCCCTCTCCCTCTCTCTCTATTTCTCTCTCGCTCCCTTTTTTCTTTCTCACTCTCTCTCTATCGTTCTTTCAATCTCCACTCTCTCTCTCTCTCTTTCTCATTCTTTTTCTCTCTCTCACTCTCCCCCTCCCCTGCTCTCACTCTCTCTCTCTGTCTCTCTCTCTCTCTCTTGTTCTCTCTCTCTTCTCCCGCTCTCACAGGACACATTCAGATTCTCTCTCTCCCCCACTCGCTCGCTCTCTCCCTCCCTCTCCCTCTCTCTCGCTCCCTTTCTCTCTCTCTATCGTTATCTCTCTCCTTCTCTCTCTCTCGCTCTCTCTCGCTCCCTTTCTTCTTTCTCACTCTCTCTCTCGTTCCTTCTCTCTCTCACACTCTCTCTCTCCTTCTCTAATCCCCCTGCCTTTTTCTAAACAGGGCTAGGATTGACCTTTGACCTGAGAAGTGAAACTTGTTGCTTGGCTGGAGAGTGCTTGTGGCACGGAGCCTCTCTCTCTCTCCCCCCTCTGCCTCTCTCCCCCTCTCTCTCCCCACTCTCTCTCTCTCCCTCGCTCACGCACCCCAGACTGAAACTTTTCCTCACACACTCTCTCTCTCTCTCCCTCGCTCATGCACCCCAGACTGAAACTTTTCCTCACACACTCTCTCTCTCTCTCCCATTTTCTCTCACTAGCTCGCGCCCTCTCTCTCCCCTTCTCCCCTGCTCTCTTCGTCTCTCTCTCTCTCTCTCTCTCTCTCTCTCTCTCTCTCTCTCTCTCTCTCTCTCTCTCTCTCTCTCTCTTTCACATTCCCCCTCTCTCTCTCTAACCATCTCTCTCTCTCTTTCTCTCTTTCCCGCTCTCCCTCTCTCTCTCTCTCGCTCTCTTTCTCTCTCTCTCGTTCTCTCTGACCATCTCTCTCTCTCTCTTTCTCATTCTCGCTCTCTCTCTTTCTAACCATCTCTCTCTCTTTCTCTCTCTCCCGCTCTCCCTCTCCCTCTCTCTCTCTCTCTCGTTCTCTCTCTCTCTTCTCCCTCTCTTTCTCACGGTAACTCGCACCCTAGCTAAGCTCCCCACCTCTTTCTGTCTCTCTCTCAGACTAACTCACACGCTCTTTCACTGACTCTCTTTTTCTCCCTCTCTCTGTCTACCTCTCTCAATCTATCTCTCTTACTTTTCTCTCTCCTTTTCTTTTTTCTTTCCCATCCCTCTTCAAGAAAAATGACTGAATGAATTATACGAAGGTGGGAGGCCTGTGAACCGGGTAGCATAGGCCAAGTAATGGCAGCCACACATTCAAGATGGGTTGACATGGTAGTCAAGAGAGAAAGGATGAAGGCAAGTAAACGGTTTGTTAAATGGGCAGAGAGCGTACTGGGAGGGCGGGGTGATGAACCGCGGGGGTACCCCCCATCTGGATCAGGAGTGTTTCTTGTGTGGTCAGTGGTCCGGGGGAGGCCCCTGTCCATCTACCCCCTACCCACCTGATGAGCCGGGGTCAGGAAATTGTTTCTCGTGTTCTATGCCTGGTCATTGGTCCCGAGAATGTCCCAACAGGGCTCCGTACCTACCTGCCCGACAGGGAGAGCCGGTGCGGAGTGAGAGGGGGAGGCGTGGAGGCGTACACAGCCCCTTTGAGTGGGACACTTAACATTTACTTAACCTATGGCCGTTGTCTGACCAGTGCCCCCTCTCCCTATTACATTCGCGCTCACCCTGACTATTCTCTCTCTCCCAAGCTCTCTCTCTTTCTCTTCCTCTCTCTCTCTCCCTTCTCAAACTCAGCACAGAGGACACAGCTGTCCCGGGTGGGAAGAGGAAGCTGAGGCATTTTTAGCTAGCTGCTCCTGTTTTCTGGGAGAAGTTAAAAGTGGCTATGGAGATTCCCCCGGGCATTCCGATGGCTCCTGGTAGCAGTGCCGAAGGGACTAATCGACGTGTACACCCCATGGCCGTACACCCCATGGCCATACACCCCATGGCCCCACTGGGGGCTATGGGCCTTACGTCTAGGTCAGGCATTATAGCTCAGCTACAATCAATGGGCGCAGAGAGATTTGTGTCAATGTCAATCCGTGACGTAGCTTTCTTTAAAGAAGGTATGTTGCGAAATAGGGCAGGAGAAGGAAGGGTGATTACGTTTCCCCCCCTCAATCCCCATTAATCTATCTTGTGTTCCCTCTCTCTTAGGCCTAAGGGGGAGTGGGTGTAGACTGGAATTAGCTGAGATTGAGGGTAGAAAGGGAGGAAGCCGCCACTGTTTGTTTGCCTAATACGATACTAAGTGCATGTCTTAAGATTCCAACTAAAACATGTGTGTGTTGATACCGGTGTGAAAGGCAGTATTAACTAACATTGTTTTGTTGTGTTCATGGTTTATTGGTAAATGCATGGAGTACATGTGTGTCCTGAAGTATGGGTGTGGAGGTTATGTTTGGTTTTAATTTGGTTCCTATTTCCTTACATTTTTTGACTGAGTGGGTGGTGATAGAGGATTCAATTACTGCATGTTTCTATGGTTGTGGTAGGGTTGTGAGGATGGAGACTGAATGTTGTTGCTTGTTTTTTTTTTTTTTTTCTACTCTCCTCTGGAGAGGCCGTGGACCATCCAGCTTGGATGCTGGAATATACCCCTGGTCTGTTAAATGCTGTATACCTCATTAGAATGCAATGCTGTATACCTCATTAGAATGCAATGCTGTATACCTCATTAGAATGCTGTATAACTCAGTAGGATACTGTATACTCATTAGAATACTGTATACTCATTGGAATACTGTATACTCAGTAGACTACTGTATGCTCAATAGATTAGATCTGCGTTAGGAATGCACTGATATAGGACAATGTGTGTTTTGTTTGGTTTTGATTTGATTTATGTGTTTTGTTGGAATATGTGTTTCTGATTTTGTCCTCTCTTGTTATTTTTTTTTTCATTTGTGAAATGGGTGATAATGAGCACGGAGGATGACGCTGATGAGCCGGAACTGGAAATCTGAAAGTTGAGTGGTTCTTTACGCATTTTGTATGTGTTTCAATCAATGGGTTTTCTCATAGAAAGAGTCTAGATGAATTGTAATCTGCTTGTGGTTGTTGAGTAAGCTGTGGTGTTCTGTGTGCTTTGTTTCTTCCGCAGGCTGTCGGGTTGGGGAGTGGCTGAGCGACCATGGACGCGATGGGGGAACGGTCAGCTGTCGTCCGCTTCCTTGGGGACGCTGTGGTCATGCTGAGAACCGTACCGGGGCCCTTCTCCTCTCCATACCTCTGCCGGTGGTGACGGAACTGATCTTGGGGTGGGAATGCCTTAAGGTGGGTTCGGGAAACCCCGGACGATATCACGGGCTGTCGCTCGATGGTCGCCTGAAACGATATCACGAGCTGTCGCTCGATGGTCGCCTGAAAATGTAGGGCTGGTGCCGAATTGAGGGGGAGGGGCCGGCAACAGGACTTCGGCCTGAATTCGGTATGGTGCAGTGTCCTCTGGGGGTTGAGGTGATGGCTGACTGACGAGGATGGAGTGTCGTTCGGCGCTCTCTGCCTGATGGCCTGCGGGGTGACTGCTGGAGATTGGTGTTGAGACTGTGGGATTCACAGTCTCAAGGGTGGGTGTGTGGACTCAACAACTGAATAGTGGACTCAACAACTGAATAAATTGAACTGAATTGGACTCAACAACTGAATAAATTACTGAATTGAAATAAGAATATTAGAATAATAGATGAGAAAGTATAAATTGATTGAAATTATGCAAAATGTGACTGAACTAAAACTGGACTGTCTTAAAATATGATTGATATTGTGCAAACTGGACTGTCTTAAAATATGATTGATATTGTGCAAACTGGACTGTCTTAAAATATGATTGATATTGTGCAAACTGGACTGTCTTAAAATATGATTGATATTGTGCAAACTGGACTGTCTTGAAATATGATTGATATTGTGCAAAATAAGACTGAACTGTCTGAACTGTCTTAAATAGTATTTCAAACATGTACATTGTGCGAGAGTGTCATGCATCATTTCCATATTTTACAGTTCCTGGTTAATGTTAAATCGACGTCAGTTTATTGTTAGGTTATTTTTTATTTTTTTTCATTTCTCTATAAAGTTACAATGAATCTTGATGACTGTATCCTCATGTTAGTTTCCTGGGTTATATTGTGTAATTGTAATTAGTATTTCACGGTTTTGATCTATGGCCTGCCCATCTACGGCCCTGACGACACTGGACTCTACTGGCGAGATGGAGGCAGTCGTCTCGGGGGACATCGCCTCCCTCGTCTCCCTCTACCCACTGACTGTGCAGGGATCAAGGACTCTGAGATCTCCAACACCCGAGGGGGTTTTGCTAGGACTCTGTTTCGTTCTGCGGGACTCCCACACCTGCACTGTATTGATGATAGTATTGGTGGTCATCCATGCTTGTGTTTGATGGTTGATGGTTGTGTCATAAATTATGTATTATGACAAAAGGGGGACTGAAAGGATATCAACCATCATTTAATATCCCATTCGATTAGTTTGTTCTCTCCTCTCCCGCATTTTGGTTTGACCTACTTACTCTGCAGGCCAAGCCAAGGCTGTCTGGCCAAGTCTGTTTTACACACAGCTTGGTTTGACCTGCCGACCTTTTGACTCCGGACCCCTCTCCCCACACAGACCCATGCACACACGAGCAGATCTCCTCTTGCTTGCTGCTTGCGTCTGACGACTGGCCGGCTCACATGCACACATGTACACATACACACTGATAGAAAGTTCGTAACACACACCCTTACACACAAACATACACACAGATAAACACACATAGGATTAATGGACAGCATAAATTCATGGACTGCCTTGGTTAAGTATCACAAAGAGTCATAGTTAAAGACAAATTACTAAAGTGAGGACACGACCCCAAGTCTAGTCTTGCAAACACTGATTAAAACGCATACACAACTATCTACACACAACGAGACAACCGGTCAAATGCGGGGGACCCCAGAGGACACTTATCGTTCAGCCCCCACCCTTACTGGAAAGCCAGTATTGAAAACAGCCCCTCCTTCTACTCATGTTCCCGCGTAAAGTTCTTTGTCCTCAAGTGATGACGCGACGACTATCAATCATCCAGTCAGAAAAGAGGTGTGTTCAGCTAGTACTGTATAAAAGTGTGTCAATGTATTCTCGAGACCACCACTTGGCACTTGCTCGCTCCGTGTGTGGAGGTCATTGGTCCGGATTGTGATCTATTTGTGCTGTGAGAGTTCAGTAAAACTTTACAGACTGCCATCTGACTCTTTGTCTCATCTCTCTGTTCACCTCGCCGACATTCAATTAAAAGAACCCAGGGTTAATTTACAGTATATCTTGATCTTTTTCAAGTGGAGGCACCGTGGTAAAATTTAAAGGGCTCGTCCGGTGGAATAACCTTTCAACTCTGTTTTGAATTTGATGCAAATTTGCAATGCATGAGGGTCATCCTTTTGTGTTAAATGACTGCATAACGAAAGCATTTGTTGACTCGCATGTTGATAAGAGAGTATTAAAACTTGGAACTTGAAAAAGATCCGTTTAAGGTAGAAAAAATTTGATTAATTTGTGATTAATCGCGAGTTAACTATGGACAATCATGCGATTAATCGTGTTAAATATTTTAATCGATTGACAGCACAAATATATACATATAGAAATACGGGACTTAGCATCTACCCATCTCCCTCCTCCTCCATCTCTTCCCCCACCTTCCCTCCTGCTACTTCACCTATTCCACCTCCTCCTCATTTGTACGTTTTGCGTTACGTACGGCTGTCCTTAAGAATGCTACATGCTTGGACTCTGGTCCCTCAATATTATATATAACGTGCTGGAGAAACTCCCATGCATGAACACACTGCCTGGGGTACTTTATGTCAAATACATAAAATGCTTTAAAACACGTATCAAATGCCCCGAGCATTGTGCTTTCAGGGTGTGCCCGACCTGCATAGATCACGAATGCCTGAGCACAACATGTGTGTGGTTCTCCCAGCACCAAAACCGAGGGAGAGGGTCTTGCCTGCTGGAGGTACTCCACCATATTTGTCCCAACCTAAAATAAGCAAAGAAAGAATGTTAAATACAGGTGAATCTCGGGTTGACAGTAGCCCCTTTCGTGACTGCGGTTTGCAAGCCTGGGGCTTTTGTGACCGCAGTCACTTGCTGGTGTGCTGCGACGAGTTTAAAAAATAACTACCAAGCGGGATCGGGGGGCTGGGGGTCGGTCAAAAATATATCAGATATGAATTTCAAAGATACCCAGCGTACAATATGGGTTTAACTAGGGTGACCATATTTTGATTTCCTAAAAAGAGGACATAGCGTGGAATAAACTCGCTGAAACGGTAAAGTGTGCCACGGGCACGTCGTGATTCCGATCCGCGTGAAAGTATTCACGGCCATAGAGGACACCGTGGGACACCTTTTTGTGTCTCGAATTTGCTCCCACGCGGCGCACAAAATCGCGCAAGTCTTGTTTACATCAGGGTCCCCCATTTTCAATTCATCATAAATGTACAGTTCCCTCCCCCTTGTATATATTTACTGTATGTCACAAATGTAACAGTACTGCTTTGAGGTCTTTCTCTGGTCTGCATCCCCTTAACAATTGTGTGTATTGAGCTGTACTGTACCTATTCTGCAATCTGTTAATAAAGTTTTCAATCAATCAATCCCGTAGTGCAATACTCCAATTCAGCCATTGGGTGGGACAGTCACGTGACCCAAATCAGCCAATGGAAGCGAGGGTCCTTAAAGTGTGGGTCCTTAAAGTGTTGCGGTCCTGAGAGTGTTGGTGCTGTCGTCCTGCAGCTGGATACTATTGCCTCACAGCGTGGCCGTCAGCACACGGCCCAGAGAGCGCCGCTGGCTCTGCGGCTCTGCAGCTGCATGCTTCTCCGGGAGTCCGGTTGGATAATCTGGCGCGCCATGTAAAAAGTCGCATGCCTAACATATCAGCATGTAACTCGAGAACCGAGGCACGGATTTTGGCGATCCAGATGGCATTCGAACGGCAACGAATAACGTTTTAATTCGGTAATTTATATGTTCGGCGAAGAATGCAGCCCCGAGCCTTCAGATGCTTGCAAAGGGCCGTGAAACTGAAACTGAAAAACAATGAAACCCCGGACATTTCGATGAATTAATAAACCCCCCCCGGACGCCCCGGACAGGGCGTGAAAAGAGGACATGTCCGGGCAAAAGAGGACGTTTTGGTCATACTAGTTTAACACAGCTTTACAGTGGGGTCTGGAAGCTCGGAGTTGCTAATAAACAGTTTAAAACATTGTTCGAAAGCGAGTGGTACTTACAGAGCGAGCCGTGTATTTCCGCCATTGGTTCACCGTGCATGCGCACCACCATTTGGCTGCCTGGTGCGCATGCGCAGTGACACCAATGGCGGAAATACACGGCTCGCTCTGTAAGTACCACTCGCTTTCGAACAATGTTTTAAACTGTTTATTAGCAACTCCGAGCTTCCAGACCCCACTGTAAAGCTGTGTTAAACCCATATTGTACGCTGGGTATCTTTGAAATTCATATCTGATATATTTTTGACCGACCCCCAGCCCCCCGATCACGCTTGGTAGTTCTTTTTTAAACTCATTGCGGCACACCAGCAAGTGACTGCGGTCACAAAAGCCCCAGGCAGACTTCCAAACAGGTAACTTCCAAACAGTTAAACTGAGAAAAATGGCTTTAAAGTTTTTTGACTTGCCATCCAAAATGTAATAGGAGCAGAGTTAGGGAACCCTTCCCCCCCCCCCCCAGTCGCCTAACGGCTTGGCCCTGACTGGACTGACAAGAGATGAATAAACCCCCTGACCAATCAGAAGAGGGAAGGAGGGGTTTATCCGGTACCCCCTCACAAGCCCTTTCCTTGCACACAGCAACAACTTTAGCACACGATACCTTTAATAGCAATGCTAATGAATAGCGCAAGCTAATACAATGCATGCTAACCACAGACAACTGTGAACAGGGTTTACAACAAAACCAAGTCGCGTGTGTGTGTGAATCCTACACCATGTTGAACATAGAAAAACACTGATAGAGAGAGCGAGAACGGCTGAGCCGTGGTACGTGTTCATACGAGCATTACTGCAACCAACACAACAGTGTTGTAGCTCAACATTACTCGTGCAAGCAACAGAACATACAAGTAACCTCTACCTTATGTGGAGACTCAGGCCGAGGTAGAAAAACCCCTTTTTCAACCGAGTGTAGGCTGCAAACCTTGCTTAAAGCTCTTAACATGAACGTAACCCTCCTATCAACCCATACTAGTGAAGATTCACACTTTGCAACCCCATCATATGTTTGGTGAAGAAACACACAGTTTGTTAACAAAAAATACAGTCCCCCTTTAGAGGGAACTTTTTATTTTTCAAACAAATCATATGGCAAGGCCGGGAAGGGAAAAACAGAGGGGACCACAGGGGGAAAAAGTCACTGGGTCTAGCGGCGCCTGCCGCCACGAGCCGCTCGGGATTTGCCACCCCGGGGAGCCCCGGAGGGACGGTAAGCAATCGGCGGCTGGTCTCGACGGTCCCTACCGTCACCTCCGGGCGTAGATGGGTCGGCTGTAGCGGCGGCGCCCTCTCTCCTCCTGGCCTTCTTCCTCGAAGGACCAGCAGTGGCGGTGGTGGCAGCAGCAGCCACGGCAGAAGACGCTCGACGACGTGGCAGCCGTCTGACCCCACCGGCGACGTCGGGAGGGGGAAAATGAGGTTGAAGCACGGAGCGTTCCTCCTGCATCTCTCTACAGGTCGAGGTCATCAACTGTAGGGCCTTCCCGAACAGTCCAGCATCGGAGAGGGGTGCCGTCAGAAGTGGAAGCCTCTTCTTCTCCGGCACACGCGCCTGCTCCAGCCAAAGGTGGCGCTGGTTCAGAGTTGCCAGGGCGCGCACTTTCCCAGTGGCTATGGCCTGCAGTCAGATGCAGGACAGCTCCTGCCGCCTGGGAGAGCTGGTCATGTTGTACATCACTCTGCTCCATGTCATATCCCGGACATGAATCTTGCCAGCTGCGCGATGTTAGACGCGGCAGCTAGAGATTGTGTTCCGGCGATAAATGACTGGTCGCTCCAGTATGCCAACCGCCTAGCCGATTTCCCTTGAGGAACCGGCTTCCGTAACGGCTCCCACACCACCTCCGGACAGAGTAGCGCGGCCATCGGCCTATCAAGCCGTGGCACGCCCTCCCTCATACCGTCGACCAAACCCGCCACCCGCGTAACTTGTACGTAGGCGGGGGTGAGGCCTATGATGTGGGACACCACCTGGCCCTGACGAACATAGGCCCCCATTGAGGGGAAAAATGGGTAGACAACGTCCACCCCTCTCACCGGGCGACGCTGCCATAAATGACCTATGAGATCATCAGGGACAGGAACAGGCAGTGGCTGCGACAGCGGCACGCCGTTTGCGACTGCCGCCACCGCCATGAGCTCGGGAAACAAAGCCTGCAGTTCCCCCTGCAGACTTTCCTCCACCGAGCCCGCATCCCTCACATACAGCAGGCTGCTACTGGTCAAGGAGCCACACTCCGATGTGGCTGATAGCAGGGCATCCCGCCGACGAGTCAGAGGTTCTTCTCCAACGTCTTCAAACGAGGCGCCCCAAGGAGACATCTCACCCCCCTCCAGTGTTACCTGGATGGGCGGGATACCTGTCTCCACCGGGCCTTCAAATAAGAACCCGTCCGCCTCTACCATGTAATCCTCTGTTTCCATCGGGCATGTAGAGACCGACGCATCCTCACTGGGCTCCAGCAACTCACCAAACCCTGGCCGTTCGCGTCTGCAAGCCACCATCTTGCGACGGGAGCGAGCCGACGCAAAAAGTTTGCGTCTCAAATCCCCTGGAACCAAAGGAACCGGCCGCCCAACAGCGGACGATTCCTCGGAAACAGAGGAACCAGAGCCAGAACCAGGCCATCGCATAGGCGACGGCACCGGTGCACCAGCTCCTTGGAGAGGCGAACTACCCATCGGACGCCTACCGGGCGTGGCTGTCAACCACGAGAGAGGCAACAGCCCCGCTCCAGGACGTAGGACGGAGGCGGAAATGGAGAATCGCTGGTGGAGAGTGGCGCTGCGAACACGACCCTCAGGAGTAGACATTATGACTTAGGTTTTTCTATTGAATATATGAGAGAAGAAAAAAATAAGCACAATGTAAACACATCTCAACTTTCTTCAGCTAACAACCTCATCAAGTGGGGATCTACAGAGAGACTTTCTTGTGGTGAAAGTGAAGAAGGAGGCGAGTAGGTGACCACACACCTGCTTATGAAGGTAAGCGGAAGGGGGTGTGGTCAGACGAATATGGGGATGTAAAGGTACATGGTGGAATTTTTTTTATTCAGTGTATGTACACGAAGTGAAGTACAGTGCTACTGGTGCTGAGCGAAGCCTTAACGAAACAGAACTTAACCTAGCCATTTTGAAAATGAAATTTAACACCTGAATATATTGGAATGATGATGATCCAAATAAAATGGCTAGGTTAAGTTATGAAAGCCTGCACGGCTTGGATCGTCCCACAAAAAAAACGATACCATTCCCAGTGGAGTGCAATACCAGCCGGAAGGCGTAGGGGGCGGTATTTGCCTTTTGTGAGCTCAGACCCATTCCCAACGATAACATCAGGCTGGATGGATGAAAATGAATTGATATCGCTAATAAAAGAAATAACGACCAAAACCCGACTATACTCGTGATTGGCGCTCAAGCAATGGCGAGTTAATCCGACTATACTCGTGATTGCCGCTGATTGAGTTAAGACAAGACCTGCCCAATAGTTATTTGTGAATATAAACAACTCTCACCTGAATCAAATGAATCAGAGAACAAATTGGATCTATGCTGTCAGATGCTATGCTGTCACCAGTCACCATCTTGTCCTATTAATCCTCTTTGGAGCTGTTCACAATTGAGACGTTGCAGATTATACACAGCAGGGGAAACTCTTCTCTCTTGTTCACTGATGCATCGCAGATCAAACCTTCCCGTACAGCAGGAAATAACATCAGGGGCGGGGCTAGGGGGTGGCTACTTGGGCTCAAGCCCCGAATGTTTTCTGAAAAGCCCCGAATCTATTTAAAAAATTTTTTTTCTTTTTTTTGACAATTAATCATTGTTACATGAAAATATGTTTGCACCAGATTTAGCAGAAGCTAATTTCCATCTGTAGTCTATCCAGCTGCTAACTGTATTTGAGTGAGTTAAGTCTTGGTGTTATGGTAGACTCAGACTTAAGCTTTAAATCACAATCAACAAGTTGACAAAAACATAATTCTTCCACCTTAGAAACATAGCTTTTGAGATCTCAGACCCATCCCCAGTGATAACACAGGCTGCCGGCATGTCTTTATGAATGGAAATATCGAATAAAAGAAACAACGATGAAAACCCGACTATACTCTGGTTTTCGGGGGTCCTGGCGCTCAACGTTCGGCGAGTTAACCCTAGATCTTAGATCCTAATATGAAAAACGATGTGATTTAATGTTCTATGTCTTACCTTGACTTTGTCTATTTTACTGCTATCTATTTTATGCTTTATGTCTGCACTTTATGCATTGCTCTTGATCTGCCAATGTTGTGCTCATTTTATGCCTGTCTTTTTGTACTGCTGTGAAGCACTTTGAGCTGCAATTCTTGTATGAAAGGTGCTATACAAACACAGTGTATTATTATTATTATTATTATTATTATTATTATTATTATTATTATTATTATTATTATTATTATTATTATTATTATTATTATTATTATTATTATTATTATTATTATTATAAATTATTATAGTTTGCTTCATTAATTAAAGGGTGTGAATTTAAGTGTTCTCTAGTGCCTTTTGTCTGCTTTAAGGTGGTGGTGTAAGTTAAAGGTTGTGGTGTCAAAGTAAAAAAAATCCGTGCCCGCTAATCCGCTAAGCCCCGGATCTCCTACAATCCTAAATCCGCCCCTGAATAACATATTTAAGCATGCATGCACTATTACTGGATACTGGAACTGGATATTGGGTCAATAAATACCAAACTAAAAAGCAATTGATTACATCGGTTCACTAGGAATTGACCTATCTCAAGCCTCACTCTCTTGTCTTGATCCTCCAATCACAACAGTCAAGTCAGGGTGAAATACTGATGTGGATTTCCTCCAAATCCCTAAAGTGATGAATGGCTGTTGTTATGAACTATTGGCCTACTCTGAACGAAGACCCCTTTTGTGCGGTTTTATGAGGGCAGGGAGTGGGGATACTGAAGGTATCAGCTGCAGTATGCGCCACATACAAGTGTTAGTTCTATATCAGAAAGCTAGGACCATAAATAATCATTTGAGATGCAGCTCAATACTGTAAATCTTTTCTCTCATCTATTAAAATGTTGAAAATGTAAAAGACCGTGGGACATCATGCAGTTCACCTACAAACTGAAAAATGAATAGTCAAAATCACTAGGTCCCCTCGATCACTTCACAGATGAGCTGGACATGCTTCTAAGCTCCTTACCGGAAGATGGTACCCCGCTCCTTCTATTGGGCGACTTCAACCTGCCTGACTCATCTCAGTCGGTCCCAGTGGTCTCCCTCCTACAACAATTTGACCTGACTCCCACTGCCATGCCTCCCACCCACAAAGCAGGCAACTCCTTGGATCTCATATTTTCCCGTAACTCCAGCATCATTAACACCACGGTAACTCCCCTACATGTATCTGACCATTCCTTCATATCCTTCTCATTAACTCTCATGCTTAACCGAAAAGTCTTCACCCCAACTCAAACCGTCTCACTCAGACGCAACCTGCCCTCCCTATCCCCCTCCACCCTCTCCTCTGACATAATATCCGCTCTACCTTTGAGTGACACCTTCTCTGCTCTCCCCACAGAGATGGCAACCTCCACCCTCCTCTCAGCCCTTGCAACCTCCTTCGACAAGCTCTGTCCCCTCGTTGAGAAACCTGCCCGCCGTTCCCCACCCAGTCCATGGCTGACGGATGCAGTGAGAGAACAAAGACAGGTCCTGAGAGCGGCTGAGAGGAAGTATAGAAAGTCACGCCTCACTGCTGACACATATCACAACCTCTTGTTAACATTCTCCAAAACCATTACTAATGCCAAAGCTTCTTTCTTTCACCATAGGATCGAGGCCTCTGCCAAGAATCTTCGCAAACTGCATACTACCATGTCCTCCCTCCTCACTCCCCCCCCACTTCCTCCTCCCTCATCTTTTTCTGCCGAAGACTTTGCGATCTTCTTTGAGGAAAAAGTGGAGAACATCCGCAGCTCCTTCTCCCAACCCCCACCCATTCCAAACGCTGAATCGAGAACCTCATCCTTCACTCTGTCATCTTTCTCTCCCATTACAGAAGCCGAGACCCTGACACTGGTAACGTCGAACCGTCCGACTACATGCCAGCTGGACCAGCTACCCTCCCCACTCCTCCAGACCATAGCACCGGACATCCTCCCATTCCTAACTGCAACCATCAACTCCTCACTCAACTCGGGGGTGGTCCCCACCTCCCTAAAACAAGCCAGAGTCACGCCCCTCATAAAAAAACCAACCCTGAACCCCACCGTCATAGCCAACTATCGCCCTGTCTCTCTTCTCTCCTTCCTTTCTAAAACACTTGAACGTGCTGTATCCAACCAACTTACTGCTTATCTCTTACAGAATGACCTCCTAGACCCCAATCAGTCTGGCTTCCGGACTGGCCACTCCACAGAAACGGCCCTCATTGCGGTCACAGAGGCACTTCACTTAGCAAAAGCGAAAGGCCTCTCCTCTGTCCTGATTCTCCTAGATCTATCTGCAGCCTTCGACACAGTCAACCATCAGATCCTCCTCGCGGCCCTCGCAGGAATGGGAGTGGCTGGATCTGCGCTGACATGGCTGACATCATACCTCAATGACCGCTCCTACCAAGTGTCATGGAGAGGGACTCTGTCGGCCACCCGCCCCCTCCGGACGGGTGTCCCCCAGGGCTCGGTCCTAGGACCCCTTCTCTTCTCCCTCTACACTAAATCACTGGGTAACATTATCACATCTCATGGCTTCTCATATCATTGTTATGCCGATGATACTCAACTCTTCCTCTCCTTCCCTCCCTCAGATATCCATGTCTCTGAGCGGATCTCGGCCTGTCTGTCTGACATCTCCGCCTGGATGACGACCAACCACCTCAAACTGAACCTAAGCAAAACAGAATTGCTCCACCTGCCGGCCAAATCCTCCCCCCTGACCGACCTCTCCATCACAGTCGAGAATGCAGCTGTGACCGCGTCGCCGACCGCCAAGAACCTTGGTGTTGTCCTCGACGACCAGTTGAACTTCTCTGCTCACATCGCAGCGACAACCAGAACCTGCAGATTCCTCCTGAGCAACGTCAGAAGGATACGCCCCTTCCTGACAAAAGAAGCCACCCAACTCCTCGTCCAATCAACAGTCATCTCCCGCCTCGACTACTGCAACGCACTGCTAGCTGGCCTCCCGGCCACTGCCACCAAGCCTCTTCAACTCATTCAAAATGCAGCGGCCCGCCTGATCTCAAACCTACCGAAGTCAGCCCATGTCACCCCACTTCTTAGGGACCTGCACTGGCTCCCCATTGCTGCACGTATCCGCTTCAAGGCCCTCAACCTAGCATACCGTGCGGCAAAGGGAACCGCTCCCGCCTACCTCCGGTCAATGGTCTCTAACTACACACCCTCAAGACCCCTACGCTCTGCGTCTTCTGGCCGCCTCAGATCTACTCCTATCCAAGCTCCCGGAGGGTCATCAAAGAGAAGCCGCCTATTCTCAGTCCTTGCCCCACAATGGTGGAATGAACTACCCATCCCAGTTAGGACAGCCGAATCCCGTCCAATCTTTCGCCGTCGACTAAAGACTCACTTCTTCAACCATTATCTGAAATGATAAAAAAAAAAAAAAAAAAATCTAACCCCGACTAACCTTAATGTCATGCACTTGTCCTAATAAACTAACCTACACTGTAACACGCAACACTTTGATGAACATTGTTACTCAGCTGATAGAGTTATACCCTTCTTGCTGTCTTGTCGCACAGAACTTGTAAGTCGCTTTGGATAAAAGCGTCAGCTAAATGACTAAATGTAAATGTAAATGTAAGACCTCAAGAACTTGAATAATATGCATACTGTGATGTGGCGATTAGATGACAAACACTCCCCCATTGGCTTATAGGCCTATAGTTCCTTTTTACGAGGATGTGATTGTCCTAGAGGTCACAATAGGTGAATTTCACATCATCACACATGAATGCAATTGGGCACTTTGGATCCACAGTTTTACAGACATATCCAATTCATGCAACTCCTGCTTAGGGACCACAGTGTCAATAGGCAACACTATAATAATAATAATAATAATAATAATAATAATAATAATAATAATAATAATAATAATAATAATAATAATAATAATAATAATAATAATAATAATTATTATTATTATTATTATTATTATTATTATTATTATTATTATTATTATTATTGAGAACATTATTATTATTATTATTATTATTATTATTATTATTATTATTATTATTATTATTATTATGAAAAGAAATCTAACCGTACTGTCATGGACTTGTCCTAATATACTAACCTACACTGTAGCACTTAACACTTTGATGAACATTGTTACTCATTGAGGTGAGGCGTCAAGGGACCCTGTTGTAAGTGGCCATGCCTATTTTGTTATTGTCAAAAGAAAGTTTTGAGTTTTAAGTTTCACACGTTTTCAGCTGAGGTTCAAAGGCATGGATTTATCCTAACGTACATTCTCTGATGTCTTCTGTCTGAGTAGCACAGAAAGGAATGATTTCACAGAGAATTCATAATGTCAGTGTGTTTGTACCTTGTAGCCTAATCACTGCCTGCTCAATTACGGTCAAATTGCATCAGAATAGACAGAATATAATGTAATCAATAATACACTTGAAGTCTAAAGGGGTCCCCACACGGCGAGCGATTTTAGCCAGGCAACCGATTTTTTTAGCGAGCCGACCGACAGAATTGTATCGCCTCCATTGTTATGAATGAGAGAACACACACGGCAGGAGATTTTGAAGCGACGGTCGGCAAGCTATTTCTGTCGCCTCGCTAAATATCGCCTCAATCCTATTTTTTGAGGCGACGGCACACGGACAATGAGGAAATAACATGACTTCTATAGTAGAAGTAGTGCAGAAGTTCTACTGGTGTATCATTTGTACACCTTTAATGTATCAATACATTCATTGATCAATAACCTACGTATTATTACCATGCTACTTATGTTCATTATTATTAACGGGAACAATTTAAATAAATAACGTTAGTTTGAGAAGCTATAGTGGCCGCTTGTCATTAACTAATAAATGAACAATGCGCCACGATGCACCTACTAGTGTTTTAATACTCGGGTAACAAAAGAAGTTGTGGATGTTGACAGAGTTTAATGTCCAGGCTGCAGCTGATGTAGTTTGTAAGGTTTATTGTCCAAAGAAAATAATGGTTGAGTACAAAACAGTTTGCGTCTTCCGTGAAAAAAACATTCTCTTTCAGCAGCTGCATAACAATACTTGTCCAATCGGTGGTAATGAACGTATCGTAGCGATCAGGCATGCAGTAATGTCAGGAAGAATGAGGAGAGGTTGTATTCGTATAGTGGTTTAATTCCAGCTCAATATGGGTTTTACAGGTTAATACTCCCTCGTAACGCACAACACAGCTACCTGCTATTAAATACGCTCGCTTCACAACAACATAACGGGTCCGTCCTCCTATATCTCCCGGGGGGAAACAAATAACCACACCCCCAGCTAGACAGAGCGACGTCGCCCCTGGTGTGGAGGGCAGGGGCGGAGCTAGGGGGTGGCTACTGGGGCTCAAGCCCCAAATGTTTTCTGAAAAGCCCCGAATCTATTTAAAAAAAAGATTTTTTTTTTTTTTTGACAATTCATCATTGTTACATGAAAATATGTTTGCACCAGATTTAGCAGAAGCTAATTCCCATCTGTGGTCTATCCAGCTGCTAACTGTATTTGAGTGAGTTAAGTCTTGATGTCATGGTAGACTCAGACCTAAGCTTTAAATCACAATCAACAAGTTGACAAAAACTTAATTCTTCCACCTTAGAAACATAGCTAAAGTACGGCCATTTATAAATCAAAAGGACGGTGAAAACCAGATCCATGCCTTTATCTCAAGCCAACTCGACTACTGTAATGCACTCCTTACCGGCCTCCCGAAAAAATACGATGATAACTGTTGTGAAGGGCCAGATTAAACCGAATATATATATTTATTATATATATATATTTAATTGTATTTGTATATTCTCTAATATTCCTTGATATCCCTTGTATATTCCTTGTACAATATGCATTGAATATCCATTCTAGCCTACTGAACATCCCATAATAGTCTCCATTCTACTATTGGTCGAGACCTTGGTGCCAGGCTGCCATACCCCCCAGACCCAGTTCAAACGTACCGCTCAACATGTACGAACAAGTCCTAGTTCCGCGTAGGAATCTGGCTACCGCACCACTAACGGTACTATTTGTTCATAGTGCGTATATATACTGCGCTACTAAAGTAGGACTTCCTTTTTAGTCCAGTTTCTTACCCTCCAATAGAGTGACAGACGTAAAGCCTCCCCGCGACGCCACGTGTGGGAGTAAGGCCAAGTTCGGCCTACCATCGGTATTGAGACATCGTGTATATTAATATTTGAAAAGTCATATTTGGCACTATATCGTCGAGTTGGACGTAGTCTATTAAGCTAATAATAGTCTATTCATATGTAGTGCTTCGTGCGGTGAGAATACTATCGTAGTCAGTACCCCATCGTTTCGGGCAGAGAACTGGCTGCTTATCCAGGGTGGCCGACCCCATGTGAGGCTGCACCCGAGGAGCCCCAGAGCCGACGAGCGAGTGGACCTGCATACCGGATTATTCTACCGACGACAGCCCGCCTTCCCAGGCACGGATTATGCTTTGTGTACAGTGATTATTCCATGGATAAAGACCCCCGACACTGCCGTGTGTTGGAACCCCCCCCCTGGAGAGGACGCAAGGTGAGGAGGCGCTCTGCAAGACGAGGTCGCTTCACGTCTCTCCTCCGTGGACCGGAGAGAGCCGGCCCACAGAGAGTCCAGCTGCTTTCATCTGTGGTCCAAGGATCGCTGGCGCATTGAACTGCACTACTGTGGGTTCACCCAGGATACCCTTAGCCGGACGAGGCAGCCAGACTCTACCCCCCCCCCCCTCCTACTCCTGTTGTCTTACAAGCGACCGGAATACCCCCCTAGTGTATCCAGTCTTATAATCATTAAAGTATCATTGCTGTTATTCCTTAACTATTCCAGGTCGTATATTTACCACCTGCGCCACCAGAGATTGGACGTTCTCTATTGATATACCAACGAATACTCATTTGCCATAAAAGTGCATCCTATTTCAAATCATAAATGTAATTAAGTGATTGCTCTACATACCTTTTGCTATGTATTAATTATTATTAAATACATACTTCGACTTCGTACATTTGTGTTGGATCCGTTTCATCTACGTGAGAGTGTTTATCATAATATATTTATGCCGAGTACTGGGTGGCCGAATATAAAGTACAAAGGTAGTGGTAGTAAGTATCATATCTAGTAATACAGTCAGGGAATTGTACCCCTCAGTTACAATAACTATTTTATTGCAATGCACTATTGCATTATTTTATTCTATTTTACTAACTATTTTATTGCACTGCACTATTTTACTTTGTATCAGTGAATCATAGACGCCTGGCCATAAGAGCATTCGGAGCATCTCTGCTCTCCCACTATTGAACTTGGGGGAGCAAAGGTATGCTCTTGCTCCACCACTTTTTGATCATATGAAAAATATGATATATCCCCCCCAATATATAAATCTAACCATAACTACGTTATGGTTAACTGAGTTTTATAGTGAAAAGAGCAGCTTTATTGGTCAAGATTGAAGGCTCTATATTGCAGGAAATTGCACGTACAGGTTAATTAAATTAAAAAAAAATCTGCCGTGGAGGGGGTCGTGCCTGACCCCCTCCAAACCACCCCTTGCCTGCAAAAAAAAAAAAAAAAAGGGGGCACCTATCTGGGCTAAGCCCCGGATCTCCTATAATCCTAAATCCGCCCCTGGTGGAGGGGCAAGCGATTGTCGTTGAGCAACAGGCGATCGCATCGCCAGGCGACGTCGGTCGCCCGCCGTGTGCAGACCACTTAACTGTGCTGTGATTTTTGGACCACAAAATCATTGAGTGTATTACTGCTTAAATGTAACATTGGCTTTATACTTCCCTGAAGAGGGTTCCTCAGGCGGTAGAGCGAAACAAATAGGCCAATCTATATTCTAAGACTCTAGGAAAGGAGACGATAGGAGATTATAATCGGAAAGTAATAAAATAGGCTTCTATTTAAACATCACAATGGGAATTGTTGATTTAGAAGACTTATTTCTAGAACCTATTCACACATACTTGACAAGTAGGTTTAACACATACTTGACAGTTATTGATAGGGGTGGACGGTATAAACAGTATACGGTATAAACGGTATGAATTTGCGCTACGGTATGGATTTTGACTATACCTTGTGACCGGTAGAGCAACTCTAAAGTAGCAATGATGTAACCACAGTGTGGAGGGAGGGGGCTGCTAAGTGGAGCTAACGTCAGCTTTCTGAGGCAGGGCTCTACAGTGTGACTATTTCACTCACAAAATAGATATGTGCGAACTGGAAAAATTATTTAGGAGCACATAGGCTTTGCGTAGTGGGCGTGTCAATGCGCAATTGTCATTTCATAATAGACACGGAACAGAGCGGACCTTCAATTCTAGAAGCGAACTAGCTCTTCAGCCCTGCGTTGCACACAGCTGTGTGACAACTTCTCGCGCGAGTCGCGCAGTTTTTTTTATTTTTGTATCCACTTTTTCTCCCGATTTTCTATTTTTCTCCCATCCCAATTTCGTAGTATCCAATTCTTCCCTCCCCTGTCTTGAACGTTGCTAGACTATGCCTCCCACTGGTCGGCTGTAGTGAGGATAGAAGCCTTGCATCACGTGTCCCCTCCGGTACACGAGGAGGCAGCCTGTCGCATCTTTTCACCGCAGCAGCTCGAACTCTCAGTGGCGAGGAGTAACGCGTGGGAGGCTCACGCTGCCCCTGCTACTTCCTGCTTCCGCCGCACTGGCGTCACCAAACCGACCTGTAGGAGTCGCTGTCCACAACGTCCAATCCCCACCCACCGGCTTTCCCACCCTCTAACACTTGCCAATTGTGTTAGTATGAACGACCGGCCAGCCGGCAGAGAGCTGGGCTCGAACCCAGCGTCTCCTGCGTTAGTGGTGAGCGCCTTGCCCACTGCGCCAATCAGCCGCCCACAGAGTTGCGCAGTTTCTATGTGTAATGTAAACTCTGCGACGGGTCCAATCGTCTAACATGCTTTGCATCCTCGCCATTCTGGAATGCCCACATTGCGCTAAAACCTTATGTAATGTTAACTGTTGATGTAGCCTCAGAAAACTAACGTTAGCTCCACTTCTAGCAGCCTGTGTTGATGTAGCCTCAGCAAGCCAACGTTACCTCCACTCTAGCAGCAGCCCCCTCCCTCCCTCTCTCTCACTCTGTCTCCCCCATCCCTCGCTCTCTCTGCTAACAATCCTGATTAGATTCTTAAACCTATTTCATTAAAAATAAAGATATTATGGACATTAGCTAATAGTATAGCTCAGCAGCCGTAACAGAATAATTTGATTATTTGATTATTTACGTTTTACGTTAAGTTAAACGACAAAAAAAGCCATCGGTGGACCGACATAACAAACGCTGTAACTGTTTACTTGTGTAATGACATGGTTCCTTTTCAAACTGTCGATCGAAAGGGCTTTAAAGACATGGTCAAAGCACTGGATCCAAGATACACGTTACGTTACCTGCCTGCAGACACTTCAATTTTTCTATTGCAGTTTTGCACAATAAATGTTCTTAAAATACCTCTGTACTATGTGAAATATGTCCTAGTAATACAAGAGTACAGTAATAGCTACCATACCAGTGTTTTACCCCTTCAGAAGCATTTATATAGACATTTTAGGATAAGTTAATATACCGTGATATATACCGTTACCGTTTATGCTTCAAATTATACCGTGATATACATTTTAGACCATACCGTCCAGCCCTAGTTATTGAGAGTAAATGAGTATGAATATGGCCACCAGTGGTGTCGTCTGGGACATTGAGTCCTTGGTTTGTGTTAAAGCTCCATGACATGATGTAGATGAAAGAATATCAGTACCTTGTCGTCAGTGATGCCGGTAACGCATTACTAAGTAACGCGTTATTGTAATCTGATTACTTTCCCCCGAAAATAGTAATCTAACGCGTTAATCTTTAAAAGCCAGTAATCTGATTGCAGTTACTTGTCCAAGTGGCTGTGCATTACTATTTCGTTACTATCTCATCATAAATTCATAATGCAGGCGGAATGCAGTATTTTATTTCGTTTTCGACAGTCAAAAATACATTTTTGAGCTGTTTTTCTTATTTGGGAGTGACGTGGTGTGGCAGTGAAAGGGTTACACAAGAATGTGGCCCGCGGCGTGACTGGACTCTCTGTCTGTGAGTGACTCTGCTTTGGCCCAATCACATTCCCCATCCACAGTCTGCGAATCAGAGGCAGAGTAGGGCGGGTCTTCACAGCACGTCATGTGACATATGCGCCAATCGTGTGACAGCAGGGCTCCGTTGCATTCGTCTGAGAATTCCACCCCAAAACGCTTACAGGAAGAAAAAACACGGCTTATTATTATTACCGAGGCGCGCGCTTATTATATTATTAAAACAGCTACTTGTGGGCACTCATAAAAACACCGTGGTCTACAAGTTGTTTAGCGAGAGAGGATGGTGGTAATGTGCTTCAATAGAACAATGGATCAATGCCATGTCAAAACTCGGCTCCGCTGATTTGAAGGGCTCTGCAGTGTACACACACAGACACACACACACGCGCGCGCGCACACACGGGATCGCAGCAGCCACACACACATTTCCACTGTCCAATAGACAAGCGCCCTTTTCGACCGCGTGACATTGTTCAGATGTTTCAACTTCACCCCCAGAACCGCACCGAGTCCACCAAAACTATATGTGAAAGCGACCTAAACGTAAATACTGTCTACCGCTAAAAACAGCACATCCAATTGCATTGAAAGCATCTGGAATCACAACACTACGACGCTTCGACTAGGTACAGGAGGACTCGGAGGCCAGCCAAACAGCAAAAGAGAGAGATTGATTAATGTATATTTGATGGTGGCAGAGCAAAAGCTCTTATTTGCCAGATTTACAGTTAATTTACATGTTAAAGAGAGACTGATTGTATGTTTATAGAGAGACATTTATAAAAACAATTTAATAGTTACAGTTGATATAATTGAATAGTTCAGCCTGCATTTGTTAGATGTGAATGGATACACTGGTTTTGTAAAACCATTGGCTGGCTGCTCTAATGCTGTGAGCATCATAGACTGTTGCTTTACCATACTTGATGGTACAGAAGCTGAAGCACTAGTTTAACAATTTACGTTATGTGCAGAGAAACAAGTTAAAAACAATTTATGCACTTTCAATAAAGCGTTTAAAAAAAACGGTTGGGGGAACGACGACGACTTCGTAACCTAGTTACTTTCAAAGTAACTAAGTTACTCTGATAATCAAGTAATCAGTAAAGTAACTTGGATTACTTTTTAAAGGAGTAATCAGTAATCAGTAATCGGATTACTTTTACAAGTAATCTGTGGCACTGCTTGTCGTATAGGGACAGCTACTTCATAATTTAATCATCACAACACAAGGATCCAATGTCCCTGATGACATCACATATTCAAACTAGTGCTGTCAGGCGATTAAAAAAATTAATCTAATTAATTACAGGATTTGTAATTAATTAATCTAATTAATCGCATTTTAATCGCATAACCATTTTATGCCTGATATTCTATATTCTATAATCATATTTCAAATTGCATGTGTCCGGATGGCAGAATTCAGTACTATATCTACAAAATCATCTTCCATCTATTAATTTGCTTAGATTTTTCAGGTCTGGTCAATTTGAGCATGGTGTTATTCACAGTCAAAGATAAAAAAAAAAAATTATTGATATTCTCATTTGGTTCATTACAATTTACTCAAAATAAAATTTTCATTCAATCAATCACCGCGCAGATTGATTGATTGAATGAAAATGTTATTAACAGATTGCAGAATGGGTACAATACAGTACGGCACACAATTGTTAAGGTGTGCAGACCAGAGAAAAACTTTCGTCTTGTTTACATCAGGGTCCCCCATTTTTTATTCATAATGAATTGTAAGTAAGGGTGCCACTTGCTCCGTGCAATCCATTCTTTGTGGATCTAGCCCACAGTATTTCTGACACTGGGAATACATTCCCTGAGATTCATAGATGTCACTAGAATCAGATACCAAGAACATGCAAATGGACCATATTAAAAAAAAAAAAAAAACGTCTGTAAATGTGTATTCTACATTCTTATGGAATGAATGATAAAAAAAAAAAAAAAAAAAAAAAAAAAATTGTAATTAATTTTGAGTTAATTTTCATAACGCGATAATTTGCTGTGTAATTAATTAATCTAATTAACGCGATAAATTGACAGCCCTAATTCAAACTAATGTATTCTCAATAACTGTCAAACTAAATGAATGTGTGCAAAACTGTTTAGAGTTTTTGGATGTGTGTGAGATTGTGTGCACAATAAACCAGCATACCAGCTCCTTTTAAATTGGTGGCATAGAGCATGGCGCTGCTGGAGTTTGTGGGGTTTGAAGTTTTTTTAGGAACACCCCTTTATTTGCTACGGAAGCAATGGTTAGTCTTCCTGGGGTCCAAGATCCATACATTTCAAATAACACCAAGAAACATAGTAAACAACAGACAGATAACACAACTTAAAGGGGCATTTAGCTTTATTTTTTACCTGAATGCTATCATTCTATCGGAGGTCATGTGGATTCTGTGTTTTGAGAGCTCAGCCATGCCCCCCCCCCCAAGAAACACCACTGAATGATGTCACCCAGCAGAGAGCAGACCTCTCGTGAACTAGAAACACCACTGAATGATGTCACCCAGCAGAGAGCAGACCGCTCGTGAACTAGAAACAGTATTTCCTCAACTATTGTGCCTCAACTATACTGTTAACCTGTTAATCTGTAGACTTTTTTCAGAAATTCCGCTTAAAGGTACATGCCTAAGTAAATGGAAGATTGCTCCACTTCTACAAGGTCAATTTGCATGTTCTTGGTATCTAGGAACATCTAGGGACCTGGGTGTATGTATTCCCAGTGTCAGAAATATTGTGTCTGTTACTAGGCTTGAGTAAATTGTAATGAAGAAAAGGAGAATACAAATTATGATTTATTTTTGCATCTTTGACGGTGAATAACACCATGTTAAATCTGCGGGGTAAGCAGATGAGCTCACTGAGCTCATTCACCACCTCATTGAGATCATGCGTACAAAAAATCTAAGCAAATTAATAAAGGGAAGATGATTAAACAGAAGGATTTGTAGATACAGTAATAAATGATAATCGATTTTAATTATAAATTCATATTTGACCTTGAACTTGACCTTATTATGGCCAAATCATACATCTATGGATAGGGAAAAGGCTCCTCTTTCCAATGGCAGGGTTAAATCTGGATTTAGTCATTTCCTCACAGTTTTACGATAAAAGAGATATAATTAGCATTTTTTCGATAAATTCTTATTTTCGATAAATCGTACAAAACATCGGTAAAATTGAAAATATACACTTTGACTGCTGTTTTGATAGGGTTATGGTCGTTACTATTGGCAAAAAAATTTAAACATTAACCTCTTAACATCCAAGGGCCCACATGTGGGCCCTCATGAGGACGCGCCACTTTGCTGACCTCAGGTATGCATTTCTTTTGATACAATATATAGATAGAATTAAAGCCCTATTGGTTGCCTGTCAATTGCCCTTTCAGGTGACAAAATCCGTTCAGCGGTTCTCGAGTTACATGCCGATATGTGAGGCGTGCGCCAAAGTACACATTACCACCCCCGACCTCCGGGGGCTCTAGCTCCGTCAATCATTTCGCGATCTCAAAAATGTTTGGACAGGGTTGTAGCCAATGAGGGTGGCTTTCCAATGCAGAGGTTTCCTACCGGCCGCACAGGCTGCTGCGATCGAACAGGACTTTTTAATTTTCTATCAGAGAGCGCTCGCTTACCTAGACAAATGGTTTGATTTCTCTGATCAGAATTACCTGAAACAGGTGTCATGCTTGGCTCTCAAGAAGAGAGCATTCAGCTTCCAAGAGCTTTGCGAAGCAGCTGAAGCTCTTAATATCAGCAGCAAACTGGACTCTGCATTGTTTAAAACATTTTGTGGGTTCACCAGACACATATTGCGGAGACTGTGCTGTCATTTGTGGAGACTTTGGGTCTCACCCTTTTTGTTATATGAGCAACTGAGTGATCCGCTATTCACAATAAAAACATTATTATATTGTGAAGATCAACCATCGCATTCCGTCTCCTCTCTTCTACACTTCACTGCTAATAATGCTCAGGAAAAGATGGCTGAAAAGACTTAGCTCCTAGCTGCTCTTTCTATTAATGGAGTGATTTTATCAGCTTGGATACCAAGATTGATGGTTACCTGCTTAATGATGAAAGTGTGATTAAATAAAGATGTTGGTGACAGTAGCGGCTGAGAAGGTGATTGGTGAAGCATCTATACAGTTTAATAAGATTAATAACAAAATGTGCTATATATAGCCTACCGTCTGCGTCGAATATGAAATAAAGGCATTTAAATAATAAATAAATGTCTTTCATTTTAATTAGCAATAATAAAAAAATATGTAAATACTTTTTCTACGTGTCCCGCATTGTCCCGTAAAAGCAGTGCTGCTGTCCTGCGACTGAACCATTTTGACCTGGTCACCCTATACAAGGTGGTCAATCATTTTCGCCAATCAGTGGTGACTGGTCCATTCAGGACGTGGTCACTTGTCCTAATGGCTTGTCAAATGACGCTCGTTGTATGTTTCGTCTTGTAACTCGAGACTGGAAGCACACAATAGGTCGAGTAGGGTGATGATCGAAAGGCGGCAAATTCAACTTTCCAACAATGTATTGGTTGATCGGCAAAAACGCAGCCCGGAGCTGACTGATTAATAAAATTTGCCGCCTTTCGATCGTCACCACACTCAACCTATTGCGTGATTCCATTCTCGAGTTACAAGACGAAACATCCAGATAGTGTCATTTGACAAGCCGTTCGGACGAATGTGCACGGTCCTGAACTGACCAGTCACTGCTGATGGCGAAGATTATTGACCACCATTGTAGCCAAGGAGCGTCTGCTCCAAAAGCGATCCCAGACGGGCGCTCAGAGTGGAGGAAGGTGACACAAGAAGACAAAGAAGTCCATTGTTTTGACGAAAGCCTGAATGGGAGCGGATGGCCATTTTGGATAATCATGCCGAATTCTTACTGGTACAAACATTACAAAAACCTTAGTAAAACATTCATTCTCCGTGGGATTTTTATCAACTTTGGACCTGTACTACATAATACTTCAGGCTATGGAACCATTATGTTCTCCAGCTCCTACCTAAAAACAGGCATCTGGCAACCAGTAAAAATAAATGTGAGTACACAAAACTTTTACTTCAGTGTGTTCAAACCTCTGTTACTCTATTTCATTAGCACTCAAGGTGATTTTTATTGTGTAAGAAACTTCAGAATGTTACCTTTCAAAAGAGACCAGACTCATGCATAAGTATAAAGTATAATAAATGGCAAATTACTTGGGTATGCAATCGGAAAAAAAGAAAACAGCCCCATTTTGCCCAACCCCCGCGGGCCTCTCCCCCAGTCCCGGTGACCTCGCCACCACAATGAAACCAGCAAACCCCACGCCTCCACTCCCAAACTCTGCCGAGGAATGAAACGTCACAAGCCGCAGGACCTGCAGCCACGCCAAAGGAGCCATGCAGCAAGGCAACGACTCCAAACACTCAAGCTCAACACAAGAGCAGTCAAACGAGAAGACATGCAGTACCACGGATGATCCGAGACGACACCGGGACACCCCGAAACACTGCAGAAGCCACCAAGGTCCTCCCAGTTTGGTAAAAATGTTTGCTCTCTTGGGTTAGAGGTATTTCGGGAGCTGTGACGTACAGGCATAGAAACAGCTCTGCAGAGGCTAGGGGAGACTTCAGGAGCACGACATGTGAGGTTGTGAAGTCTGAAGCTCAGCAAACAACTTTCATAATTGAAGTTAATCTACCATGTGATTGAATCAAACCTATGCTTAATTTTCTCTGTCTATTTTTGTGGATATGCACCGATACCGGAAAACATATTGCTTCTATGGGCAATATGCTTGAAATACCAGTTGTTACTCCTGATCCTGAATCCATATATACCTCATATGTTCAGATCAAATAATCCAATCAAAAGTTATAACAGTTACCATATTTTGCTAAGGCTGTGGTGGGTGGTTAGTAGCCGCCGACACCCCCTAGAGGCCAATTTTTATTTGAGCGCTTGACACTCAAACCAAAATTGTTCTATAGACCCTTACCTTCAAATTATTAGTGAAAAGATGCAGTGAGAGAACAAAGACTGGTCCTGAGAGCGGCTGAGAGGAAGTATAGAAAGTCACGCCTCACTGCTGACATCGACACATATCACAACCTCTTGTTAACATTCTCTGTAACTGAGGGGTACAATTCCCTGACTGTATTACTAGATATGATACTTACTACCACTACCTTTGTACTTAATATTCGGCCACCCAGTACACGGCATAAATATATTATCATAAACACTCTCACGTAGATGAAACGGATCCAACACAAATGTACGAAGTCGAAGTATGCGTTTATTACTACACAGCAATGGTGTGTAGAGCAAGCACTTAATCACTTAATTACATTTATGAATTGAAATAGTATGCACTTTTATGGCAAAGAGTATTCGTCGGTATATCAATAGAGAATGTCCAATCTCTGATGGCGCAGGTGGTAAATATACGACCTGGAATAGTTAAGGAATAACAGCAATGATACTTTAATGATTATATACTGGATACACTAAGGGGGGGTTAATCCGGTCGCTTGTAAGCCGACAGGAGTAGGAGGGGGGGGGGGGGGTAGAATCCGGCTGCCTCGTCCGGCCAAGGGTATCCCAGGTGAACCCACTGTAGTGCCGCTCAATGCGCCGGCGATCCTTGGACCACAGATGAAAGCAGGTGGACTCTTTGTGGGCCGGCTCTCTCCGGTCCACGGGGGAGAGACGTGAAGCGACCTCGTCTTGCAGAGCGTCTCCTCACCTTGCGTCCTCTCCAGGGGGGGGGGTTCCAACACACGGCAGTGTCGGGGGTCTTTATCCATGGAATAATCAAAGTATACAAAGCATAATCCGTGCCTGGGAAGGCGGGCTGTCGTCGGTAGAATAATCCGGTATACAGGTCCACTCGCTCGTCGGCTCTGGGGCTCCTCGGGTGCAGCTTCACATGGGGTCAACCACCCTGGGTAAGCAGCCAGTTCTCTGCCCGAAACGATGGGGTACTGACTACGGTAGTATTCTCACCGCACGAAGCACTATATATTAACAGACTATTATTAGCTTAATAGACTACGTCCAACTCGACGATATAGTGCCAAATATGACTATTCAAATATTAATATACACGATGTCTCAATACCGATGGTAGGCGAACTTGGCCTTACTCCCACACGTGGCATCGCGGGGAGGCTTTACGTCTGTGACTCTATTGGAGGGTAAGAAACTGGACTGAAAAGGAAGTCCTACTTTAGTAGCGCAGTATATATACGCACTATGAACAAATAGTCCCATTAGTGGTGCGGTAGCCAGATTCCTACGCGGAACTAGGACTTGTTCGTACATGTGGAGCGGTACGTTTGAACTGGGTCTGAGGGGTATGGCAGCCTGGCACCAAGGTCTCGACCAATAGTAGAATGGAGACTATTATGGGATGTTCAGTAGGCTAGAATGGATATTCAATGCATATTGTACAAGGAATATACAAGGGATATCAGGGAATATTAGAGAATATACAAATACAATTAAATATATATATATAAATAAATATATATATTCGGTTTAATCTGGCCCTTCACAACAGCCACCCCCTGAATAGGTCCCAGACCTAATCAGTTAAACAGAGACAGATTAATCGCGTTGTCTATTTACACATAAGGGTTTGCTGTAGGGGTCAGTCAACTTCACAAAGTCATAGGGTTGTAGGGTCATGGTCATCATCGATTGTGTCTGGGAGTCGAGGCAGTTCTATGAGCCTCGCCACGGGACGGGTGTAAGTGCGACCCTGGACGAGCACTTCAGCTGCTCGGACCTTGCCGTCGGCACCGGTGATCACTTTGCTTACGCGGCTGGCCGGCCACATAGCTCTGGGCAGTGATTGATCAATAATCATGACGACTGTTCCTTCTGTCAAATTGTCTCTCTCCTTTACCCACTTCTGGCGGGTCTGTAGAGACGGTAGGTAGTGCAGTAGGAAACTGTTCCAAAACTTGTCGGATAATACTTGGCTGTACCTCCACATTCGTCGGCCGTTCGCTTCTTCAGGCCGGTACATTGTCTGGGGTAATGCAGGATCTAGCCGCCCCATCAGGAGTGTGTTGGGGGTAACTGGGTCGATATCCGCCACATCACTGGAGACATATCCGAGGGGCTTCGAGTTAAGTACTCCCTCAATCTCCGTGAGGACTGTCATTAGGACTTCTTCCGCCACAGTCTGGGCCCCAAGTACTGCGTACAGGGCTGTCTTTATGGAGCGCACTTCTCGTTCCCAAGTGCCACCGAAGTGGGGTGCGTTTGGGGGGTTGAATTGGAAATCAACCTGTGCTGGAGCGAGGTGGGTCTTAAGTTCTGGGCCCATAGCTTGGAAGCTCTCTCTCAGCTCTCTTTCGCCGCCTTTGAAGTTTGTCCCATGATCGGACAATAGGGTAGACGGTCTTCCTTTCCGTGATGTGAATCTACGGAAGGCCATAAGGAATGAGTCTGTGCTCATGGTCGGGAGAAGCTCGATGTGTATCGCTCTGGTGGTCATGCATTTGAATACAATACCCCACCGCTTCTCGGTTCCTCTTCCTTTCTTTATGTGCAGCGGGCCAAAGCAGTCCATACCCGTTGAGTGGAATGGCTTGTCACCGATTCGGAGGCGACATGGAGGAAGGTCAGCCATCCTTGGTATGCTGGGCTGCGCGCGCCACTTGCGGCAGTCTAGACATGTTCGCTGGAAGCGTCGTACCGCCTCTCTTCCTTGTAGGATCCAGTAACGACGTCTGATTTCCGCGAAGACTCTTTCTGCTCCTGCGTGATGTACATCCTCATCGTATTTCTTTATAATCAGCTCTGTGACCTTGTGTCGGCTGTTCAATACGATCGGGTATTTAATGTCATCCGGTAGATTGGGGGCTCTGCGTAGGCGACCACCCACTCTGATGAGGGTATGAGCGTCGCTCTCGGGGGCCAGATGAATTAATCTGCTGTCGGATGGGACGGGCTTTCCTCCCTGTAGACAGGCCAATTCATCGGGGAACGAGTCTCTCTGGGCTCGCTGCAGTAGAAGCAATTCTGCTTCCTCGTAGTTAGCTGCTGACATATCAGCGGGGGACTTGCACTCCGGGTGGTACCGCAGGCATGTTCTTTGTTGTGCACTCTCTATGGACGTGCAATCGTCTATGTTAGGGTCGGTGGAGGCTACGGTGCTCAATCCACAGAACACAGACTTCTTATTTTCCACCTCCTCTGGACTTGCTTCCCTCGGGATAGGCATGGGCCACTGTCCTTCCGGGAGTCTTAGGAATGCGGGGCCGTCACTGTAGACATTGCGACGGGTGAGGTCATCCAGGGGCATCCCCCGGGTGATGACGTCAGCTGGGTTCTGTTTTGTATCAACGTAGCGCCACTCTGTTTCTCCGGTTAACTCTTCGGTTAAGTCTTGAATCTCGGTGACTCTGACTCCCACGAAGACTTTGTACTTGCATGAGTCCGATTTGATCCAGGCGAGTACTGTCGTGGAATCTGACCACAGGATTGTTCTAGACACCGGTATGGTGAGCTCACGTTGGATGAGCGTGGCTAGGTGCGCTCCGGCTAGGGCTGCGCAGAGCTCTAGACGTGGGATAGATTGTTGCTTGCGTGGGGCTATTCTCGAGCGGGCGAGGACAAATGCTGTGTAGATCTCTCCCCCCTGGTCTTGGGCCCGCAAGTAGGCTACTGATCCGTATGCGACCTCTGAGGCGTCACTGAAGACGTGTAAGTCCATTTTACATGTCTCTGGCCTCACCGTGGGTGGGAAGTAGCTTCGGCGCATATTAACGCCTGGGAGTGAGTGGAGCTCCATCTCCCACTCTCTCCAGGTGGATGCAAGGTGTGCGGGAATGGGGTCGTCCCAGCCCTGGTCCTTGTCCCACAATGCTCGTACAATCATTTTTGCCCTGGTGGTGTACGGTAGAATACATCCTAGCGGGTCATATTGTCGGGCGAGTGTTGTGTACACACTCCGTCTGGTGGTCGGCGCCGCCGCCGGCCTTCCCTGCTCCGTAGTCAGGGGCTTGTGTCTGTAGTGAAGCGAATCTGTTTTGAATCGCCACACCAATCCCAGGGTCATCTCCTGGGCTTCTCCCGGGATTGTAGCCATCCAGGTCTCGCTGCTGGCTGCCTTGTCCTCGGAGGAGAGGCTGCGCAGTACTTGCGGATCGCTGCTGGCCCACTGCCTGAGATCAAAGCCGCCTTTGATCAATGAGGCGTGGAGTTTAATCAGGAGAGCCTCGGCTTCTTCTTGGGTTGAAAGGCTTTGTAGACAGTTGTCTACGTAGAAGCTGTTCTTTACGCTGTGTCGGACCTCTTCGTCCGCTGCTGGGTCCTCTGCTACATGTTTCTGTAGTGCAAATGTAGCACAGCAGGGGCTGCACGTCGTTCCGAAGGGGAGGACTTCCCATTGGTAGATGGCTGGGTGCTCATCTCCTGGCTTCTCTCTCCATAGGAACCGTAACAGGGGCTTGTCCGCCTCTACTAATCTCACCTGCAGGAACATTCCTTTAATGTCCCCGCTGATGGCCACCTTTTCCTGGCGGAAGCGGAGTAGAACGCCGAGTAGGGAGGGGCCGAGTGTGGGACCGGGCAGTAACTCTTTATTCAGATTTTGGGATCCGATCTGGTAGCTGCAGTTAAATACTATGCGGTCTTTACCGTTGTGATGGACCTTGTGGTGGGGCACGTACCACGATTCAGTGGTCTGGACAGCCTCTTTAATGTCCATCTTTGTGACGTGTCCCGCTGTGATGAGCTTCTCAATCTCAGCGCGGTATACACTCTCTTGGGCGGGGTTCTTGGCTAAGCGCCGCTCCGTGTTCAGCAGGTACCGTTCTGTGGCGTCTGTCTTGGCGTGGAAAGTAGGCATTCCTTCTCGCCGCAGGAGTGGCGTGGCGTATCTCAACACGCCGTTGACCGGGACTCTCTTGGTCCCTGTCTCGAGGAGGTGAATGGCGTAAATGTCATCTTTAGAGCGAATGTCTTTCTTTCCGTTCTTAAAGGGCATTTGTTCCAAGGTCCATAGCCGCTCTACGTGTTGCAGGAGTGCGGTTTCTCCCTCTGTGACTCGGGAGTGGAGACATCTAGTGGCTGTACTTCGGTTGAGAGATTTGGCGAGCGGGCCTTGGAGAGTCCATCCCAAACGGGTCTCGACTGCTGCAGGACAGCCTCGGGGTCCGGTATGAACCCGGTCTATCGGGACAATGAGGTCTGCATGGTCGGAGCCTATCAACAGGGTCGGCATAGCATTGTCTATGAGCGGGATCGGTAACTTGCGCAGATGTGCATATTTCTCCATCAGCTTGGCGATGGGGTATGTGTACCGCGACAGTCCTATTTCTTGGCTGGTGAAAGCGTCTGCAATCTGGTACCGTCGCTCAGGCTGGCCGCTTGCTGCGATAGAGAATGAGACATTCTCGCCCTTTATCGTCTTCAAATCTCGTCTTATTGTCCGAATTGTCATTTGGGTTTCGCTTCCCCGCAGCCCTAGCTGGGCCGCAGCGGAGGCGAGCAGCAGGGTCTTCTCTGACCCGTCATCGAGGACGGCGTAAGTGTCCAGGACTTTATTCTGGTAGCTTAGTGTCACACGCACTACTTTTAGGAGTACTCGGGCTCCACTGCTGCTGGCGAGATCGATGTACATGACGCTCGCTTTGCGGCTGGATGGTGCAGGTGAAGGGCGCCGTCTGTTACTGTCGTGAAGTATGTCCAGATGGGCTCCATCGCACTTGGTGCACCTTTTCTTTAAGCGGCATTCGGCTGCCATGTGTGAGCGCGCACAGCGAAAGCAGCGCTTGTTGGACTTTATCCATTGACTTGCTTCCTCCGCGTTCAGCTTGGGGAAGGAGTCACATTGCGCTAGCCAGTGTTCTTTCTCACAGTAGGGGCACACTATCTTCCACTTCTCCGTTCTGGAGGGGGTACTGTGGCTCCTGCTGCTCGGTACTGACTCCGATTGGTGCATCACGGTCACCGATCTTCTTCCATCATTTAATCGTCTGGTTCCTTCTCTGGAGCCAGGGGTGCTCCGTCCGAATGTATCTAGCCGTAGGCTGCTGACTTCTCTCGCCAGGAAGTCTGCTAGATCGAGGAGGTTCGGTTCGGGGCCATTCGGGTCTCTGTGGTCCCTCTGCCGCCTAAAGCGCTCCTGACGAGCGGGCGGCAGCTTCTCCAGAATCCTTTCCACATTTGAGTTGGCGTAAAGTTCATGCCTCCCCTTCTCTCTTTGCGCTCCCAACATCCCTACCAGGGACTGCACTCTGATGGACAGGTCGTCCAGTGCTCGATTGTCTATTGCTGGGGGTAAGCGGTCGATGTGTCGGATCTCCTGGATCACGTAATCCCATATGCGCCCATACCTCTGGTCCAGTGCTACCAGCGCTGCTGTGTATGGGGTGGTGGAAGTCGCGTAGGCGAGCGCTATATTATGTGCGCGGGGTACCTTTAAGTGCTTCAGTAGGATGGCGTATTTGTGGCGTTCATCCAATACATCCACCAACATGGTCTCCAGACACATGCGGAGTTCTGTATACTGGGCCCGGTTCTCTTGGGTGAAGTCGGGTACCATAGGCGTGCCAATGTATGACGCTGACTGTGGATACATCGGCGAGCGTTGGGGGAGAGGCCTCCTAGGAGAGTCTCCTCCCGCTCCTTGGTATGGGCTGGTACCGGCAGTGTACCATGGCCCGCTTGTCCAGGTGCCGTTCCTCGGTGCGGGTCGTGCGTCGTGCTCACCCGTGTATAGAGTCGGGGGTCTGTAGCGCAGCTCCGCGGGGGTATAGCCTGGGCTGTACCGGACCTCCTGGTCCGGTAGAGTGCTGTGCTGTCTTCGGGCGTGGTTCTCCTCCTCTTCCTCTTCGTCTTCAGTTAGGTCATCCAGTGCTTGTAGTCTCTGGTTTAGCCTCTCCACAGGATATGCTGCTCCTTCCCGGTTGCTAGGTCTCGCTTGGACCGGTGGGGGGAGGTGGTCTGTGGGGGGTATAGACCTCGTCTGTTGGTCAAGTTCAGGGTTGTTTACTCGGCTAGGGGATGCCGCCCTGGAGGTGTGTCTAGACGAGTTCCTGGAGCCTCTGGCGGAGGGAGAGGGTGTTGTCCGTCTGATCAGCTGTTCTATTAGTTGCGACTGCTGTCTGTCGCGCGCTGCGTCCCGTTGAGCACCGGCTCGTTTTCGGGCCACATTCTCTTCCATCTGAATGCGTCTTATTTCTAGACGTATCTGCTCGTGTTCGCTTCGCTGCTGGATCTGCAGTCGGTCGCGTTCAGCAGCGGCGTTCAGGCTGATGAGGAAGGCCTGCTGTAGGGTCCTCTCTGCCTCGCTGGGAGAAGGCGGTTGTATAGGGGAGCCTTCCCTCGGGGTACTCCTTGCGGAGCCTTGGAGCTCTATCTCCACGGTGCTCTCCCCGTCTTCTTCCGTGCCGAGTTCTCTCTCGGTAGCGTTGTATTCCTCCCGGGACTCATCGGGGACTACTTCTTCAGTACTGGCGGGGTGTGAAGTCATGTCTGGTTCCCACTGGTCCCCACCGTGAACTTGGTCAGTTACATTAGAGCCCGTAGGGGCCTCTATGGTCGGGGTAGTCTGGGCGTTGGGGTTAGACATACTTTTACTTTCTAGTTTTACCGCGTTTACTGTTAGTAGAAGACTAGGTTGTTGACTGACAGCGTAAGCCTCTAAGTACTGAGGGAGCCGTCGTTCGCGCTGCGGGCGTTGGTTAGGAGGATCGTTTCGTGGAGTGTTCATCATAGGCCATTTCAATATTAATAACACTATATTAATATTACACTAATTACCATCCGGCTCGAAGGACCAATTGTAACTGAGGGGTACAATTCCCTGACTGTATTACTAGATATGATACTTACTACCACTACCTTTGTACTTAATATTCGGCCACCCAGTACACGGCATAAATATATTATCATAAACACTCTCACGTAGATGAAACGGATCCAACACAAATGTACGAAGTCGAAGTATGCGTTTATTACTACACAGCAATGGTGTGTAGAGCAAGCACTTAATCACTTAATTACATTTATGAATTGAAATAGTATGCACTTTTATGGCAAAGAGTATTCGTCGGTATATCAATAGAGAATGTCCAATCTCTGATGGCGCAGGTGGTAAATATACGACCTGGAATAGTTAAGGAATAACAGCAATGATACTTTAATGATTATATACTGGATACACTAAGGGGGGGTTAATCCGGTCGCTTGTAAGCCGACAGGAGTAGGAGGGGGGGGGGGTAGAATCCGGCTGCCTCGTCCGGCCAAGGGTATCCCAGGTGAACCCACTGTAGTGCCGCTCAATGCGCCGGCGATCCTTGGACCACAGATGAAAGCAGGTGGACTCTTTGTGGGCCGGCTCTCTCCGGTCCACGGGGGAGAGACGTGAAGCGACCTCGTCTTGCAGAGCGTCTCCTCACCTTGCGTCCTCTCCAGGGGGGGGGGTTCCAACACACGGCAGTGTCGGGGGTCTTTATCCATGGAATAATCAAAGTATACAAAGCATAATCCGTGCCTGGGAAGGCGGGCTGTCGTCGGTAGAATAATCCGGTATACAGGTCCACTCGCTCGTCGGCTCTGGGGCTCCTCGGGTGCAGCTTCACATGGGGTCAACCACCCTGGGTAAGCAGCCAGTTCTCTGCCCGAAACGATGGGGTACTGACTACGGTAGTATTCTCACCGCACGAAGCACTATATATTAACAGACTATTATTAGCTTAATAGACTACGTCCAACTCGACGATATAGTGCCAAATATGACTATTCAAATATTAATATACACGATGTCTCAATACCGATGGTAGGCGAACTTGGCCTTACTCCCACACGTGGCGTCGCGGGGAGGCTTTACGTCTGTGACTCTATTGGAGGGTAAGAAACTGGACTGAAAAGGAAGTCCTACTTTAGTAGCGCAGTATATATACGCACTATGAACAAATAGTCCCATTAGTGGTGCGGTAGCCAGATTCCTACGCGGAACTAGGACTTGTTCGTACATGTGGAGCGGTACGTTTGAACTGGGTCTGAGGGGTATGGCAGCCTGGCACCAAGGTCTCGACCAATAGTAGAATGGAGACTATTATGGGATGTTCAGTAGGCTAGAATGGATATTCAATGCATATTGTACAAGGAATATACAAGGGATATCAGGGAATATTAGAGAATATACAAATACAATTAAATATATATATATAAATAAATATATATATTCGGTTTAATCTGGCCCTTCACAACATTCTCCATAACCATTACTAATGCCAAAGCTTTTCTTTCACCATAGGATCGAGGCCTCTGCCAAAAATCTTCGCAAACTGCATGCTACCATGTCCTCCCTCCTCACTCCCCCCCCACCCCCTCCTCCCTCATCTTTCTCTGCCGAAGACTTTGCGATCTTCTTTGAGGAAAAAGTGGAGAACACCCGCAGCTCCTTCTCCCAACCCCCACCCATTCCAAACGCTGAGTCGAGAACCTCATCCTTCACTCTGTCATCTTTCTCTCCTATTACAGAAGCCGAGACCCTGACACTGGTAACGTCAAACCGTCCGACTACATGCCAGCTGGACCAGCTACCCTCCCCACTCCTCCAGACCATAGCACCGGACATCCTCCTATTCCTAACTGCAACCATCAACTCCTCACTCAACTCGGGGGTGGTCCCCACCTCCCTAAAACAAGCCAGAGTCACAGCCCTCATAAAAAAAATAAACTGAACCCCACCGTCATAGGCAACTATCGTCCTGTCTCTCTTCTCTCCTTCCTTTCTAAAACACTTGAACGTGCTGTATCCAACCAACTTACTGCGTATCTCTTACAGAATGACCTCCTAGACCAGTGATTCCAAACCTGGGGTCCGCCAGGGGGCGCAGGGGGTCCGCCAGACCACAGATGATTTGAGTTTTTTTTTTTTTTTATAAATATTTAATTCGCATATTTTTATCATCAGAAGCATGAATAGTCTCTCCACTACAATAAAAAATAAAGATAAATAAATAAACATCTAGACATGTTTTTTGAACGTTAACAGTAGGCTACCGGGTAGCCGCTAAAACGCGAATCAGTTGACTGTATCACTTTCCGTAGCTAGCCTAGCACGCTAGTTAACTTTCTCGGCTCGTCTGCAGTCAGCCGCCAGAGGCGAAAATGTGTGACAAACGAAAAGGAGATGACGGCAGCTCATCTGCAAAAATAGTTAGGACCTACAGCAATCGCGAAGATTACATCACCATGGGCTTCACTGAGGGACCAGACAAACGACCTGAGTGTGTGATTTGTGGAGAAAAGTTGGCAAACTCGAGCCTGAAGCCCAGCAAGCTGAAGAGACATCAGGCGTCTAAGCACCCAGAAACCATTGGGAAGGATCCAGACTTTTTTCGGAGGAAAGAACAGTCTCTCAAGGCGAACAAGCCCATTGATGTTAGAGTAGCGTGGAGCAGGGGTGGCAGTGATTTACAGAAGGCTACCGAAGCCTCCTTTGAGTGTTCGCTTTTAATTGCAAAAGCAAAGAAACCGCACAATATTGGCGAGCAGCTCATCAAACCAGCCTGCATCAAAATGGTTTAGAAACTGTGCGGCCCACAGGTGGCGGATAAACTAAAATCAGTACCACTCTCGAACAATGTAGTGAAAGACCGAATTGATAAGATGTCAAGTGATTGCGAGCAGCAGCTGTCAGAAAAGCTTAGAAAGGGTCCATTTGCGATACAACTTGATGAAACTACAACTGTCGCAGACGAGGCTGTGCTCATCGTTTATGTGCAGTATATCGAAAATGAGGATCTGAAGCAGGACATTCTCATGTCAGTCAACCTTACTACCACTACTCGAGGTGAGGATATTTTTACTGCAGTGGATTCTTACTTCATTCAACATAAATGCAAACCGTTCACCATTAGGGCCTGATTTGAGAGGATGAATACAGGATTTGAATATTGGCCAACATTTTGAAATACATATGGTGCAAGATGAGATTTGTTGATTGAAGGCACAAGTCAAAGAAGCATAGTGGGTCTAATTATGATGCATATGCCTGTGTATAAGCAGTTTGTTATTAAAATGACAAAACAAAGTATTAAAATGACAAAAAAAAAAGTATGTTATGGTATTTTATTAGGAGGGGGGTCCAGGAATTTCATCAGAGATGTTTAGGGGTCCCTGGGGGAAAAAAGGTTGGGAACCCCTGTCGTAGACCCTAATCAGTCTGGTTTCCGGACTGGCCACTCCACAGAAACGGCCCTCATCGCGGTCACAGAGGCACTTCACTTAGCAAAAGCGAAAGGCCTCTCCTCTGTCCTGATTCTCCTAGATCTATCTGCAGCCTTTGACACAGCCAACCATCAGATCCTCCTCACGGCCCTCGCAGGAATGGGAGTGGCTGGCTCTGCGCTGACATGGCTGACATCATACCTCAATGACCGCTCCTACCAAGTGTCATGGAGAGGGACCCTGTCGGCCACCCGCCCCCTGCGGACGGGTGTCCCCCAGGGCTCGGTCCTAGGACCCCTTCTCTTCTCCCTCTACACTAAATCACTGGGTACCATTATCACGTCTCATGGCTTCTCGTATCATTGTTATGCCGATGATACTCAACTCTTCCTCTCATTCCCTCCCTCAGATATCCACGTCTCTGAGCGGATCTCAGCCTGTCTGTCCGACATCTCCGCCTGGATGACGACCAACCACCTCAAACTGAACCTAAGCAAAACAGAATTGCTCCACCTGCCGGCCAAATCTTCCCCCCTGACCGACCTTTCCATCACAGTCGAGAATGCAGCTGTGACCACGTCCCCGACCGCCAAGAACCTTGGTGTTGTCCTCGACGACCAGTTGAACTTCTCTGCTCACATCGCAGCGACAACCAGAACCTGCAGATTCCTCATGAGCAACGTCAGAATGATCCACCCCTTCCTGACAAAAGAAGCCACCCAACTCCTCGTCCAATCAACAGTCATCTCCCACCTCGACTACTGCAACGCACTGCTCGCTGGCCTCCCGGCCACTGCCACCAAGCCTCTTCAACTCATTCAGAATGCAGCGGCCCGCCTGATCTCAAACCTACCGAAGTCGGCCCATATCACCCCACTTCTTAGGGACCTGCACTGGCTCCCCATTGCTGCACGTATCTGCTTCAAGGCCCTCGACCTAGCATACCGTGCGGCAAAGCGAACCGCTCCCGCCTACCTCCAGTCAATGGTCTCTAACTACACACCCTCAAGACCCCTACGCTCTGCATCTTCTGGCCGCCTCAGACCTACTCCTATCCAAGCTCCGGGAGGGTCATCAAAGAGAAGTCGCCTATTCTCAGTCCTTGCCCCACAATGGTGGAATGAACTACCCACCCCAGTTAGGACAGCCGAAACCCGTCCAATCTTTCGCCGTCGACTAAAGACGCACTTCTTCAACCATTATCTGAAATAATAAAAAAAAACAAATAAAAAAAATTAAAATAAAATATCTAACCCTAACTAACCTTACTGTCATGCACGGCAAGATTTAGGCGAATCTTCTGAAAATAGGGCTAGGGCTTAAGAGGTTAATTATCCTGTTTATAATCACAACGAAAGCCAGCCACATCCTTCAATATGCAACGGTTATCCCCTTTCAGATTTGGATAGTGCCGGTTCAAGTGCAATAGGAGGAAAATCCCCTATGTTCCTTATGCAATATCCCAGACTTCACTTGCACAATGCAATCTTGCACTTTAGTGGCCTCTGGTATTTTGTCATGTTTTGGGACTGCAAGACAGGTTTCCCATCTGGGACAATAAAGTAGGCTACTGAACTGAACTGAACCATTAGTTATAAACCTATGCCTTTCCAGCTACAAATAGCTAGTGTTTAAGTGCTGAGTAAATCTTTTATAGACTTCTATTTAGTGGCTCTGAAACTGTGTATCAAACTCAATCAATCATTTATACTATACGTGAGACTGGCAATACGCCAATCGCACTGGATTTGATCACAACGCCCCCTATTTTGGTCGCACCACGCCCCCCTTTTGGGGGGAAATAACTCAGGAATAGAAAAGGATTAGATGGTGTTTGTTCATAAACTACAACTTTACCACAAAACACACATATAAATCACACTGAACTGAAAGAACCATCGTTGCCCAAAAATAGTTATTATCTCTTAGTTTTAGGTCACTTGTAGATTTACAAGAGTAATATTAAATGTCCAGGTAGGGAAATGAGGAAATATCCTGCAGCTGACTGGGGGAATAGCCCTGAAAGTGGATCAAGCCTAACTTTTCACAATGTGGTGAACAAGTAATTGCTTGACTTAAGATGATGCACAACAAAACAGACATTTCAAACAATGTAAATACAATAGAGGTCAATAGGAACAGTGTCTGTGTTCTCTCCCCTGTGTTTTACCCAGATGTGCCGGTCTAGTAAAAATATGACACTATGTCTAATATAGGAGCTTTTAAAATTACTGGGAGGCAGCAATAAGGTAAAGATGTGTGCATGTATGCGTGTGTGCCTGCACACACACACACACACGCACCCACGCGTGCCCACACACACGCACACAAGCGTGCCCACACAGAGCTTGTTATTATTATTATTATTATTATTATTATTATTATTATTATTAGTATTAGTATTATTATTATTATTTTTATTTTTATTATTATTATTATTATTATTATTATTATTATTATTATTCTTATTATTATTATTATTATTATTATTATTATTATTATTATTATTATTATTATTATTATTATTATTATTATTATTATTATTATGTTCTGCATCACAAAAAGAGCTTGGAGTGAAAATCATACAGTAGGAAAAAACATACTAGCATTAGTCATATGAGGGACACAAGTGAATGGTTATGTAAAGAGAACTTCTGTGGCATTTGTGAGGTCCGATCAATCACGGGGTCGAGTAGGCCTGGTAATGGATTATGATAATGGAATGAGAGTTTGCCTTCCTCAAAATGTTATTCATGTGGATTGACAATCCCTTTAGGGACAGTTTAATTTGAAAACCAACCAATCAAAACCAACCGCTGTACTCGTATACTGTATGTCCCTCATAGTAACCCCAACAGGGAGCCAGGAATATATACCAAACAATATCACTCACACACACACACACGCACGCACGCACACACACTTGGCATTAACATGACCAATGAATCAACATGGGCTCCTAGATGATTGCCCTGGGGGCGAATGTGGAGAATACATTCAGAACAGGGATGAACATGACATGAGGTCACCTAGTATCAAATATACACTGGATCTATCGGGGATTGTGGTTCCTCACGCGATAAAACAGCCTCAAGAGATGGAGAGAATCTTTATTTGGCGATGTTGTGACTTAAAATTGATATTTATGTAACGGATGGTATCGTGAAGGGGTGAGTAGCGGTGCTATGGGTTAAACTCACTCTCATCCTAAAAAGACACAGACACATTACAAAGCAGTGAGTTCACTTCTTGGTATAGCGGTCTGTGCTGTTGCACGCGGCGTGGGAGACCCGTGTTCGAAACTCCCTCGGGGCATCGAAGTTTGAGGTGACGTCACAACCGTTACATTTATACCAGAAACATGAACATTATTACTGTAGCGATTCAGTGCATTGCATTTCCCAAAGAAACATACAATATGCTCTGGTTCGCACGGAGGATTGATTGATTGAATTGAGTGAATACTTTATTAACAGATTGCAGAATGGGTACAATACAGTACGGCTCAATACAGACAATTGTTAAGGGGATGCAGACCAGAGAAAGACTTTCGTCTTGTTTACATCAGGGTCCCCCATTCATAATGTACACATTATGAACACAACTGTAGAACAGATAAGTGATGAAATGCATGATGATAAATATTATGCTATAGAGAGAGCGACTGTGGAGTAGTATTATAGTAGAAATTACTGGATTTCATGAACTCTTGCATGCATGATGTTTAATATGGCATTCACTGGGACACCTTCTATACGTCCTTCAACAAGGGGATGCACGTGTGGAAACGTGAGCGAAGTGAATGGTTTAGCTGCTCTCTCACACCGTGTCTCACCGGCCCTCTGCTGCAATCGTCCCCAACCCCTGGGAAGCACTTTTCGCTCGCTTGCTTTCCGCCCTCAGTGGAGATAAACGTACCACTGCTGAATCAACAAAAACACATTCAACAACATCCTCCCTATACAGTTCTCACTGGCCCTGTATGATTCGATATTTCAAGGGATGATCAGGCTACATATTGTTTTATTGTATTGAAAGAACGCTGGCTCTTATCTGCACATTTGGAGATTTTTCTTTTTGGCTGTAAATCGTAAAAAAAGTTAAGCTGTTAAGCCCTAGCCCTATTTTCGGAAAATCTGCCTAAAATACATACCTAAGTAAATGGAATATTGCTCCACTTCTACAAGGTGTAACGTTCGGGGTTCTTGTCTTAGGAACCCTACTGTCATTCTGGAGTTATTTCACCTGGTGGTTGGTATCTGCACTCACTGTTGGTGACGCCCTATTCCTGATGTGTCACTGATTGTTCTGTCACCACTGGTTGCTGTCACGAGCTGTCAATTACCTGTCACTGATTGATGCATTGGAATGTTTGGGTTTTGACTATTTATTCACTCGTTGTTTCTCTCTGCCCCTGTTGAGGCTTCAGACTGTTGATCGTGTGGAAGGAGTTGGAGATATTGCTGACCTTCTCGCTCTAGAATTATCTGCTGTATCTACTCTTCTCTCAAGTTGACGCTCTGCGTCTTTTCCTGGATTATCTGTTGCTCTGTTCTTACATTAAAAGACACCTCAAAGAAAGAGCAACCATTCTCCGACTCACATTATTTCCTCCACAACTGGACTCACATTTGCTTACCTGCACTCGTAACACAAAGTCCATTTACATGTTCTTGGTATCTAGGGACATCTATGGATCTCATGGAATTGAAGGGAATTCATCCACCCAAGTCCTTTGGATTGATATGTATGGACCAGCTGACAGATTCAAGCGACAAAACTGTATTTCAAACGGAGTCTTTATTGTTGATCACACAGAGAAGAACAGTCGCCCTCCACAGGGCTCAGCCTAGCACAGAATGTCGACAGAACTTATACTCTCGTAGACAACAAAAGGGAGGGGTGTGTGTGCGTGTGTGTGTATGTGTGTGTGTTTCCGTGCAGTTTCATCTCGACCGGTGTCGTCGTGTCTGGGAGATCACCAGGACTGCGCTGCTCCGGGCATCGGAGCGCGCCAGTCGCGGAGCTAACCGACGCCGGATCCCTGCGCCGACTTACCAACCTGGGCAGAGGGTATGGTTGTCCTCCAAGGACCTCCCGCTTCAATCCACTGCCAAGAAGCTTAAACCCCGGTTCGTCGGATCTTTCGAGATCCGGAAGGTGCTCAGTCCCACGGCGGTGAGTCTCAAGCTTCCAGCATCCATGCACATTCATCCTGTATTTCATGTGTCCCGAGTGAAGCCTGTTTCTCTCAGTCCCCTGATGCCTCCTGCCCCAGATCCGCCTCCTCCCGAGATGGTGGATGGACACCCCCAGTGGAAGGTCCGCCAGCTCATGGACATCCGACGCCGAGGACGGGGGTTCCAGTATCTGGTGGACTGGGAGGGATACGGTCCTGAGGAACGGAGCTGGGTCTCCCGCCAGCTCATCATGGATCCCGCCCTGATCACCTGACTTCCATCATTCCCATCCGGGGAAGCCGAGACCAGGCAGGTCGCCGGGTGGCTCCCGTGGAGGGGGGGGGGGTACTGTTAGGGCTGGCCCAGTACTGCACGCTTCCAGGTACCAATTACCATCACGCACCTGAAAGGAGTTTCCAATCAGCTCGAAGGGAGCCCTTTTATACACAGGGTTTCTGAACGTTCAGTGTCGGGTCGCTTTGCTCACCACCACCTGCTGCTTGTTCATCTTGTGTTGTTTCTCCAGTACGCCCTTGGAAGTCGCCGCTGTTACCCCTCTCTGTCTCCGTGGACCCGTGCCTCGTATCTCCCTTTGCCCTTGGTGAGTTTTTGGAAGTATATTTTTGATGCTCTGATTTCCTAATTTTTTCCTGGACTCAAGACCTTTGTTCTGTTTTTTGTGTGTTCCGTAAACACTGAAGACGTGGGATACCTCAAAGGGTGAGAGACCGGTGGCGGAACTGACCATGGAGTTGATGGAGTACTCGACCCAGGGAAGGAAACGGCTCCAAGAAGCTGGTCTCTCGGCAGCCACACACCGAAGAGCAGGTTCATCCTCTCCGTTTGTCCGTTAGTCTGGGGATGATAACCAGAGGAAAGACTGACCGTTGCCCCCAATCCCTTGCAAAAAGCCTGCCATACCTGGGAAGTGAACTGGGGCCCCCGGTCCGAGACGACGTCCTGGGGAAAACCATGGAGGCGAAACACGTGGCGTGTCAGGAGGTCCGCCGTCTCGGCCGCCGAGGGAAGCTTGGGAAGGGCCACGAGGTGAACCCCCTTGCTGAACCGATCCACCACGGTCAGTAGGCACGTGTTCCCATGGGAGGAGGGAAGACCCGTGACGAAGTCCAGCGCCACATGTGACCAAGGACGGCTCGGAATGGGAAGCGGCTGTAATAGCCCGGAGGGTGCCTGGTGGGAGGCCTTGCTGCGGGCGCAGACTGCGCAGGCCAGTACGAACTCCTTGACGTCGTTCCTCATGGTGGGCCACCAGAATCGATGGGCCAGGAAGGAGAACGTGCGATGAACGCCCGGGTGGCAGGCGAACCGGCTGGTATGGCCCCACTGGAGGACCCGGGACCGGACCGAGTCGGGGACGAAGAGACGATGAACCGGTACATTGCCTGGAGCGCAATGGAAGCGTAGGGCACGCCTTACCACCCCCTCGATGCCCAAGGTGACGACTCCTACCACCCTGGCCTCTGGGAGGATGGGAGTCGGGTCCTCAGTGGTTGGAGCCCCCTTGGAGTGTAACCGGGACAGGGAGTCGGCCTTCATGTTGCGGGAACCAGGGCGAAACGTCAGCGAGAAGTCTGAGGAAGTCTGAGGACTGAGGAAGCTGGCCCATCTTGCCTGCCGGCGATTGAGGCGCTTGGAAGCACGGATGTACGTCAGGTTCTTGTGGTCCGTCCAAATGGTAAACGGCTCCTCGGCCCCTTCTAGCCAATGACGCCACTCCTCCAAGGCAGCCACAACCGCCAGCAGCTCCCGATTGCCGATGTCATAGTTCCTCTCGGCAGGGAGGAACCGACGGGAGTAGAAGGCGCACGGATGTACCTTCTGGTCTGTTGCTGACCGCTGGGATAAGATAGCTCCCAGTCCAGTATCCGAGGCGTCCACCTCAACGATGAACTGTCTCTTGGGGTCTGGATGGAGCAAGATCGGGGCGGAAGTGAACCTCTTCTTGAGGGAGCGGAACGCAGCACACGCCGCTGGGGACCAGTCGAATGGCAGGGCGGGAGAGGTCAGTCTGGTAAGCGGTTCCGCCACTTGACTGTAGTTCCGGATGAACCTTCGGTAGAAGTTGGCGAACCCGAGGAAGCTCTGTAACTCCTTCCGAGAGGTGGGTTCCGGCCACTCCTCCACGGCCTGGATCTTGCGAGGATCAGCTCGGGTCAAGCCTCTCTCCACGATGAAGCCCAGGTAATCGACGGAGTCGGAGTGGAATCGGCACTTCTCCGCCTTGACGAAGAGCCGATTGTGGAGGAGGCGCTCCAGCACAAGGCGGACATGCTGGATGTGTTCCTCGAGGGTCTTGGAGAAGATGAGGATGTCGTCTAGGTATACTACCACAAACTCCTCCAGCATGTCACGAAGGACGTCGTTCATGAGCGCCTGGAATACCGCCGGAGCGTTGGTGAGGCCGAACGGCATTACCAGGTACTCGTAGTGGCCCCTGGGAGTATTGAAGGCGGTCTTCCATTCATCGCCCTCTCGGATACGGACTAGATGGTAGGCACTCCGGAGGTCCAGCTTGGTAAAGACGGTAGCCTGGGTGAGAGGCTCGAAGGTGGAGTTCATGAGAGGTAGAGAATACTTGTTCTTAATGGTGATCTCGTTGAGCTGGCGATAGTCGATGCAGGGTCGATGGTCTCCGTCCTTCTTCCCAACAAAGAAGAAACCGGCCGCCACAGGAGAGGAGGAAGGCCGAATGAGTCCTGCATCCAAGGACTCAGAGATGTATTGATCCATCGCTGCGTTCTCCGGGACGGTCAGACTGTAGAGGCGGCTGCCGGGAAGGGGAGCCCCTGAGCGGAGGTCGATGGCACAGTCGTAAGGCCGGTGAGGCGGAAGGGCCTGAGCCCTGGACTTACTGAAAACCTCCATGAGGTCGTGGTACTCGGGGGGTATGGTCGAGAGGTCCGGAGGCGGCTCACCGACGGATCTCCGGGGCAAGGGACAGGACGCCGCCTGAAGACACTGGGCATGACAGGAGGAGCTCCAACCCTTGATGGTACCGGAGGACCAGGCGATGTGGGGCTCGTGCAGCGCGAGCCAGGGCCGGCCCAGGACTACTGGGACAAGAGGGGTCTGGTGATAAAAAACTGGAGTCTCTCCACGTGGTTACCAGCAATGGTGAGCAGGACAGTGCAGGTGCGTTGAGTGATGTCAGCCAGGCGGTGTTGGTCCAATGCGAATACCTCCAATGGCCTCTCTAGGTCCTCAAGTGGAATGTTGGCCCGGGTAGCAAACTCGAAGTCTAGGAAACTCTCGTCAGCCCCCGAGTTAATGAGTGCCTCCACCGTGGCCCGTTGGTCCGCCCAGGCCAGGGTGACGCTCATCAGACGGCTAGGTGGTGCACGGCTCTGGGAACGAGAAAAACGGCTCACCAGGATCTCCCGGGGTCCCGGCGAGCCTGGTCTTTTGGCCGGGTGGGGCAGTTGGCGATACGGTGTCCATCCCGACCGCAGTAGAGGCAAAAGCCGGACCTGAACCTCGCCTCCCGTTCAGCTTGGCTAAGATGAGAACGTCCCAGCTGCATGGGTTCCTCCTCGGGCACCGAACGGGAGGGAAAAGAGCCACCAGTCGTGTTGGGAGCAGGGCGACCAGCAGTACCGTCACGAGTACGGGGGGTCCGGAGTACCTCTGGAGGTCCCTGTCGGGTTCTCTCACGTCTTCTCTCCTGGAGGCGTCCGTCGATGCGAATGGCGAGGCTGAACAGGTCCTCGAGGGACTCAGGTTCCTCACGGGTCGCGAGCTGGTCCCTGACTGCGTCGTTGAGCCCCCTCATGAAGGTGAGACGAAGTGCTTGATCGTTCCAACCGCTCTCCGTTGCCGCCAGTCTGAACTCCAGCACGTAGTCGGTGACCCCGCCACTGCCCTGCCGGAAGGTACCCAACCGGGCTCCAGGGTCCTGGCCACGGGCTGGGTGGTGGAAAACCCTGCGGAGCTCAGCCACGAAGTCTGGGTAGGAAAAACAGAAATCTGCCCCCATTGCCCAGGAGGCAGTAACCCACTGGGCTGCCCGGCCTGAGAGCAAGTTAGTCATGTAAGCCACTTGGGCTCCCCTTGAAGTGAATCGACTGGGTTGATGACGAAAAACCAACTCACATTGCATGATGAATGTGGCACAATCCTCGAAGTTACCGTCGAACAACCGTGGTTCGGAGAGACGGGGCTCCCGAGGTGCGGGATCGGGAGGCGCGGGGCCTGCCAGGGCTGCGGGTGATGCTCCGGCCGAGGCTCCTGAAGTAAGTGGGGTTACAAGCAAGGTGTTAACGGTTTCACTCAGCGCTTGTAAGTGGAGGAGAATATTAGACTGCTGGCTAGCCAGAGAGCCCAGGGACCCCTGAATAGGCAGGACCTGTTCTCGGAGTTCCTGTACAGCAGCCGCAGCCGCATCTAGCTGTAGGCTGTGGTCGTTGGTTAACTCTATCTGGACTGCCAACGCTGTTCTGACTCTCTCTGTGTCGGCTGTGGTCGTCATGGTTGGATCGTAATGTTAGGGTTTGTAACCGACCTCAAACGCAACGGCACAGAGAGAGTTGTTCAGAGTTAGCCAAAGCAAGGGCGTATTTATTTTCAGAGTTACAAGATGGAATGAAGTTGAGCAACCGAACAAACGGGGAATCTGGCATGTGAAGGTTGTTGCGGCTCTGCAGATACTCCCAGTAGGTGGTGGTGAGGAATTGGCTTGTGACGTCAGAAGCGGCTCTGCAGATCCTCCCAGCTTTCACTCCCGGTGGAAACGGAGAGAGAGAGAAATCTGAGTTAGCCCAGCGCACAACAGAAACAGAGAGGTGACTGATCCAGTATATATCCAAGTGACTTGATCTTCGGTGTACCACACACAGTTAGCAGAGTCCAGAGAAAAAACAATACGGTAATCCAAAGTGTAAATCCAACACAAAAATAGGTGAGAACAGTACAAACAAAAACGGGATCTCTTCGGTGTTTCACAAACACACAAAAAACTGATGATCCAAAAGAACTGTTTCCAAAAACTCACCAGAGCGCAACGCGTAAAGCGGGCAGATAACGAGGCGCAGCTCAGAACGGGAAACCAGGTTCTCCACAGGGATTCTCCACGAAAGTCCTGGAGAGCAAAAGACAGCAAACAGCGACGGGGAAGTCAGGCAAATGCAGGAGTATTCAGAATGATCCAACATCGATAGTAGGGGGATCAGGGTATATAAAGCCACAGGGCGCTGATTACAAGCTGTGACAGCTGCGGGATGAAATTGATACTTGCTCCAGAAGCGTGTGGCGGGGAGAGCACCAATCAACACGGCACCATACAGGAACGGAGCGTGTGGCGGGGAATGCAATTAATCAACAAAGTACCTTAAATGAACGGAGCGTGTGGCGGGGAGCGGACCAAACCTCACAGTGTGATTGCATGCGTCATACTTTGACGTTAACGTCTAGCTGGCGCCAGTTTCTACTTCTAAGCACTCTCTCTACACTTAGTAGTTAGTAGCAGCAGACAGTTATTACAAGCATCGATTAAGTTAGGTGACATTTAGGTGAAATACAATACGTTTGGAAATTAATTGTGTGTTATATTGTTTTAAAGCAAATTATGGACCGATTTACGTTTGTTATCGGAAAAAAAGTGAGGGAGAGCAGTGGATGATGATGGTGGAGATCCACACATTCCTAATTCCAGCAATGGAAATGCTAACGTGGTGGAGGACATTGTGATGCCAACCATGGAAGATAACGAGGATAAGGAGGACGATGACGAAGAAGAGGAAGAACAACAAGGGGTAGTGGCGAGGCCTGCGGAGGGTTCATCTTCGGCAGAAGACTCGGATAATGAGAGTGGAGTGGGGCGAGAAAAGGTACCATTAGCTACCATATCTGCCGTCATTGGCGGCAAAAGGCCTGGTGGTCCTGTGGATTTAAGCCAAGACCCAGCTGAAGGGCCGAGGTGTCCTAAATTAATGTCGTACCCCACTCGAAAATTTGGAACTCAATCGAGGGGGTTTAACAACTCTTGGTTCGAACAATATCCATGGCTGGAATATTCGCTCTCGTTTGATGCTGCATTCTGTTATGCATGTAGAAATTTTTTCCACCATGGGCCAGGCCATATCGAAAAGAGTTTCACCCATGCCGGGTGCCGAAACTGGAGAAAAGGAGCAGAGAAACTGGCCCAACACAACGCAAGTGTTTCCCATAAACTAGCCATAGAAGCATGGTGTGAATTTAAGCTGCGATCGAAATGTGGGTCGAGGATTTTAACACAACTTGACGCTGGACATTCCAAGATTGTACAATAAAACAGGCAGTACATGCACGCAGTAGTTGAGTCACTACGGTTTACAGCTTGTCAAACGATTGGTCAGCGAGGGCACAGAGAAAACGAGCAATGCACCAACAGAGGTCATTTCCTTGAACTGGTGGATCTGATTGGAATGTTTTGACAGTACTGTGTCAAAGAAGTTAGCTAGCGGGCCTGGCAATGCTAAATATATGCACCATGACATTCAAAATGAATTGATTGACATTATGGCTTGCATGATAAGGAGGCAAGTAAGCGACGAGGTTAAGCTAGGAAAGCACTTTGCTTTATTGGTTGACGAAACCAAAGACATAAGCAAGAAAGAGCAGATCTCTGTTGTTGTTCGTTACCTAAACAATGACAACATTCACGAAGAATTCTTGGATTTTACTCCGGCAGATGGCTTAGATGCACAGTCTTTACTCCAGTCAGTTAAACAGACTTTGGCTATGTGTAAAGACAAAAACGCATGCATTGCCCAGTGCCACGATGGGGCATCAGTTATGTCTGGGTGCAACAACGGTGTCCAGGAAAAATTTCGCAAAGAAGTGCCACAGGCGCTTTATATCCATTGCCACGCACACAGACTAAACTTGGTTTTAGTTGACTGTGTGCATAATGTGAAACCAGTCGCGGAATGTTTTGCAACAGTACAGATGCTCTACAACTTTTTGTGCATAATTTGAAACCAGTCGCGGAATGTTTTGCAACAGTACAGATGCTCTACAACTTTTTTTCCGGGTCTGTTATTCACAAACTGTTTATCGAGAAGCAGCAGGAACTTGAGCCCACTAAACGAGTAGTGGAACTGAAAAGATTATCAGACACGCGATGGTCCTGCCAACATTCTACACTGTGGGCAATAAAAAGAGCTCTCCCTGCCATTTCAGCGACTCTCGCAGATGTGAGCGACCAGTCAAATGCTCACAGGGCGACCGAAGCAAAGTCACTGATTGGTTTGATTGATGGGCAGTTTGTTCTGCATGTCACTATGCTGGAAAGCATATTCAGCCTCACAAAACCCCTATCCGATCATCTACAGGCCACAGATTTGGAGCTTGCATCTGCCACTGATTTGGTCTATTCAGTTGTCGATACCCTCAACGAGAAACGCAACGTTGAAACGTGGAATGCAATCTGGGAGTGTGCCAGTGACCAGTGCGCTTCGGTGGGCATTGAAATGCAGCGACCGCAGGTGAGGAGAAAAGCACAGCCGCCTCGCCACCTGCAGGGGTTTGTGGTGAACAGCCAAACAGGGTCAAGAGAGGAATTGGAAACATCAGACGACAGTAACCACTGTTTTTTCCCAGTAATCGACCGACTGGTTAGTGAATTGAACAGACGTTTTTCAGCTGAAAGCTGTCACATTCTGAGAGGAGCAACAGCTCTCAACCCCATGCACAAAACATTCATGGACAAAGATAGCCTTTTGCCAATGGCTAAACACTATGGGGTAATGGAGGAAAACATCTCTGCAGAACTTCACCAGGCAAAGCGACTTATTGAAAGAAAAAAACAAAGTGGAGCTGTCGTAAACACCACCCATGACGTGCTGGTGCTATTAAGGCCATACAATGATGTTGGGTCACGACCGTAGTTTGAGAACCGCTGGACCGTTAGACAAATGTCAATTTAGATAGTCAGAATGTACACCTTCAACTATTCTTGGGTTAAATTATTTATTTAAGTTTCTATAAGATAGAAAAAAAGTATCCACAGGATTTTCACATCAGAGTCAAATATTTTATTTGCCATGTATGGACGAATCCACATTGGAATACAGGTACAGAGCAACACTCTGTGTCTACAACTAATCCAATACAGTCTGCAGAGTAGAAACAGTACAGAAATAAAAAACACAGACAGTAAGGACAAATGCTAAGGTTGATATCAACATCCCCTAAAGTGGTGAAGTGCATAATGCATAGAGGCACAATTGATAGTAAAAGTGCATATAATCAAAGTGCGTGATGCACAGACACACAGAAACAGCACTTCCACAACCTGACTAAATAACACACCAAAATAAAATAGGATAATATACAAATCTAGCCTTTGGAGTTATTCAGGCTGCACACAGCACTGGGGAAGAAACTCTTAGTAAACCGAGAGGTAGAGCATGTGATAGAGCTGTAGCGTCTGCCCGACGGGAGAGGGACAAAGAGGCCTGCGGCTGGGTGACCAGAGGGGTCGTTGATAATGCCAGAGGCACGGGAAAGCAGCCTGGCACCATAGATCTCTTCTAGAGCTGGCAGGCTAACCCCGATTGTTTTGCGTGCGAGACGCACAATTCTGTTCAGAGATTTCTTCTCCTGGGCCCTCATTTATCAATGTTGCGTACGATATGTGCATAACCCGTGCGTACGTTCATTTCTAAGCAAAGTGTGGGACTTATCAATTTGAACGTGTGCTTGACTTTGTGCGTATATATACACACAGCTCCGACCGTAACGGGCTCACGCTCGAACAAGAGGTTGGCCTGCTTGTTTGGCACGGGGGGGGCAGACGCAGAACGCCCACCTCCAAACGCGATTAAATATTGTTTAAAGGGGGGGGGGCAGGTGGCGCACGGAGATTACGTTCGTCACCAACACCGGGAGACACTGGATTCGCCTGTTCGAATCCAGCTCCCGGCGTTGCTATCAGCTTGGCTGGCCTCTCACACTGATACAATTGGCTGTATCAGGGGGTGGGAAAGCTGGGTCCTGGGCGTTGTGGACAGCGACCCCTACAGTTCGGTCGGGGCGCCTGCTCAGCAAGGGTTGGAACTAAGGAGAGATATTGTGGCCTCCCACACGCTACGCTACACTCTCCCCGGTGAGAACCTGCGCGGCCAGGTTGGCCTGCCCCAGGCTGCACATGCGTCGGAGGAAAGCATGTGACAGTCTCCGGTCTCCCGGACCAACAGTAGGGGAAAGTACGCAACAACCAGAAAGGGTGGGATGGGAGAAAAATCGGGAAAAGGAGGAGAAGAAAGATAATAAAAAAAATATATATATATTGTTTAAAATAAAAAGCGAAATACTATTATTTTGTGTGTCATGTTTCCAAATAAGATTGGTCACAATGAAATGCTTTCTACTTCAATTTGTTGGTTAGAATAGATGACCTCCGTTGAAACTTCACTGAGACTAAAAGACAGTCTATTTGTGAGCTCCCGCACAGACGTGATAATAATAATAATAATAATAATAATAATAATAATAATAATAATAATAATAATAATAATAATAATAATAATAATAATAATAATAATTGTTACAAAGGGTCAGATTAAACCGAATATATATATTTATTACTTGAGATATATTGTATAATATTTGTATATCGTCTGATATCCCTTGTATATTCTTTGTATATATACACGGAATATCCCTTTACCTAGGTACAGGCCAGACCATAATATTCGTTCTCCTATTGGACAACGACCCCTAGGCGCCAACGGCCATACCCCCAATGGCAAGTTCAAAGCTACCGCTAAGACATGTCTCAACATGTCCAGGTGTGCGCAGTAATACGAGACAGAACTGAGGTTGGCACTAGATTATTTACCTTACGTATAAATACGTCGCAGGTGGATACAGAAGCACTTAGTCCAAAACGTTGAAGCCTTCACCACGAGACAACGTGCCGTGAAGTGGGCCCCTTTGCCCCTAAATAGAGCCTTGAGAACCGCGTGCGAATAGATAGCTAAAGTGTCAGAGTTTAACGCTGTATCGTCGAGTTCGACTTATTCTATTGTGAAGTAATAGTCTATTATTTATAGTGTATCGTGCGGCTACCGTTCTACAGTGACCAGCATTACCACCGGTTCGTCGTACTCTAGCTAGTGCACTTATCCAGGCTGGGCGGCCTAAACTCGTGCCGCCATCCGAGGAGTCCTAGACGAGAACCGTTGGATATGTACACCGGAGAACCTACACCGGCGAATGCAGAGCCTTTTCCGGCTGGATTATAATATATTATATTATATATTATATTATTGCTTTGGTACTGTGGCTGCTGGAGCAGAGAACCGTCTACCCCACTGCTGTGTGGGATCTACCCTGTGAGGAGCACCATCGAGCCCGCCTCTAGGACCACAGAGGCTGGCTAGCTTTCATCCATGCTGTCGCGCATACTGGAGTATAGCTGTTGCTTTGTCTACGGACCAAGGGATTATTGCACTGGCTCCTGTATCTGGAGTCTCTTTATTCCTCGTTGATCCAGACTTTTGCTCCCGAACATTCCTCTCCCCTGCTGGCTTACAACCGGAGGGAACCCCTTAGTATCTCCAGCTGACTACGAGTGTGCCTTATGTAATTCTTATGCTCAGGGTTCGAATTATCATCTGAGAGCTATGGGGGCCACCTGATTTTTTTTTTTTTTACAATTTTTTTCCTGAAATTGTGGCTGTTTTCGAAGTCATAATTAGAGGAATATCTCATTAGGATTAGTCTAATACTAAGTAATAATGACATCACACAACAGTCATTAGACTATTGTGTGATGTCATTATTCAGTCTCATTAATTTTATTACTCACCTCTGATATATAATGCCATATTTACTTAATTGCATTTTGCACCTGATAAAATACAACAATTTAATTAAAAAAATTAGACCAAAATGTATGAACTTGAATTAACATGTATTTGTCTCTGCACTTATAAATCAAAAACTAACTAAATAATCGAATGGAAAATAAATAGTTGTATGGCACAACAGCAGCATTTATCAGGATACAGTAAGTAACATTATCATCTGATAATAAAATGAACATAAAATAAATACTTGTATAAATCAAAATAAATAATGTTATAAACAAATGTGCACAGGTAATCAAGAGAACTGAATGAAAAATAAATTAGAAGTAGCAGCATCTTCTTAGAACAACGAGAAGAAAAGTAACTACTGCAGCACGTCGCCGACATGCAGACCGGAAGAGCCGGGATTCAAACCACTGACCACTTTTATCCAAAGTGAGTGGTGACGACTATAGCTCTACCTCCTGAGCTACAGCCGCCACATCATGATGACTTAAAGTGTCAGACAGGCAGCCAGGGGTTGATGCCTTTTCTATCTCAGACCACGAGAGTAATAACAACATCTGCAATTAGAGCTCTGCATTATCAGAAGCCATTACATCAAGCTATAGATTGCATCATCTCAAGTGGCAATTATTACGTTTTTCTTAACACTTTCTCCCACAAATCTGTCAAAATGCAAAAACTATACAATGATCAAAATACCAGCAGCATGTTACCAAATAAGCAGCAACATTACATCAAGTAAACAACAGTAACAACAACTTCCTCAGTTTTTCCTCCTACAGCTCTAAAGTGTCTCATGTCAGTCCAGAATCCAGAAGACCCATCACGCCCGCTCCCTGCAGCTGCGTTTTTCCTCTTCACTCGTTCTCTCTTCGGTTCTGTCTGTCTGCACATTTGAGGTTTATTGTTTATTTATATATGTCTAGTTGTTGTGTTACATACATACATTTACTCTATTTCCGAGGGACAAATTGTCTGCTTCTTCTTCACTAGGTTGGAGTAGCGTTAAACTCATGGGCGACGCTCATGGGCGACGCATAATCGGCTTGGATGTGAAATGCAGCCTATTCCACAACATTAATTACTCTGTTCTTTTAAAAACTGAAAATAAAAATATGATCTATTAACAATTTATTTAGGTAACATAAATAATAATTCGTACATATAAAAAAAAAAAAAAAAAAAAAAAGATTATATAATTTTTTTGAGAGACCCCCACAGGGGGTCTTGACTATGGGGGCTCAGACTATAGCTATGGGGGCTGAGCCCCCATTGGCCCCCTCATAATTCGAACACTGCTTATGCTACAGGTGGCGTCAACTATACCCATCTTATTATGCTCATGGACTTACGCTCTTGACCTACTTAAGTGTTCTTCGCCATATAAGCGCAATTCATAATTCTCAATTTGTAACCTATTGTTGCTGCTCTAATAATAAATACCTCTAAATAGAACTTTCTTTGTCAAGCCGTATTCTTGTGTGGGTGTTCACCAGATATACCGTGTACTGTATGGCCAGTAATTAAAGTACATAACTAAGTAGTGGTTTAATGATACCATACTCTCAATACAGTCAGGGAATTGTACCCCTCAGTTACAATAATAATAATAATAATAATAATAATAATAATAATAATAATAATAATAATAATAATAATAATAATAGCTTCATTTTATATAGCGCCTTTCAAGAGACCCAATGTCGCTTTACATAGGGGGAAAAAAGAACAAAGTAACAAACATAGTGGACAGACACAACATATAAATATGATGATGGGATTCAAGTTCGCGTTTTTATTGATCACATAGGCAGGCTATACATAGGCTACATGGCACGGTCCATCGTGATATTGGAGATGGATCGAGCAATAGACTGTTACTGTCTGTACCACCCATGTAGCTGTCAAAGCTCCATCACAAATGCAGTTATGTGAATAGAAAGGTTCTTGTATATGCTCTCGTATTATTGTTTATATAGGCTACCTAATACCGACATCAAAATCGATTGTATGCCTCTACAAATCATATGCAGGTAGGAAATTGACGGAAAATCCGCAGCGATTTGGAATGAAATTGATGGAGAACTTTAATCCTTTAAGTCATATTCCAGCATGGTTATTAATGACACCAATGGCAAACAGTGGTTAACGGTCTTTATTAGTGTTTGCGCTGCCCTGAGGCAGCAATGGTCTTTAGGAAGTTAATAGAGGTCTGTCAGCCTGTCGCGTATTTCTCCCAGGCGTTCGCTCGGCTTAGTCCACTTTTCCACATTTCATGGGGGTGTTTCATGACCATATATGGTTAATTACGGGCGGTGCTATATGCAAATACGTAAAACCATGCACGAGCGCGGAGCGTAGAACAAGTGGCATTTATCAACACAGAGTGTGCATAGAACCTGTGTACGCACGTGTGATAAATCCAGATTTTTCTGTACGTTTTCTGTACGTACACACTGTTCTGTGCTTAAGAACGAAAATAGAACACTTTCTAAGAATTGTTGATAAATGAGGGCCCCGGTCTGTAATGTTACCAAACCATATAGTACAGGAGGAAGTAAGAACGCTCTCAATCACACAGCGAAGTTGTGTAGAATCACCCTGTTATTAGTGAACTCTTTCAGTTTCCTAAGAAAGAAAATATGTTGCTGGGACTTTTTAACAATGGTTCTGGAATTGGAGTGACAGCTCAGGTCATTTGAAATAGTACGTGATCTCCTGATCTCACAAATCCAGCTGCCACGCAAGTTAAACCTGTGCCTGCTCTAGTCTCCTATAGTGTGTGCGTGAGTGTGTGTGTGGGGGGGGGGGGGGGGGGGGGGGGCAGTAAATCAGCCCCTGTGTAACCCATGTGACACAAAATAGGAAATTATTGATTCGTCTCCCTTCTGAAACGTCTCTGACTGTACTATCTGAAACAAATGGAGAAAGAGAGGAAAGAGCTGAACTTTTGAGGCAGATGTAGTCAGCTTTCTTATGAGGAAAAATTCAAATTCTACGGTTCAGGTAGTGATAAAAGAGGCGCCTGTTTGACTCCATGTTTCTTCTGAAGTGTCACACTGGGTTACGTTCAGGGACCAGTATCAGTGCAACGAGTGAGAGCTGAGTTTGCCTTTGATCTCTCCTCTCTCTGCCTCCCACTGCCAAGTCCAATGTCCCTTGTAGTCCAATGTCCCACGGTGGCTATATTAAATACAGTACAAAATAAATAAAATTCCTCGCACTAAGGAAAAGCCCTGATGACACCTTATATAATTTCTTCAGAGACTGCTCGGCAGCGGTGGCATAGAGCAAAAATATATAGAATTACATTATAAGGGGCGGTTAGGTGGCGTAGCGGAGATTGCGTTCATCACCAACCCCGGAGCTGTGAGCTGGATTTGCCTGTTCGAATCCAGCTCACAGCTCCGGGGTTGTCACCAGCTTGGCTGGCCGTTCACACTAATACAATTGGCTGTATTAGAGGGTGGGAGAAGCTGGCGGGGTGGGTCCGGGTCGTTGTAAACAGCGACTCCTACAGTTCGGTCGGGGCGCCTGCTAAGCGCGGATACGACCTGAGTGGGATAGTGTGATCCTTCCACACGCTACGCCCTCTCAGGGAGGATCCACGCTGCCAGGTGAAAAGAAGCGGTTGATTGGCTGGACGTGTGTCGGAGGAAGAACGTGATAGCCTCCACTCTCCCAGATGATCTGACTGTGGGGGGTAAGTGCGCAGCGACCAGGAAGGGGATTGGGAATTGGCATACGACTACCATTGCGATGGCAGAAAATCGGAGGAAAATGGAGGGGGGAAAAAAGATAAAAAAAAAAAAAAAAAATTACATTATCATGTTTATAATCTTTGGTATAGGGGCGCCTGAGTGGCGCACCGCGTACAGCACCACGGTGCAACACGGCCGTCCCGGGTTCGACTCCCGGACCCGGCGACCTTTGCCGAATGTCTTCCCCCCGTCTATCTCCCATTCTTCCTCTCTCTCTCTCTCTCTCTCTCTACCGGACTGTAGCAAAAATCAATAAAAACATAACTTGTCCGAACAGGACAAGTAACATTTTATAATCTTTGGTATAGATTAGAAGCCCTCCTTCAATCATTAATTTAATTAATTAATTAAATATCTAGGAAAGGAGAAATCAAAAACATTATTTTGTGTCAAACTTCACTAATCTGTCTACTATGCTTGACTATGTAGGAAGGGGGGGGGGGGGGCGCGCAAAAAGACATTCCTCTGTTTTCATGGGTCACAAAGCAATAGGTTGAGAACAACCACTGGCCTAGAGGATGTGACCAAAAGGTCGCCATTCACTGTATCGCCGGTTTGAATTGCCGGAGCAGCGGGGGAAATCGGGTGTGGTAGTGATGCCATTCACTCTATTATTTTCATTAACTTCGTTCAATAAAGCTGGCTAAACATTATTATTGTCCGATTCTCCTGATTGACATCAAAATAGAAGAAGGAACAGTAAAACTCCTGATACAAAAAGTCGAACGTAGGAGGGAATAGTTGTATGATGTAAGGTCTGCTCCATCGTCATGATATGATATGATATTTTCATTTATAATGCGCCCCCCAGCCAATTTTTACATCGGTCCGGGGCGCAGCCTGGAGAAAAAAAAATTAATAAATGGACCGGACAATGGAGACAGGGAACCAGGCAGACGGACAGACAGAGAACATAAGAACACCTCAGACACACAACACAACAGCAAAGTAACTCAGTGATCATCCAGAGCGAAAAGGTGGGTTTTAAGCAAGGCCTTGAATGTCTGTACGGTGTTGGCAGACTTGATGTTGAGAGGGAGCTTATTCCACTGCAAAGGCCTGGAAACCCTTTGTCACCAGTTTGGCCCGCGGGACCCTCAGACACAGTTGGTCATTTGATTTGAGGGACCAGGAGCTGACGGGTTCCGACTTCCAACTGTGGAATATTTCACCGCTGTCTTCTGAGTGGGCTCAACTTGCGGTATTTCTTAATTGTTTTTGTGTGCATTTAATTAAGAGAGTCTCTCTAACCCCACTCAAAATCACCTCCACTTTTACCACCTACGCATTCACCACCTACAGTGAGCTGCTCTAAAACCTACTGGGAAAATGTCAACGTTAGCTTTCTATCAAAAGAAAGAAGAGCTCCCAGTTCATCCCTCCTGGCTGGCTCTCAGCCATTCTTTTAAAGCAGAGGGTGCACTTGTAAACCTTGAGAGTGAACAGACTGTTCGTGAGTCAGTGAGGAAGAGAGCGTCCTCTACCTTCAGGGTGAGATCCTCTCGCTCTCTGTCTCTGTCTCTCCCACTTGCCTGTGTTGGAGGCAAGACGAGTGGAGGCACTCATTGTTCTAATCTGGCTCAGAGTGGATAACCTTTGTTCTTAAATAATTAGCCATTATGGCAGGAGTGGGAGCATGACTGTATCAAAGGAGCAGACACGCATACCCATCCCACCTCCTCTCTCTCTCTCTCTCTCTCTCTCTCTCTCTCTCTCTCTCTCTCTCTCTCTCTCATGCTGAGAGCTTGCTGCTCCAAGCCTTAGTGATAACCTTCTTGACTGACACAGGATACAGGGAGAGAGAAGAAAAGGAAATGGATGTGTGTGGTACGTTTGTGTGTGTTGGGGGGATAGAGAAGAAAGAAAAAAGGGAGATAAAGAGAGTGGGGGCACAGGGAGAGGGAGGGTGGAGGGAGAGAGAGACAGTGCATGTGCATGTGAGAGACAGAGAGAGACATTGCATGTGCATGAGAGAGAGAGAGGGAGAGAGTGTGTTTGCATGAGAGAGACAGAGAAAGAGAGGCTCCACAATTTGGGAAGAACAGGGTGGGTGGATGCATGATGGAGGAGCAAGTAAAGCAGAATTGATAAAAACACCAAGCTCACTGAAACATAAAGCACCATCAAACAAATCCTCTCTCTCCACCCCTCTCTTTCATAACTGTGGAGTGGGAATGTCACCTTCCTGATACATTTCATAAATTCATGGACAAGGAAATTTGAACAGAGAGGATACAAAAAAGAATAATTCAGTCAACAACCAAAGAAATCCAAATAAAATCCAAACAATATTTTATCTTTTTATTTAATCATACTTTTCTTCTCACCGTCTCAAGGCTTTCAAGCGGGACGAGAAGGAGATGGTGAGATTGTGTGTGAAGTGAGTTAATAGTGAGGTGTCACGTGTCATTGCTCCTGACCTTGAAGACAGAGGCAAACTAATGACTTGTGGAACATGCTTATCCCAGAGCAGCGAGTCAGAATCTCTGAACTGATTCACTGATGGGATCTGACCCCACCTTGTTCCCTGGGGGGGGGGGGGGGCAGATGGAGATTTAGAAAATAGAAGAGAGGGATGGACACAAGCAGAGAGGTATTAGAGCGCAAGAGACAGACGAGGAGGAGCAGGAGAGGACAGAGTGCAGAGAGATGGAGAGAAGGAGAGAGAGTGCAGAGAGAAGGAGAGAGAGTGCAGAAAGAGAAGGAGAGAGTGAGTGACGAGGGGCCTCTGGAAGTATGGATATATACAGAAGATAAAGAGAGGAAGAAACAGTAAGGGAGTGTAAGAGAGAGAAAGAGAGGAAGAGAGAGATAGAGAGAGAAAATCAAACCAAAACCAGAACATGATGAAATCGTAACATAGAACGAAGAGAAAGGGAGACTAGTTCGCTGATGAAACGGATGTCTGACCTTTTCAGGTTGCCTCAGTCTTGGCTCTTGGGCGACAAAAGGGCAAGGTGGAGGAGGCAGCCATGACGAAAGAGTAAAAAATGCACAGAAACAACTGGATCAACCGTGTAACTGTTCTGGCCCTGTTTACACAAGGGTTAAAAGTGGTGAAATGGATATTATGTATAGAAAGGTTGTAGAGTTATGATGCAAAATTTACCTTACGCCAATAACTGCCAGCAGTGGATTGGCTGCAACTGCCTCTTTCTCCTGGCAGCAGGGAAGTGTTTCAAATGCAGATTAGTTGATGAGACATTTCTCGATACAGACAGTAGGCTGAAAAACAAAGTCACACAGTGATAAATAATACTAAATTAAGACAATAGACAATGCTAAATTACACAACACATAGGCCAGAGCAAGAGCTCCAGAGACACACAAGCACATCCCTCCCCCTTCACTTTCTCTCTCTCCAGTCTCCACACACACAATAAACCATGCTGGACACTGCTGCATCTGGCAAAGCTCCAGACCAGATCAAAAGGCTAGGCACAATCAGCGCATCCACTTAAAGCCCAACCTCTAGGTTAAACCCTACTGATCAATTATGGGTAGTTTACATCATTGGTATATAATTTCATTATTTATTTTTTTCCATTTGACACCGGAAATGCCACTCTGAAAGAGTTAAAAAGGTCCACGCACGAATAACATGCACGCGCGAATCAAAAAAGCTTATCAAACGCCGACGTCACAACAGGTGTGGCTTGCATATTAATGAGCCGAATCTAATGTTGCTTTTCCACTAAAATAAAGTACTCAGTTTGTCTCCGTGTGGGGAGGCAGGGCTGCTGATGATCAGCATGAGAGCTCCAGAAATGACACGTGAAAAACTGCAGACCACTGATTGGTCAGAACTTCAGAAGAGAGACACGTCATGACGTCACTGTTTGGGGAGTCTGAACGAAAACAGAACGCCGCCATCTTTAATGTCTCGCGTAGGATGTCTTTTGTATGTTTGCAGCAAGAAACAAAAATAAAAAAGGATACAGTCACTGTGTATTCTGCCTCATTTATTGATGAAACAAAACAGACATCAACACAATTTGCCACCGAGCGGAGAGTTTAGTCTGACAAAAAGATCGCTGATTAGTTACGCTTGTTGTTGGGGGTTAGGGACGTAACGTTAGTTAGCCTAATGCTAACGTTAGCAGATAGACACGAGAGGCTATCTGTGTAGAATAGACACAATGATGTAACGTTAGCGTTAGCATAATAGACACAACGAGAGTCTGGTTAATGTTGTTATTGATTGATTGAATGAAAACTGTGTTTTACTCTGGCTTGCCAAGCTCATCATAGCCCCTTTCGTGACTGATGCACCGAGTGAAGCTTGTGGACTCTACAACAGCGGCGGCCGCAGGGCGCCGGAGCCCGCAGCGCTAGTTAGCTCATAGCTATCGTGTAACACTAGCCTTTGCGGGCTCGGGCGCCCTGCGGCTGCCGTCGCGTCCATGGGCCCCCCGGCAGGGCACCCGTGGGGACGGGTCGGGGTGTACAGAGAGGAGAGAACCATTTTGGGTCGGCCGTTCATGCCGGCCAGCGAGCCGGATGTCGGGATATGTTGTTAGCACAATAGCTACCAAGCTAAGCTATGTTATCTACTAACGTTATAAACACTATGTGTACAACGACACAATGATTTACATTATTACAAATATGGTAACGTGGTTGTGGCTTTTACAAATAGTGGTTAGCTTTAGAGATGGATGGATGGCTATAATCACGGAGCAATAGTGAGGTGAAACAGATACATTTCCATTCGGCTAGTAGTAGCAAGCATATATCTATGGTAGCAAGGCTCTCTGCCTGCCACTAGCTGTGTGACTCTCAGCGCCCCCTGGTGAGCCCCCTGGTGACCAATACCTGTTGTGACGACATTACACATGCACGTTATAAACCATTGATTAAAATATGCATGTGCATGTTGATTGTGTTGGGCAGACAAAATGTTTTGATAAAAACGCTAAAACTGGGTCAATTTCAATACTTATTTTTTCCCTTCTTCATGAAAGCCACTGTTGGCCTAGTCCACATTGTTTATTGAACAAAAATACAACGTGGAGGTTGACCTTTAAGTCCATTAGACCCTTTTGGTGAGGGATCTCACCAGATTAGCCCAGATCAAATAATTCAACTCATTGTCACAAATGCCACAAATTGCTAAATATACGACCACCCAAAGGATTATAAAAATCCCGGCCAGATACTGGCCAAATACCACACTCTCCATCAATCACAGATCGTTATTGATAAGACACTCAAAAAACACACAGCCCCCTCTCTCTCTCTTTCTCTCTCCCTCTATCTCAGCACACACGCGCACACATACACACACACGCACATATGTGGACGTAATTGTGCGTACTGTGGGATAAAATCAATTTATTTATGTCCCTAGATACATGTATTTTATGTCTTCCTATTCTGTGGCCAAACTGAGGTGTCACAATCTATTATTTACCGGAAGGGTCAGTGCAGCTGTTGGTAAAAAGCCACACAGCCCCAAGAACTGATGAGGTGACGGTTTTGGCTGACCACTGACAGGGAGCATTGTCAGGATCTAGAATAATGTATAATACCTATGAATCAATCCATTTATCTATTGTAAGAACCATAAGATATCTACAAATGTGTGTACCATTAAAATGTGTTCTTATGATATGGTATTAAAACAGGCCTATGTGTCACCATGACCCCAGCTGTCTGAAACTACCAGGAGACAGATGTAATTCTAGACCCTTGTCATTTCAACTGTTTACCTTATATAGACATTGTTTAAAGTCCAGAACCTTTCTTCATGCTAATTTGGAAGAAAGCCACCTCATTCGCTCAGAACACCAACCAGCTGACTATAAAAATGACAATGTGATTCGGACCGGGGAGATTTTCTGCTCGGCCTTCACCGAAGCTAAGTTGAATTCTCCACTCTCAGCTGTTTGTGTAAATACTCTGTAATATTGAATATTCACTCTGTAATAAATATTTGATTGCTAACACCCTCTCCTCATCTTTCAAGGTCAATAAAAGAATATGCCTTATCAGTACCATGCACTCATGCACGGCAGACATACAGGTTGACCAATACACTAGACACACAACGTGCACTCAGGACCAATACACATACACACTCGACTATGGGATCGCTAATAAAACACTCGGATAGGGAAGGAAGGGCACTTCTTCTCTGCCTTTACTTCTGGACACTGCTGGACTGACTGGACTCCACGGACGAGACTGTTGGACTGACGGGACGCGTCTATTCTTATCCTAACACATGTTTGCTTCCGCGTTTGCGTTTTGCGAATGTTTCTGTTGCGATCTGATTGGCCACTGACGTTTCTGGTCATGTGACATGTGCGCCCAATCGCGTGACGCGCCCATTTCCGCCTCGACCAGCAGCAAACTACCTAACGCCTAGTTTATCACTGGTTAAGCTTAGGCGACTCTTTCGAAGTTGGTTAAGGTTAGAGTTTGGAATCAGGGCTGGCGTTCTATCGCCCTGCTCTAAGACAAACTCTAACCTTGACCAACTTCAAAAGAGTGCGTACGCTTAACCGGCGAAAGAACTTGCCATCACACAATTCGCGCGATCAGAAACGTCAGTGGCCAATCAGAGCGCAAAACGCGAACGCGGAAGCAAACATGCGTTAGGATAAGAATAGACGCTGACGGGACACTGACTTGACTGCATTTTTTTAAATTATCTTTTCCCCCCTTCTTTTTCCGTTTTTCTCCCATCCCAATGTTAGTCGTTATGCCAATTCCCAATCCCCTTCCTGGTCATTGCGCACTCTACCCCCTACCGTCGGTCTGGGAGGGCGGGATGTGACGGTGCGGCTCCGTCACTGACTTTGCGGGCAGTGCGCATACTGTACATACACACACACTCATTGTCTGTCTTTCCATATACCATAACCGTATAATGTAATGTGGTGCGTTTCATGTGGACAGCGCACATAGGAACGCACACCCGCCATATGCCGCAGAGCAACACACACACACACACCAAACACTCCCTCCTGTCAGCTTTCGTAGGATGTCCGAATGCGCACAATCATTTCATTCCCTTTCCGTTGTTATAGCAGAATGCCGTTCATACAGCAAGACATTCATTCATCACATCACATTTATTACTCACAGTCATGATGCATTCGCTTCGCTCTGCACTCCTAGGTTGACGTGTTTGGCCAAGCAGAGGCACACATGTCCGCCTGGTTAAATGGGAGGGGTTGGCGCAAGGCAAGGATCACGTGAGCGATATTATTGTATTGTACTGTTTACGTGGTTATCTTTAATTACAACAGTTGGAAAGTATGTGTGATATAGTGGAGGATATATATTTTGTGTGTAGGAATTGGGTAATGTGTTAATAATAATAATAATAATAATAATAATAATAATAATAATAATAATAATAATAATAATAATAATAATAATATGTACATCCTGTTTAAAGCCTAGTGGGAGGGGCTATTGGATATAAGAGAGCTGCTTTGGCCCAGGGACATCAGTCTTGAATGGACTGAGTTACAGTGAAGGTAACCGGAATCCCTAGTAAAACGTGTTGGTATTGCTTGTAGTGGAAGTAGTAGTGGATATTGTGTATTTAGACTTTGTGTAGTGTTAAGTATTAAGTATATTGTGTTTTGTTTATTTGTTTTCTCTTTTTCCACTTTTGTTAGATATAGTAAGTATAGGGTATTTTGTTTAACGTTACTTTCACTTTTCACATTTTTTGTAAAACTACAGTATATCACCTCTGCACTTTTGGGAGGCGGGAAATAAACACCCACCAACGAGATATTTCCGCCTACGCCTGCTAATGAGAGAATCAAAGGAGTTCGAGAGAGGACCCCGCTTCCTCCGACACATGTGTAGCCAGCCCACCGCTTTTCACCCGGCAGCGCAGACTCTCACTGGGAGAGTGTAACGTGTGGAAGGTCACACTACCTCTCCCAGATCCTTCCCTTTCTGTGCAGGCGCCCCGACCGAACTGTAGGAGTCGCTGTTTATAACGACCAGGACCCACCCATGCTGGCTTCCAGATCAACCAATATATTGTTGGAAAGTTGAATTTGCAGAAGAAACATTCATTAACACTTTGAGTGCCACGCCGGGTTTTCCTTTTTACCCCCTTGATGCCACGGTCCACTTCAATGTTAACGTTAATATCGCCTAATCTATGTTTTAAATTATGGCTATGTGTCTAATCTGCCCGTCGCTTATCAAAGAAAACTTTTCCAGTCAGTCGAGGCAGATTGGTTTTTTATCGCTTCATTTCCGTTTCAGAGCATTTAGAAAAGCACCCGTTTTGAGGTAGAAAACAGTTCATTCTGGACCATTCTATGATAATCGTCTTTTACTGGAATATTCCAGAACGTTGATATTCGTCTGCCTATTTATGAATCGTTTTCAAATAAACGCTAGATGATCAATATTATACGTGCACGCAAGCGCATTCGAGCCGCGCACGGATAATCGCCGTGTTAATTTCCTCTTGGACCTTTACAGTGAAACCGAAAGAGCCCATTTCCCAAAAAGCCTATATCTTCATCAAAATTAGTCTGATTATCCTAACACTGATAACATAGATTCCTTACCTGACATCAGATGGTATCTAACTGGTATATTCCAATTCCTGATCACCATTCGAAAAAATCGATAAGTGTATGGATCCAACGTGATACAGTAGTACACATGATTCCACAGAGAGGCTCCAGAATGAACTGTGGTAACCCCGGCTGGATCAGTGGACTGGAAAATGTGGAGTACCGGATTTTGTTCCCCATCCATTTTCATTGAGTCCATTCCAAAATCCCTTATGTCATCTGGGAGACGATAGGGGGCGCTTTTTTCCACATATGATCGCCGGCGGCGCTCGGGTATACTCGGGTAGGCTCGCGTGATGCAATATGATTTCAGATCGCTAAAAAAAGAATTCAGAGAAATCTCGTGAGTGGCTTTCAACATAACTATCGGAAACCCGAGATATCTCGTGTGTGGCAGTGAAAGTGTTAATACAGACTGTATTGATCTATTTATGACCTGAAATAAATCTCAACCCGGTACCGGGCCGATTGGGCTTAAGGAGTTAAAGGAGAAGGCTCAGTCTTGATCCACATTTTATGCATACAATGTTTAATACGTGTATCCAGATTACATTATTCAGTATGGTCTAAATATTACAAAGATGGTCACGATGTGCTGATGCCTTTGTTTTGGATCACTGATATTATACAGAAAACTCTTTTCTTGATTATCTCACAGCAAGCTGCAAGTATAAAAGTCTACTCTTAAACAATTTTTATTATTTGTATTACTGAATCAAACAGTAAATAGAGAGCCTATTGGGATGCTAGATCCTAAAATGAAACACTGCTGTGCTGTTGTATGTTAAATACCCTGTTGTATGTCCGTTCTATTTTATAATTTTTTGACTATTTCTTATTACTGAATCAAACTGTAAACAGAGAGCCTATTGGGATGCTAGATCCTAATGTGAAACACTGTGATTTACCATACCTTGCTATATGTTAGAGTGTTAGAGCTCTGTTGTGAGGAGAGGATGACTTTTGACCTAAATCTTTTCCTCTACAGTACTAGCAAAGTTCTTTAACATTCCAGTTAGGTACATCGTGAACATCACCGCCTAGCCAAGGTTGATTCTCCTAACTGGGCCATTTTAATCATCATATCTGATGTATTATGTTAAGAGTAAGGCTGTCAAATATATCGCGTTAATATCGCGTTAACTCCCGATTCTATTAATGCCACTAATTTTTTTAACTCAAGATTAAAAAAAAAAAAAAAATTACTAGACTTCACTCAGGTGTATTATTGATGCTCTCATTGATACTATGTTTGTTTCTGAAGTGTGTGTGTGTGTGTGTGTGTGTGTGTGTGTGTGTGTGTGTGTGTGTGTGTGTGTGTGTGTGTGTGTGTGTGTGTGTGTGTGTGTGTGTGTGTGTGATATAGAGAGAGAGAGGGGGGTGAGAGAGATGAGGAAGGGGCAAAAGAGAAAGAGAGCTGGGAGAGTGTGTGTGTGAGGGAGAGAGGGGGGTGTGTGATTAATCAGCCCTTGTGTGTGTGAATGTAACAAGTTCCTAACGTTTTCTTTCCCCTATTATTTCATGCACACTTTATTCATTGTTTTAAATTATTATTTTCTTTTAAGTTATTTTGTGCATCACTCTGTTTTGAATTTGATGCAAATTTGCAATGCATGAGGGTCATCCTTTTGTGTTAAATGGCTGCATAAAGCAAGCATTTGTTGACTCGCATGTTGATAAGAGTATTAAAACTTGGAACTTGAAAAAGATCTGTTTAAGGTAAAAAAAAAAATTAAAATAAAAATGCGATTAATTTGCGATTAATCACGAGTTAACTATGGACAATCATGCGATTAATCGAGTTAAATATTTTAATCGTTTGACAGCACTAGTTAAGAGCGATGGAAACTCAAAGTACTAAGAGTGATACACTGCTCTGTTGTTATATATTTTTCTTTATTGAACAATCTTATCACACTTTTTACTGTCCGTTCTATCTTATTATTTTTAGCCTATTTTAAACCGAATCAAACCGCACTTTTTTACTCTATCTAATCTATTCTATTTTAGTATTTGTATTGCTGAAGAACTGTGATTTGCCTAACCTTGCTACCTCTCTATCTCTTTGTATTTACATTTTTAATTGTTATGCTCGCTTATGCCTGTATTTTTTACTGTTGTTGTATGTCCGTTCTATTTTATAATTTCTAGACTATTTTTAAACTTAATCATTTTAAAAATTGTATTATTTGTATTACTGAATGAAACTGTAAACAGAGAGCCTATTAGGATGCTAGATCCTAATGTGAAACACTGTGATTTACCATACCTTACTATGCTCGCTCATGCCTGTATTTTTTACTGTTGTGAAGCACTTTGAACTGCAACCTCTGTATGAAAAGTGCTATACAAATAAAGTTATTATTATTATTATTACTCAGAAGACCTCTCAAGGAGCTCAATCTGGGTTGCCGTCTAAAAACAGATAACGCAATAATGTAGACAAACTAAATAGACATTCTGAATGGAAAGCATCCTACCTGGGTTCCATCCTGGAGGCAAATCTTTCCTGTGACAAAATGGCATCCAATGTAATAAAAAAAGTCAACCAACGAACTCGATTCTTGTACCGGATCTCCTCACTGGTAAACAAGAATACCCTGAAGACTCTAGCAGGAGCACTCATTCAAGGGTACTACGACTATGCTTGCACCTCATGGTACCAAAGCACCTCAAAGGCGCTAAAAACAAAATTACAAACATCTCAAAACTAACTGGTCAGACTACTGCTTGACCTTACTCCTAGAACCCACCTCACCCCTGCCCACTTTGACAACCTAGGATGGCTTAGAGTAGACGACAGAGTACAGCAACTTGCAATGGGCCTGGTCTACAAGATACACTACACGACCAAGGTACCCATGTACATGTCAAAATACTTCCCAAAGGTCAGTGAATACCACGATCACAACACCAGAGGGAGCTCCACAAATCATGTTAAACCCAGATTCGGCTCAAACAAGGGACTAAACACGTTTTGCAATTATGCCACATCAATGTGGAACGCCCTACCCAAAGCTGTAAAGGAATGTGAATCACTACCCACTTTCAAAAACACTCTCAAAAAACACCTAAGGGAGACTGCAACTCGAAACTGGCCCCTGTAAATGTCCGAACACAACCCCCTCCAATGTACAATAAATTACCAAGTATGGTCTTGTCAATAATCCAATGTACAGTTTTGTTTGTACAGTTGTACAGTGTCCCCCACCCCTCCTACCCAACCCCCCCCCCCCACTCCTACCCAACCCCCCCCCCCCCCCCCCCCCCCCACCCAACCACCTCCAATGTACAGTCCCCCCCCACCCCCACCTACCCAATCCAATGTACAGTTTCTACGTCGAATGTATATACTATTTTTTTTTTCTGGACCCTTTTTGTATCACAAACAGTACTGTAATTGCAAATCTGGTATGTCATAAATGTATAGATGTAGCAGTACTGTCTATCTGTATGTCATGTATGTCATATATGTTACGATGAATTGAAAATGGGGGACCCTGATGTAAACAAGACGAAAGTCTTTCTCTGGTCTGCATCCCCTTAACAATTGTATGTATTGAGCTGTACTGTACTGTACCCATTCTGCAATCTGTTAATAAAGTTTTCAATCAATCAATCAATCAATCAATCAATCAAAGGTTCTTGGAGGTCGGTAGTCGGCCGGTGTCTCTGCTCAGCATGCACCGTGATATTGCATTCACACCACACCACACCGCTCAGATCCACTGAGGGTGGACCAACAAAGCCCAAAGTAAATAAGTCAATAGAACAATGACTCTTAACCTCTTCCACCTGGAGCCTATTTTCAGAAAATCTGCTTAAAATACATACTAAGTAAATGGAATATTGCTCCACTTCTACAAGGGCCATTTTCATATTCTTGGTATCTAGGGACATCTATCGACCTCAGTGAATGTATTCCCAGTGTCAGATATATTGTGTCTATTACTAGGCTTGCTTAAATTGTGATGAAACAAAGGAGAATATGAATTATGATTTTTCTTTGTATCTTTGACAGTGAATAACACCATGCTAATAATGACCAAACATTAAAAACTGCCACTGATCTCGTTCTGTACCTTCTTGGGATCATGTGTACAAAAATTAAGGAAATGAATAAAGGGAAGATGATTAAACAGAAGGTTCTGTAGATACAGTACTGAATTCTCCCATCCGGACCAATGCAATTTGAAATATTATTATAGAATATAGAACCTCATTCTTCCACCTTAGAAACATAGCAAGACTCCCGTCCCACACTCACCCTGCCAGATGCGGAAAAGCTCGTTCGCGCCTTTGTCTCCTCAAGGCTTGAATACGGCAACGCACTGCTCATCGGGATCCCTAGCAAGAGCATCCAGAAGCTCCAACACATCCAGAACTGTGCTGCTAGGATCCTGATGAGAGTGCGGAAATATGATCACATCACACCCATACTCCATTCCCTACACTGGCTCCCTGTCTCCTCTAGGATTGAATGCAAGGTCTCCCTCCTCACCCATCAGTGCATCCACAGCAACGCCCCCTCCTATCTAAAAGAGCTTATCGCCCCCCCGACCTCCACCCGCTCCCTCCGCTCTGGACACTCAAACACACTCCAACCCATACACAGGACACACCTCTGCACCATGGGTGACCGGGCCTTTTTCTCAGCTGCTCCCCGACCATCTGAGAGCACCACAGTCCGTTGAGGTTTTTAAAAGGGGCCTAAAAACATTTCTTTTTAACAAGGCATTTGCCTGAATTATTCTTTTACTTTTAATTTGACTTTTTTTTTTTTTTTTTTTACTAGACTTCACTCAGGTGTCAGGGGGGTGAGAGAGAGGAGGAAGGGGCAAGAGAGAAAGAGAGCTGGAGAGTGTGTGTGTGAGAGAGAGAGAGGGGGGGGGGTGAGTACTCAGCCCTTGTGTGGGTGAATGTTCCTAACGTTTTCTTTCCCCTATTATTTCATGCACACTTTATTCATTGTTTTTATTCAAGTTATTTTGTGCATCACTCTGTTTTGAATTTGATGCAAATTTGCAATGCATGAGGGTCATCCTTTTGTGTTAAATGGCTGCACAAAGCAAGCATTTGTTGACTCTCATGTTGATAAGAGTATTAAAACTTGGAACTTGAAAAATATCCGTTTAAGGTAGATAAAAAGAGTTATAAAAATAATGCGATTAATTTACGATTAATCGTGAGTTAACTATGGACAATCATGCGATTAATCAGATTAAATATTTTAATCAATTGACAGCACTAACACTTTAACCTATTCCTAAACTAACGTACAGATGAAGCTTTTAGTATTCCTGGGCGCTTTGCCGCGACGTGCGCACGGTTATATCACGTCGTTTTAATTAATTGTGACCCAGGCTGCTGTTCTGTTTTATGCCGCCAGGAGGCGCAAAGTCGCCCGGCGCGGCGGCGGTCTATTGATTCCTCATTCAACACTGCCTTTGTTTCAATAACACGAGCCACTGTCTACGTTGGGACTGCGCGAGACAGAGAACGTTATTACTTTGGTAACGTTTATTTCTGACTACAGTACAGTATGTATTACTATCTATTACTACCTACTATGGGCCAGCCGTGTATAGGTGTAACAGAGTTATAATAGTTCAATGGTTGTGATGTCGGAGTTACTGTACAGTAGCGATGCGTCAGGTACTACTTTGTATCACAAACAGTACTGTATTTGCAAAACTGATATGTCATAAATGTATAGATGTACAGTAGCAGTACTGTCTACCTGTATGTCATGTATGTCATTATGAATTGAAAATGGGGGACCCTGATGTAAACAAGACGACAGAGAGACGTGGTAGTATCCGCGTCTGTGATTTGCCTAAACGTTATTATTTTGGTAACGTTTATTTCTGACTACAGTACAGTATGTATTACTATCTATTACTACCTACTATGGGCCAGCCGTGTATAGGTGTAACAGAGTTATAATAGTTCAATGGTTGTGATGTCGGCGTTACTGTACAGTAGCGATGCGTCAGGTACTACTTTGTATCACAAACAGTACTGTATTTGCAAAACTGATATGTCATAAATGTATAGATGTACAGTAGCAGTACTGTCTACCTGTATGTCATGTATGTCATTATGAATTGAAAATGGGGGACCCTGATGTAAACAAGACGAAAGTATTTTGCACTGTACAGTATGTCACAGGTGAGCTTGCTAGCCATTTGATTGTTAACGTGATATAAAAAAAATAATCAATACTTGATTGATTGATTGAAAAGTTTATTAACAGATTGCAGAATGGGTACATTACAGTACAGCTCAATACATACAATTGTTAAGGGGATGCAGACCAGAGAAAGACTTTCGTCTTGTTTACATCAGGGTCCCCCATTTTCAATTCATCATAACATATATGACATACATGACATACAGATAGACAGTACTGCTACATCTATGACATACCAGATTTGCAAATACAGTACTGTTTGTGATACGAAAAGAGTCCAGAAAAGAGAGTATATACATTTGACATAGAAACTGTACATTGGAGGATGTTGGGGGGAGGTTGGGTAGGAAGAGTGAGTGGGGGACACTGTACAACTGAACAAGCAAAACTGTACATTGGAATATCACCCCAAAGCACTTCAGAGATGGGAAGCCATCTCCCATCCGGGCTCTCTTGTCTGCTCTCACCCAAAAAAGGTAACAATATCGCACATATTTCTGCATCATAACGTTAAGTTCTAGCTCTGTTATCAATACATCCAACTGTGTTATCAGTATGTGGAGTATGGAGATGTTACTGCCCTCACAGAGACGACACAGGTCAATCCAACACAGGACATGAGTGACAATGAAAGAGGTATGATTTATGTTTTTGGACTAAAGTGAGCATCATGGAATGTGTGCAACTTTACAATCATGTCATTGATGAACTGAATATCTCTGTGAACTCTCTCAATATATATATCTCTTCTTGTAAAAAGTACAAAGTCACTGTAGCAGTGAAGAGCTTGGGGTAATATGTGGACTGTATGAAGGCATCTGAAATGTTCTTTCTCTTTAGTATCTTGCCAAATTCTGATGCAGTCAGCCTGCCCTCTCACAGCAAACTTCAGTCCCATTGACATATAGCAGAACTGATTGGCAAATTAACACAATGCCCCTGCGTGTGCAGCTCTTGCTTGTTCTTATGAAACTGAGACAAAATCATGATTTAAAAGATTTGGCATTTAGATTTATGATTGATGAACGTAGTGTTGGTACTTTGTTCAACGCATGGGTCATCTTTCTTGTACAGGTGACACGGACCCCAAAATTGTCAACAAGAACGGAGAATGGATCTGACTGGAACGCTAGCTGGATTATACATTGCAACATGACAGTAAATACTATTGTAATAAAACGTTCAAAACTATGTTCAATTTGTGTATTGTTTTGTTAATATAAGATTGTATTTCGCACTGTACCGACGTCACAGATGAGCTCTATAAAAAAACGATTGAATTGCTCAGAATTTAAAATTGTGTCCCCAAAAGGACATAATAATATTAATATTATTCCCCAGTATGACACAATAAACACAGAATGAATGCTACCAAAGAGAATGCTATATGCAATTTGCTCATATACATAACATAGCCCACAGGAAGGCAAAGTTGACAAGGTTTGTACCAAAATGCAATTTATTTTAAACATAATGATACATGATTAATGTATTTTTTTACTGGACTGGCCCTGTAATTTGCCATTCAGGTGAAAACTAGCAATATGGGTGTAAGAAAATGTGTATTAATCCTGTAACATGAGTCAAGGTCAGATCTAGCCTGGAATAGAGAACAGAATGTTGATTTTTTGATGTTCAAGTTTCTTTATTAGTTGTCATACAGAAGTACAGAATACTTTTATATAAAATGCTAATATTAAAAAAAGGCAGATGCCCTCTGCAGATGTCTGCCTAACAAAGAAAGTGGCTGCACACAATACATAATTATGTTTGTTAGAAGCAGGCTACTCTCTCATGATTCCATCTGCTTCTATCATGAGAGAGTAGCCTGCTTCCATGAGAGTAGTAAATACTAGGTGCTGGACAATTAGCATTTCAATGGTGTGTGGGGGTTGCAGCCAGCGCATTCCAACGGCAGCGTGTCAAAGTGTCCTTGAGCAAGACGCTTAACCCCCAATTGCTCCTGATGAGCAGGTTGGCACCTCTGCCGTCTGTGAGTGAATGTGAGGTGGCAGGGTATCTGCAGGTTTAGCCCAGTCATATTTAATGCTTTTTAAGACTTTTTAATGCCACTCGGAATTAAATTTAATACCAATTTCACAATAACAAAAATCATGCAACGACACCAATTAGTTTAAGTTTAGGGACACATTGGTCCAAAGATGTTTATTAAAACATAACTTGGAAACTTAAAAATCTTGAACTTAAAGGAGTAACTGGATTGGATGAATTTCAACAAAGGGGTGACCAAACATAAATAGCAAATATATCTATACAAAATATACCAGGGGCCAAGCAGCAAGTGCAACAGCCACTGTCAGAACACATAACTATTACCACCCTCCCCAGGGTATCAAAAAAGTCAACCAACAAACAAGATTCTTGTGCCGGATCTCCTCTCTGGTAAACAAGAATACCCTTAAGACTCTAACAGGAGCACTCATTCAAGGGTACTACGACTATGCTTGCACCTCATGGTACCAAAGCACCTCAAAGGCCCTAAAAACAAGATTACAAACATCACAAAACAAACTGGTCAGACTACTGCTTAACCTCACTCCTAAAACCCACTTTACCCCTGCCCACATTCAAAACCGCTCTTAAAGAGCACCTACGGGAGGCTGCAATTAGAAACTGGGCACCGTAAATGTCCAAACCCCCCCCCCCTCCTGATGTACAGTCTCCTCCCCATCATATGTATATATTTTCTGTTAGGATCTCTGGGTAACAGTACTGTATATTTGCATATCGTATATGTCACAATTGTAACACTACAGTACTATATAGTATACCTGTATGTCATGTATGTCCCTATGCCATAAATGTCATGATGTCATGTATGTTGAGTATGTCATAAATGTCATGTCACTATAATTGAAAATGGGGGACCCTGATGTAAACAAGACACACGTCTTTCTCTGGTCTGCATCCCCTTAACAATTGTGTGTATTGAGCCGTACTGTATTGTACCCATTCTGCAATCTGTTAAATAAAGTTTTCATTCATTCATCCAGTTGTTTTGTTTTTGTGGTTTTGGTTGAATGAATGAATACTTTGTTTAACAGATTGCAGAATGGGTACAATACAGTACGGCTCAATACACACAATTGTTAAGGGGATGCAGACCAGAGAAAGACGTTTGTCTTGTTTACATCAGGGTCCCCCATTTTCAATTCATAGTGACATTTATGACACTCAACATACATGACATTTATCAGGGGTGTAAAAAGTACCCAGAAATTATACTTAAGTGAAAGTATGGGTACCATCTCAAAATCTGACTCAAGTAAAAGTCAAAAGTATCTGGCTAAAAACACACTTGAGTAAAAGTCAAAAAGTCCTACTTTTAAATGTACTTAAGTACTAAAAAGTAAAAGTACATTTAAAAAAAAAAAAGGGGATACACCAGGGGTCTCAAACTCAATCCATCGTGGGCCAAGTTTTCATTTTAACTATACATTGCACCAGGTGAGTTAGTTGAAGAGGTGAGCCAATTAGTGAAATCATCAGCTGGTGTTTAGGCAAGGCTGGAATGAAACCAAGCATACACTCTGCCCACAATGGAATGTGTTCTGCGATAGACAATGCTGAAATGAAAGAACAGAGGACACTTTTTTTGCATTAAAATTATTTAATGCACTTCTCCATTGAAGGTAACATTTGTGACATATACGATATGCAAATATACAGTACTGTTACCCATAGATCCTAACATACATGGGAGGATACTGTACGTCATTAGGAGGGGGTGGGTGGGAGGAAAAAATACATAGTGGGTGAAGCTCTCATCGAACATAAACACAAACGTGTCCTTGTTTACATCCGTGAATAGATTATTTTCAAGTTAAGACCTCAGCTTCAAGCTTTGGCGTGGAGCCGAATGTTATCCGGACTTCTGTTGGTGCAGATGTTATAGTCCTACCTGAGATGGCGCAGCTGGTGTGGAGGCAGGGGCCGAAAATAAATGCGAAATAGTAGTTTGCAGGCGGTTTTTGCAGAGCGCTGAGCATGTGCGACGCGACTGCTCTTTTTTTTTGTTGCAGCGGGGCTTGTAATGGTCTTTGACTGGGACCAACCATCGCGCAAACAGTGGATTGTCAAGCCAGTTCTCGTTAAATTGGCACTTTCCCATATTAACGAGTGCAAATGCTAAACTAAACGTAACGTTAGCGTTATCGCTTCGCCTTGCTAACGTTAGCTAGACTCCGTTGTTGAAATGGTTCCCCGGCCAACACATTACACAAGGAGTTGTGTTGGTTCCGCCCCATTCCGGTCTGCGTGATTCTACAATGAAAAGTCAAACTTTATCTCCCGTTAACCGTTTTCCCCCAGATTTCATAATAAAACATAAGATGACATGGCATTTTAGCTTTCCTTTCTATGGCATTTTTAAGACCTCTGAAAATGGATTTAAGACATTTTAAGACAAACTAAGGCCTTAATTATTGATAAACAAATTTAAGACCTTTTAAGACTTTTTAAGGATCCGCGGACACCCTGGGTGGGTTCTAGGGGTAAGGTCAAGTAGAAGTCTGACCAGTTTGTTTTGTGATGTTTGTAATCTTGTTTTTAGCGCCTTTGAGGTGCTTTGGTACCATGAGGTGCAAGCATAGTCGTGGGGGGGCTCTCTCGCATATAGTAATAATAGAGTATATACATTTGAGGGGGAATAAACTGTACATATACAGCACTGTTTGTGATACAAAAATAGTAGAGTACATTAATCTGGCACACAACATACTTGTTCACATGTCATTTTTCTTTCACTCTAAAGTACAGTTTATTCCCCCTCAAATGTATATACTCTATTATTACTATATACTATTTTTGTATCACAAACAGTGCTGTATATTTGTAGACCTCTTCCAATGTACAGTTTATATGTCTGAGGAGAAGACTGGTACTCATCATCTTCGTCTCCACAAAGTAGGCTACTGGGGGGTCTACTGTATGTGAGACATATTTCCTTTAGAGTGAAAGAAAAATGACATGTGAACAAGTATGTTGTGTGCCAGGTTAATGTACTCTACTATTTTTGTATCACAAACAGTGCTGTATATGTACAGTTTATTCCCCCTCAAATGTATATACTCTATTATTACTATATGCGAGAGAGCCCCCCCCCCCAACAATGCTGTATATTTGTAGACCTCTTCCAATGTACAGTTTATATGTCCTTGATGCTGCTCTCCAGGACCGAGATCATGGCGTTCTTCTGCTCCAGGTCCCGCAGCAGCTCTGTGTTCTCCTTCTCCTTCAGCTCCTCGCACCTCTTGGCAGCCAGATATGGACACATGGAACGTAAACACTATTATTAGTACAATACATATGATAGGAGCTGGAGCACATAAGTACACACACACACACACAATCACATGCACAAGTACACAAACATAAACACAATGACCATCAGTCCATTAGTACATTAAAACCAGACACTGTCCGCAGACTCTTTACATCTTTACTACCATAGGCTCCATCACCTTGGAACAGATAATACTTGTGCAGGCTCTATCACAACATTATAGAAAGATGTGAAAGACAGTACGGCTCAATACACACAATTGTTAAGGGGATGCAGACCTGAGAAAGACGTTTGTCTTGTTTACATCAGGGTCCCCTATTTTCAATTCATAGTGACATTTATGACACACACAACATACATGACATTTATGACGTAGGGACATACATGACATACAGGTATATAGTACTGTTACATTTGTGACATATACGATATGCAATATGATATGATTGATCGATTGAAAACTTTATTAACAGATTGCAGAATGGGTACAATACAATAGCTTAAAGACGTGTTTTCACCATGTTAAGGCTAGACGAGGCATGATACAATACATACAATAAAATACTATATATTTTAGCCAAAACATGTGGTCAGAACACTTAGTCCATTCGCTCTCATTCTCTCTCGGGACATCCCTATTGATTACCAATAACCGCGTTAGCCTCAGTAGCAGTGGCGGCTCGCCACTGGTGGCGCTAGGGCGCCGACCCACCTGTTAAATGAGAGAAGAAGAAAAAAAATGTTTGTTTTTGTTTTTTGTTTTATAGCCCTATAAATAATATAAACATGTTTAAAATGAATAATATTTACTCATTTTAAGTATGTTTGTATTTCCAATGCACAATATAACGTTATTATCTAAATAAAAAAAACAGCGTTTTCATGGGCAGGAAGTGACGTTTTTTTTTATTTTTTCGTATTTCTCGCCCGGGCAAGAAGCGATAGCGCTCTGACTGCGCGTCACAGTTTGATCGCTGTCTCCGTCACAGCCAATCAGTGCATACGGCGTTGTGCGTTGAAATATGACTATTATGTTGGAATCCGAGCGCGATTTGAAGCGGTCTAGAAAGCAGCGTGAACTTCCGTGAGAATTTCCATAGCCGCATTTCGCGGAGACGCTCTCTGATTGGCCGACGCCAGTATTTTTTTCTATGGCAGAATTTCACAGAGACGATCTCTGATTGGCCGAATCCAATTTCTAATGTTCCAATTCTAGCTTCTAGCTTGGTTCCTGGTACTAGGACTGTTGTTTGTCTTAGAGCGTGCCGTGCTGTGACTGCAAGTTCTTTAGACTGTTAAGCTTAGGCACTCTTTCAAAGTTGGTTAAGGTTAGAGTTTGTCTTAGAGCATGGCGATAGAACGCCAGGTAGTTTGCAGTCTGTTCGAGCGGAAATGGACAAAGGAATGTACTTGTTGAGTGTTGTGCTAACGTCGACGAGCTCAGCTGAGCTAACACTTGGCTAACAAGCTATATGGCGGATTATACACGTTTCCTGCCCTGGACGTTTCAACTAAACAGTGAGTCTCTCTCTCTCTCTCTCTCTCTAACGTTAGTAGTACTACTAGGCTGGTGCGGGCTAACTGGCTATCGTTCTGGGAGCTAACGTTAGTAGTACTACTAGGCTGGTGCGGGCTAACTGGCTTAACGTTAACGGTTGTAAATAGTTTTTTTAGGAGCAGTACTACTGCTGGCCATTCATGAAGCGAGACATTGCTGATTGTTTATTTATCGATGGCTCATTGATTTAACTACTGCAGCTCTCTCGGATTGAAAATACGTGGATTATGGCTTGTTCAATATTGTCTATGTTTGAATGAATGAATGAATGAGAACTTTATTAACAGATTGCAGAATGGGTACAATACAGTACGGCTCAATACACACAATTGTTAAGGGGATGCAGACCAGAGAAAGACGTTTGTCTTGTTTACATCAGGGTCCCAGATTTTCGATTCATATCGATAGTTTAATAGCTAGCCTTGGCTCGTTTAACAATATGCAAAATATGTGTACAGCCCTGTACTCATACTGAAGTTATTCTTGGTATATAATAGGTCTGATTGTGTAACGAATCGATTCCACGTCGCGCTGTGTGTGAGAGAGAGAAGGAGAGAGGGAGAGATCTGCCTGTGTTTGGAGACGGGCGAGTTTTGTTTCTAACTTTTCTATTTATATTGTGTTTCAAGTTGTGAATTAGAGTCTAGACTATACTTTATTTGACTGGTTGTGTGTTGTTGTAGTAACAGCTGAGCGACTCGTTCATAAGAGCCGATTCATTGCCGTGAGCGTGAGTCGAATCGCTCACGTCTTGCCATGAGTCTTGCGTGGTACAGTACTGTACTGTACATGTTTGCAAAATATTTGGTATAGCGCCCCTAGTGGCGAAGTACCCAGCGGCCGCCACTGCTCAGTAGCCACATACACTGATCGGAGTGTCATTCATAGTGTAACACCCAACAAGAATGTGAAACAACTTATTAGTATTGGGTTAGAGTTGTTTGATTTCCACTAACGTAATGTTAGATTGCTATCTGAGAAAGTTACGTAACGTTACTCTACTGTATGTGAGCTGGCTGGCTACACCATTTGCGGCATTTGCCATGTATAATCTGTAGGCAAAACGGACTGCATATATAAACGGCTGATGACTCATAACTTCCTATCACGTTTGAATAATGCTGTAAAGTTAAGTAAAAATGCATTTCAATAGTAATGTATATAAATTAAGAGCTTACCGATTGCAATCCACTGCCGACAGAAGAGACGCAATATTTACTTCCTAGTCCACGGCACTCTCTCTCTGCCTCTCTCTCATTTTGCCGAGGGCGGAGCTCGTCCAGCACGTTGTCACCAGCTGTATGAGAGCGCCCCCGCTGGTCATTGTTAACATTAACCACACCAAAACGACTTCATAACGGCAGGCAAACAGCTGTTCCAGGACTTTTCCCAGCTGTATCTGTATTGATGATAATATACATTCTAAATGCTGTTGTGACATGGTTATGATGTTTATACTTTTGAATATACGTTTGAAATAAAAATCGCTACTTTTATAGAACTGTCTGGAAATATTGATTTATGACCAGATGTCATTTGCGGTCCGCCAACGGCCTGCACGGGCGGAAGAGGTTAAATGGGCTCTTGACACAACTAATGAATATAAAATGTGCTGTCACCAGGGGAGGGCCCAGTTAATGTCATAGTAGTAGATATCCACTGCATGTTTTAGCTATTAGTAAACTAGGTACATTAGTAAACTAGGTCTACCCACACAAGAGATAAAGTCTGTACTCTGGCAGTTGATCAATTCTCATTAGCTTCCCTTTAGGGAATACTTTCTTGTTTGCCCAGGAGCAGTAATGATCGTAAGGCCACAACTTGTAATTAGCAATTTGACAAATTGGAGCCACTTTAATTGCTGAAGTAATGGGGGACAAAAAAAAAGAAAAAGGAAGGGACACAGTGTCATGCAGTAGCTATCTGGTATTCTGGTCCACAAAGTGCATTGCCTGTGAGCCTGTGAGTGGTTAACTGCAAGCAAATAACTGACTGACTTACTGACTGACTTAGTGATTCATGTGATGGTGGTGCTAGACAAAAGGTCAAGGGGTCACCGAAGTCAAGGGGTCATGAATGTTCACTGCACATGTTGTGACTATAGGGAGGTGTAGTGGTTACGTCATTTTCGTTTTTTCCTGTTCCACCCTCTGTTCCACTTAATGTATTTCCCCATTGCCCATTTCTAAAACGGTTAGTTTAAAACAAATAAAGCATGGACATTGGTATGGTGTACCTTTCTGTGCGTATTCATCCACAATCTATAGCTCAACATGAAAATATTCGCAATTACACTTTGACTGCCCAAGCTTAATTCCTTTTTACCCCCTTGAATGCCCAAGGCCACTTCAATGTTAACGTTAATATCGCCTAATCTATGTTTTAAATTATGGCTATGTGTCTAATCTGCCCGTCGCATTATCAACAACCTATTTCCAGTCAACATTGTCGAAGCAGATTGTTTTTTTATTGGTTCATTTCCGTTTCATAGCATTTAGAAAACCCCTTGTTTTCACGGAGAAAAAAGAGGTTTCCATGATAATCGCCTTTTACTGGAATATTCTAGAACGTTGTCATTGTTCTGCCTATTTATGAATCGTTTTCAAATAAACGCTAGATTATCGATAGTATATGTGTACGCATGCACGCTCGTGGCGCGCGCTGAAAATCGATTCTCCTATTTCCTGACAGCATGCATAGTCAAACAGCCATATCACATAATCACATAAAAGCTTATATATCCGTGAAAACTAGTCTGATTATCCTTAGACTTGTAACATAGATTCCTTACCTGAGATCAGATGGTATCCAAATGGATTATTCCAATTCCTGATCGGCATTCGAAAAAATCGATCTTTTTATTGATTCACCGTGTATACAGTAAAACACATATTCCCGCGGCTCCGAGAGTCCAGCATGAAGCTGGTAGATGCCGGCTGCATGAGTGAGAAGTAAAATGTGGAGTGCAGTTTTTTTTTTCTCATTCATTTTCATTGAGTTCAATCCAAAAGGGTGAATTACCACCTGGGAGACGATAGGGGGCGCTTTTTTCACATCTGAGCGCCTGAGGTAGCTGAATTTCCAACGGTAGACTTGGTTGATGAAATATGATTTCAGATCGCAAAAAAAAAAAAGAGAAAATACGAGAATTCTTGTGAGTGGGCATTCAACCCGCGGGGGGTAAACCCGAGAAATCTCGGGCATGGCATGCAAAGTGTTAATCGTAAAGGTAGCAAAATAACAACGTTTATGTTTTCATTCGCTGGGAAACTACACTGCTATTTGGCGCTGCTGACTAACGTCACCACAGCGTAGACGCCTGGCTTTAGTCGAGGACCTAGGATCAGATTTCCCTTACATTCCATAAACTTAACAATTCGTACAATGGGAAAATAACTGACCCTGAATCTGTGGCTAGTATCTCTCTGGTGATCATAACCATTTATCAGATAAAGCCAACCACCATTTCTAAAAGCAACAACCACGTTATCATTATTTGTATTCACTGCATATTAAATCACTGTAAATACTAATGTAAATCATTGTTTCGTACATATTGTGTATAGTTTATAACGTTATTGTTTTTACGGCGGGCTCTACATGCCCCGATTTAAAATGGTTATCTCCTCTTTGTATACTTTTGTCCTCACAAACAAAGTATTCTGCCAGGGAACTTATCGACACGACAGTAGTAGTTATAAGCAGGCATGCGTTCTTCATGGGACGGGGTTGCACTCACCCCAGATAAGTACTCGCTATTTGCATATCAATAGCGCCGGTCGTCAGGTGTGTTAAATACATTCTCCGATACATTCAGACCTAACTTGTTGTGAAGACATGTGTTACATTCCATTCGTAGAGGCAATTAGGCACTGTCTTTAGTCTGTGCTCAAGCGAGGGGACATTAAATGCGCATTCGCGGGAGCGCGCGCACACGCCGGGAGCGCGCATGCACGTGGTGCGTGCAACCCCAGATGATTTCAATAACGCACCACTGGTTATAAGGTTTTTGAGCTTGTAACGTTCACGCTAGTTAGCTATTGTGGTATCAGCCGGCCGTGATGTGTAGCTAGCTAGCTTGCTAGCCGGCATGATGCGTGCAGTCAGTGCACAGGTCTGAGAAGAGGACCTGTACATTTTACTCGGTCCCGAAAGGCCTCTACATGCCCCGATTTAAAATGGTTAACGACAGTAGACATTGCTAACGTCTAGTACGTTTAGCGAGGTAACGTTAACGTTAGCTAGCTAGCTAGCTTGGTATCAGCTGGCTGTGATGTGGATTAGGCGACAGCACTGAACAGGCTGCCTAGTGAACAACAGGCTGCCTACTGGTAAATGTAGTTCTTTTTTTACAACAAATTAAAAACCTTATAACTACCGTTATTTCAACCAAAAATGCTTAAACAATAATGTTAGTGGTAGACTCATTTTGTGCAAAAATGGAAGCTTGTCAATTTCCATGCGGCAGAATTGTTACAATAGCCGATAATCCATTTTCCCAATGATAAATCCCTATACGGGTGGAACAACCAGTGACGTCAGACTACACCTCCCTATAGGACTAATAGTTCAGAAGATATGATAATAAAATAAATGGAAGGTCTCGTCTGGTGGTGGCTTTCTTCCTCTTGGTATCATGGACGTGCACAGCAAATTTGATTCCACTCTGGCCAATACTTTTTGAGATATATTTTATGAGTTTGGCCTGATGGTGGCGCTAGAGGAGAGGCAATGCAATGCAATGTTTTTTTAATGTTCAGAGCAAATTTTGTGACTGTATACTGGTCAGGAGACACCGGTGCTTTTGTTCTGTTTCCTCGTCTTTTCCTCAGTAACACACTTAGGGCTGGAGCTGGGATTGCCTAGGCTGGATCTTGTCTTCTAAGGATCACTCAGACTGGGGCCCTATTTAAGTTTTAGATATCTTTTCATATATTTATATTCAGAGGTGGAAAGAAATTATTTACATTTACTCTACTGTAAAAAGTATATTTACTTTACTATTTTTACTTGAGTACAGTTTACTTTTGGTTATAAATTAAGTTACGTTAAGTTGCTTTATTATTCCCTTGGGGATATTCGTCCTCTACATCTAACCATGTCTTTTAATTTGGGAGGAAACCAGAGTTACCGGAGGAAACCCACCCAAACACAGAGAGGACATGAGAACTCCACACAGAGAGGCTGTGAGGCATCAGTGCTAAACCACTGCACGACCGTGCCGCAGTCCTGAGTACAATGCCATCTGTCATTTACAGTAAAACATGCTCATTCTAGACTTTACAGCTTTGTTGATATGATTAAAAAGGACTAACCCTAAACATTGGACTTGATTGGACTCTAAATATTTGCAAAGACTAGAAGCAGTACTTATTCCTGGGTGTGCACATCACAGAGGACCTCTCCTGGAACACCAACACTGCATCATTGGCGAAGAAAGCTCAACAGCGCCTCTACTTCCTCCGCAAATTGAGAAGAGCTGGAGCCTCAGTGCCCATCCTGTGCTCCTTCTACCGGGGCACCATCGAGAGCCTCCTGACCAGCTGCATAACCGCGTGCTACGGCGGCTGCACAGCATCCTGCCGCAAGATCCTGCAGCGCACAGTCAGAACAGCTGAGAGGATCGCTGGTGCCCCCCTCCCTCCAGGACATCTACAATACACGCCTGGCCCGCAAAGCACTACGCATCGTGAGCGACATCACCCACCCCTCACAACGCTTTTTCACTCTCCTGCCCTCCGGGAGAGAGGCAGTTAAATCATTTTGTGTCCTGTACTGTGCAGGACAGTGATGCAACAGTAGCAGGACAGTGGATCACAGTGATGTAGCAGAACAGTGATGTAGCAGGACAGTGATGTAGCAGGACAGTACATCACAGTGATGTAGCAGGACAGTGGTGTAGCATCACAGTGATGTAGCAGGACAGTGATGTAGCAGGACAGTGATGTAGCAGGACAGTGATGTAGCAGGACAGTACATCACAGTGATGTAGCAGGACAGTGATGTAGCATCACAGTGATGTAGCAGGACAGTACATCACAGTGATGTAGCAGGACAGTGATGTAGCAGGACAGTGATGTAGCAAGACAGTGATGTAGCAGGACAGTGAGGTAGCAGGACAGTACATCACAGTGATGTAGCAGGACAGTGATGTAGCAGGACAGTACATCACAGTGATGTAGCAGGACAGTGATGTAGCATCACAGTGATGTAGCAGGACAGTACATCACAGTGATGTAGCAGGACAGTGATGTAGCAGGACAGTACATCACAGTGATGTAGCAGGACAGTGATGTAGCAAGACAGTGATGTAGCAGGACAGTGATGTAGCAAGACAGTGATGTAGCAGGACAGTGATGTAGCAGGACAGTACATCACAGTGATGTAGCAGGACAGTGATGTAGCAGGACAGTACATCACAGTGATGTAGCAGGACAGTGATGTAGCATCACAGTGATGTAGCAGGACAGTACATCACAGTGATGTAGCAGGACAGTGATGTAGCAGGACAGTACATCACAGTGATGTAGCAGGACAGTGATGTAGCAGGACAGTACATCACAGTGATGTAGCAGGACAGTGATGTAGCAGGACAGTACATCACAGTGATGTAGCAGGACAGTGATGTAGCAGGACAGTATATTACAGTGATGTAGCAGGACAGTACATCACAGTGATGTAGCAGGACAGTTAAAGGTGTATTCCACCCAAATGGTTAGCAGGACAGTGATGTAGCAGGACTGTACAGTACAGTGGACAGTGGTAAAATGGCTGCAGGACAGTTAAAGGTGTATTCCACCCAAATAGTGTTAAAGGTTATAACCCAAATCGAATGATTTTAAAGGTGTATTCCACCCAAATTGTTTTAAAGGTTATAATACAGTAGCAGTACAGTGGATCACAGTGATGCAACAGTAGCAGGACAGTTAAAGGTGTATTCCACCCAAATGGTTAGCAGGACAGTGATGTAGCAGGACTGTACAGTACAGTACAGTGGACAGTGGTAAAATGGCTGCAGGACAGTTAAAGGTGTATTCCACCCAAATAGTGTTAAAGGTTATAACCCAAATCGAATGATTTTAAAGGTGTATTCCACCCAAATTGTTTTAAAGGTTATAATACAGTAGCAGTACAGTGGATCACAGTGATGCAACAGTAGCAGGACAGTTAAAGGTGTATTCCACCCAAATGGTTAGCAGGACAGCCCCATCACAATGTGCAGGAGGTGTGTACAGTAGCAGTACAGTAGGTGTACAGTAGCAGTACAGTAGGTGTACAGTCGCAGGACAGTTAAAGGTGTATTCCACCCAAATGGTTTTAAAGGTTCTAATACCAAAATGTGTCTTCCCGAATCATTTTAAAGGTGTATTCCACCCAAATGGTGTTAAAGGTTCTAATACCAAAATGTGTCTTCCCGAATCATTTTAAAGGTGTATTCCACCCAAATGGTTTTAAAGGTTCTAATACCCAAATGTGTCTTCCCGAATCATTTTAAAGGTGTATTCCACCCAAATGGTCTTAAAGGTTCTAATACCCAAATGTGTCTTCCCGAATCATTTTAAAGGTGTATTCCACCCAAATGGTTTTAAAGGTTCTAATACCCAAATGTGTCTTCCCGAATCATTTTAAAGGTGTATTCCACCCAAATGGTTTTAAAGGTTCTAATACCCAAATGTGTCTTCCCGAATCATTTTAAAGGTGTATTCCACCCAAATGGTCTTAAAGGTTCTAATACCCAAATGTGTCTTCCCGAATCATTTTAAAGGTGTATTCCACCCAAATGGTTTTAAAGGTTCTAATACCCAAATGTGTCTTCCCGAATCATTTTAAAGGTGTATTCCACCCAAATGGTTTTAAAGGTTCGAATACCCAATTGTGTTATGGTGTCTTCCCCAAATCCTTTTAAAGCTTATAACCCCAAATCGTTTGAATGAATAAATGAATGAAATGGGACTATGAAGTCTTTATTTGTAACACATGTGAGATGGGCAGCACACACGCATTCCTTTGGGGGGGTTGCCATTGAAATGTCATCTGCGCTTGACCCATCCTGTCATCCTTCATCCTGTCGTGGGTCCGCTCCAATACAATACCTTGCCAATCCAAGTGCTCCTGTTCATCTTCATCAGGGACGTGACAGCATTAGCGATCAGTTCTGCATGTTTTTCCATTCTTTGGATTTATCTTTTTTTATTGGAAGAATTAGTACATATTTATACATTTCAGTTATCAAAATTATACAACTTCCATTTCCTTCCTCATTCCTATCCCCTAATCCCACCCATCCCACCCAGTGAGGGCGACGACAAACATACATGAAAAAGAAAAAAAGAGATATAAATAAAAAATAGACATTTAAATAATTAAACAAAAGTACAGATGTGGCAGACAAAGCTATGCAAAAGAAGTCAAATTAAAATAAAACAAAGATAAAACAGAGATATTTTTATATATACATACCGTAATAATAATATATAATATAAGTGTTACTCTCCATTTTAGTAGCGTAATTTCCAGATGGTAAAACAAATAAAATGGAGAGTAAATTTAACACCCTTAGCAGACCACCACAATGCCATCTCCCTAGCCATGCGTGGGCTAGCAGTGTCATGAAGGTAGATAGGGGGTGGAGGGGGGTCATGGGGTCCCAAGATTGGATGGAGTCATATGGGTTTTGAAATGGGATAGGAAGGGCTGCCATGTTTTGTGGAAGATATCCGTGTGGCCTTGTGTAGTAAATCTGATTTTCTCTATATGTATAAGAGACATGACATCCCTCATCCAGTGTAAGTGTGAAGGGGGAGTGGCTGCCTTCCAGTTGAATAGGATGAGACGTCTGGCAATGAGTGAGGCAAAGGCCATGGCATTGGATTGCCCAATAGATATTGTAGCGTTTTCCGGTGTCAAGCCAAATAGTGCAATAAGAGGGCATGGGTCAATGTTCATAAAAAATATGTCTGAATAAGATTTAAAAATGGAAGTCCAGAAAGGGGCCAGTACTGGACAATGCCAGAACATATGGATAAGTGAGCCAGGGGCTTGGTGACACCGGTTGCATGTGGGATCCATGCCAGGATTTATCTTCGCCAGTCTAGTCTTTGACCAATATAGACGGTGGAGGAGCTTGAACTGTATCAGTGAATGGCGGGCACATATTGAAGAAGAGTGTATTCGGGCAAGAGCGTTTTCCCATTCTTTGTCTGTAAATTGATGATTTAGATCGGACTCCCAGTTTTGTCTTATAGCCAATACTGAGGAGGGTAGGGATAGGGATATGATGTTATATAGTTTAGATATTGAGCCTTTGATTACAACCTTCACCTCCAAGATGCGATCGATCAAAGTTTTTGGGGGTGTATGGGGGAACTGGTCAAATTTGCTCTTAACAAAATCACGTATCTGTAGATATCTGAAAAAAAAAAATTTTGGTAAGTTAAACTTTAGGGACAGTTGTGTGAAAGACATGAAAGAACTGTCTTGGTACAAATCATAAATGTTCAGAATGCCCTTCTTAAACCAGTTGCTGAAGGTTTCATCCACCATAGAGGGAGGGAAAAGGAAGTTTTTGTGGACAGGTGACGACTGTGACATGGCGTGGAGACCAAAGTGTTTTCTAAACTGGGACCAGATCCGGAGGGAGTGTTGTACTAAGAGGTTGTTGGTATACTGGGCGGTTGTGACTGGGAGCGAGGAGCAGACTAAGGATTGCAAAGATGTTCTAGAACAAGATGCCCTTTCCATGTCCACCCATGCCGGTACCCACTGACAGAGTCCGTAGTGGGAGTGACTCCAGTAGAGAATGCTGTGAATATTTGCAGCCCAATAGTAGACCAAGAAATTGGGTAGTGCGAAGCCTCCCTGTGATTTAGGCTTCTGGAGGGCCATTTTATTTATTCGGACTGGGCGTTTGTTCCAAATAAAATCTGATATTGCCTTGTCGAGGGCTTTAAAAAATGACTTTGGAATAAAGGTTGGAATATTTTGAAATAAGTACAGAAATTTCGGTAATGTGTTCATTTTCACAGTGTTCACTCTGCCAACAAGTGATAAAGGAAGTGATGACCATCTGATAAAATCCTGCTTGGTGCGCTCCAATAGAGGGGTGAAGTTGGACGCTATAAGATTAGAATGTTTATGTGTTATCGTTATGCCAAGGTAACGGAAGCTGCTTGGGGAAAGCTTGAAGGGGAACCTAGAGGGGGGGATATTTCTAGCTAAGGAATTTATGGGGAAGAGTTCACTCTTGTTTAAGTTTAATTTATAGCCAGAAAAAACACCAAACTCGTGTAGTATGTGAAGGACACGTGGAAGTGTGGCCGCTGGATCCGCGATATACAACAGGACATCGTCCGCATATAGCGAGATTCTTTGTTCCTGTCCATTTCTGATGATGCCTTGGACATGGCGGTCCTTGCGAAAGGAAATAGCTAGTGGCTCGATCGCTAGTGCAAATAGTAGCGGAGAGAGAGGGCAACCCTGTCTTGTACCGCGTTGTAGGGGGAAATATTCCGAAGTCACATCATTTGTTCGAACTGATGCCACTGGAGAGGAGTATAAAAGTTTGACCCAGGACACAAATTTCTCGCCGAAACCGAATTTCTGCAGAGTATAGAATAAATAGTCCCATTCAACCCGGTCAAAGGCCTTCTCTGCGTCTAGCGCAACAACGACCTCTGCAACGGGAGACTCGGTGGATGAGTAAATTATATTCATAAGGCGCCGCAGGTTGAAAAAAGCCATTCTATCCTTCACAAAGCCAGACTGGTCTGGATGGATAATACTTGGTATAACGGATTCCAGTCGTCGAGCGAGTACCTTTGCCAAGATCTTTGCTTCATTGTTAAGGAGAGAAATAGGACGATATGAGCCACAGTCTTTCGGGTCCTTATCTTTTTTTAAAAGCAGGGATATTGAGGCTTGATAGAGAGTCGGAGGAAGCGAGCAGGATTGAAAAGATTCCTCAAACATTGAAGCCATAATGGGACATAACTGGGTGGAATATTTTTTTTAAAATTCCACTGGGAACCCGTCTGGGCCTGGGCTTTTCCCACTCTGCATCATAGTTAAAGCCTGTTGGATTTCATCAGCGCTAATGGGCTCTTCCAAAAGAGTCATTGAATCATTGTCTATGACTGGTATATCCAAATTTGCGAAGAAACTATTCATGAGAGAGGGGTCTTTGGGGGAATCAGAGGTATATAGTGAAGAATAAAATGTTTTGAATTGACCATTTATTTCCAATGGGTCCGTATAGATCTCTCCAGTGGCAGAGTTAATTTGCGTGATCAAGTTCTGAGCGGTGCGGTGTTTTAGCTGTAGTGACAGCACTTTACTAGGTTTATCACCGAATTCAAAAAAGGACTGCCGTGATTTGAGTAGAAGCTGCTCAGCATGACTGGTGGAAAGGAGGTTAAATTCCGTCTGTAGGGTCACTCTTTCATTATAAAGTGCAGGTGTCGGAGAGACTGCGTATGAATAATCCAATTTAATAATTTGGTCTGAAAGTTCAGTGCGTCTGCTGTTGTGCAGTTTATTACGTCGAGCACAATTAGAAATAATTTCTCCACGGAGAAAAGCTTTAAGAGCTTCCCAAATGATGGACATAGGCATGCCAGGGGTAGAATTTACCTCAATAAAAAATTTGATCTTAGTGGACAGGAACGATGAAAATGAGTCCTCAGATAGCAATAGTGGATTAAGTTTCCACGGCCTGAATGATGGACATTTGTCCGGGAAGGCTAGCTCTAAGATTATTGCTGCATGGTCTGAAATAACAATGCTATCGTAAGAGCAGGAACGCACTTGAGATAGAAATGTGTTGTCAATAAACAAATAATCAATTCGAGAATATGTATGATGAACTGGTGAAAAGAAAGAGTACTGTTTGGCGGTGGGATGAAGGAAGCGCCAGACATCTGAAATACCGTATTGCTTCAGGAAGGACACTATGGCTCTAGCAGTCTGAGATTGTGGAGCTGGATTAGATGATGATCGATCTAAGGCTGGGTTAAGAGCACAATTAAAGTCACCTCCCATAATCAGTTGGTTAGAGTTCAGGTCGGGGAGTAAAGAGATAAGTTTATTGATGAAATGCGTGTCACCAAAATTTGGAGCATATACGTTGACTAGGACTACCTTTGTGGAATAGAGAGTTCCTGAAACTCTAACGAATCTGCCATTAGGGTCAGAGATCACATCAGATGGAGTAAATGGTGTGTTTTTGTTGATCAGAATGGCTGTTCCTCTGGCTTTGCTCTGAAAACCAGAGTGGAACACTTGACCTACCCAAGCTCTGTGTATTCGACGGTGATCTACTCGCCGAAGGTGAGTTTCTTGCAGAAAAGCGATGCCAACCCCAAGCTGCTGTAAGTGAGTAAGGATCCTAGTACGTTTCAAGGGGTTATTTACACCCTTCACATTCCAACTAATTATGTTAGTATTGCCCCCTGACCCCCTATTAGGATTAAACACTGGCATAAGAAAGTGAAAAAATATTCATGACATTTGAGATGGCAAAGTGGTGGTCCAGGGTGCTTATAATTAAAGATGAAAAAAAGTCATAAGAATAGAAACAAAAAACAATAAACAAAAATAGACAAAGATATTCACTGTTAATATTAGCAATGAAAAACAAACAAACATAAAACGCCCTCTCACGTCCCCGTGGGGCGTGACTACTCACAGCCATAGTAACACTGACTGTGCCTAGCATTACAGCTAACCTTGTGCACCCTGTGCTCTAAACGAGCACCCTGTGAGAACTGTAATTCTTAATTACACATGGCAAGAACCAAAAAAGAAAAGAAAAAAAGGGAAGAAAGAAAAAATAATGAATAAATAAATAATTGCTCGACACGTGGCCATATATAATTATGTAACTAGCTTGGTTGGATAAGGCAGGTTTCTAACAATGTATACACCTAAACCCCTGTTTGGAATCTCATTGTAGTCCACCCCCTCAAGAGACAGGTACTGCCTATTTAGACCAGTAGAATGTAAGATATCTCTCTTTGGTTAGAGTTCTACACCAAATGTTTGGGCCATGGGGTATGTTGTTTTATAAAGGTGCATAGTGGCACCAAACCTGCCTTTTCCATATAACTAACACACACACCCACACACACACACACACACACACACGGGGGCGGGGGCCAATTGATCACCGCCCTGACACACACATACCCACACGCACTCACACACCACGTATGTTGCTATGGTTAACTTGAATAAGTATGACAAAGATAAATCGCAAGCCTGCAGCCAATTCGGCGCATATAATGTAATGATACTAAATAATACGATATCACCAGTGTGGGATATGGGCGAGTAAACAGTCAGCTTGTACCCAACGTAGACTGAGACTAAAAGTTTAGCAATAGCCAGGCGGCTAGCTGTGGTAAGTGACGTCATCAAGTCAGCCACCAGTGACCCGGATGAAGATGAATATACATGTTAATCGCCAGCGGGATGACAGTCAGCTTGTATTTAACGAAAGAATAATAATAATAAGTTGGCTTTAGCAAGTAATAATAATAGTAACAATGAATTCACAGTGAACCGAGTTAGCCAACAGTCTATAGTAAGTGACGTAATCGAACAAACCCGGCAGTGACCCGGAAGAAAAAGAAATACAAAAATAATAAAAAAAAATAGGCGACATTCACCGGCAGGTTCACATTCGGCTTGTATTCTACGTAATAAAAATAGTAGTAACAAATGAGCTTTAGTAAATTAAGACTAGTCGGCCGGTTATAACGAGCAGGTTGGCCGATGTACACAGCAATTGCATAGCGACAATCATACCGTGTTGTTACCCACATCAATTTCTTCAACATTATGTAATTATAAATAGGAGCAATAACAGATTATATAGTCTTCCATTACCTCCCAGATAATCTCAATGCAAAAAATTATGAAAAGTGGTGGCCCCCCTGATAGTAGATGAATGCGAATAAGAAATCATAATGATAATAGTAGTAATAATAATAATAACGGTCTAGCTAGTTGCTAGGACCGTAAGGATCGTTATCAGTCAGCCAAAATGTTCAAATCCACTTCAGCCGGGGGTGTAAGGGGAAAAAACCCTGAGTCCACTGGTGTGTATCATATCCAAATGTTGTTAGTCCTTTAGTGTAAGCAGGATTTATCGTCAACAGTATGGTATATAATATGAATAATAACGTTTTTCCATTCTTTCGTTTTTATTTTTGTATGTGTATTCCCACAAATAGCTTTAAAGGTGTATTCATCCCAAATGTTTCTAAAACTTTATTCCACCCAAAGTTAAAATACTACTTCATGTTCAACTCCTAAAGGTATGCTTGAATTACATTCAAGTAATCTCATGACTTCCAGCTGGCTATAATGGAGGCGGTGAGCCCTCTAGTGTTCAAACATAAATAAGACACTATTCTAGACTAAATTAATTCTAATATTCTAGCAATACAAATCCAACAAGTCGGCCTTGGCCTCTACACACCGGCGCCTAATTGTGCCTTAAACTAAACACAATTACAAAATATATATATATATATCGGAGAAGCTACCGACATAATCAAAACACTCATATGGCCCTTACACTGTGTCTACGTACGTGACTTCTATTTTTACTTCTATTTTTTTTACATGCTATACTATTTTATTTCACTTATCTTTTGTCTAGCACAGTCTCTGGAGCGTAACAGAAAGAAGCATTTTGTATAAAAGTATTCTGTACTTCTGTATGACAACTATTAAAGAAACTTGAACTTGAAACTTGATACATGACATACAGATAGACAGTACTGCTACATCTATACATTTATGACATACCAGATTTGCAAATACAGTACCGTTTGTGATACATGGCAGGCATGTTAGACATCGTTTTGCCTCCTGAGCACAGTGATGTACAGGTGCAGCTCAATAAATTAGAATATCGTGGAAAAGTATATATTTAGCTGTATTGATGCAGTAATTTGTGCAAAAGGAGCCCCAACCGCGTGAATACTTTCGGTAAGCAACAAGCCCTTCCGCGTTGCTCTGATTGGCCGAGCGTGCGCATGCACATGAGCCGCAACAAGCCCATCAGCCAGGCAGCAATACTAAGGTCCGCTTAATGCAATTTATACAAATGGAAGTATTGATTTCGCCGTAACGAATCATTAAAAAAATATACCGTTAACTGGAATATGTTGTTTCTTTACACATATGTTGGATTATGTAATTGGTTTGTCATGACAAACCAATAAAAAAGACAAACCAATTACATAATCCAACACATGTGTAAAGAAACAACATATTCCAGTATCTTTTTCTGATCAGTTAGGAGTTGTTTAGAAACAGTGTAAATAATAACAATCAAATAGTACACAAGCTAACACTACTACTACAAGCACAACACATAAACAAGCACATCATTTGTGATCAACTGTAATCCTCATTGTGCAGGTGTTCTCAGTGAGCATGGTGAGGTTATGTGCACACATTCAGATTGTCTTGTCCTTTCATGATGCTGGTCCTCAAAAAAATTGCAGTTACTTTGTTGGGCAAAAAGAGCAATAGACTTAAGCTAAATTCAGGCAGCCAACCACGTCCAATGGCTGCCGATATCCTCCACCCTAAAAAGGTGCAGGATCACAGAGCCTGAAGAAGAGTGGAGCAGGAGACCAAACACACCCAGGACAGGATGACCACAGTCAGCAGATGAGGGATGGAGCAGGAGAGATGAGGAATGAGATAGGACTAAACAGACCAGTAAGTAGTGATTCCGGGCCCCCTGGGAGACATGCCAAGGAAAGAGAAAAAGTAAAGCATTGTTAGTTAGTATTGTGGCTATATGATGCTAATTATGTGAGTTAGTCAACTAGCCTACTAGAAGGCCTTTTATATGAGATATTTGGTGTTAAATTCTGCCTTGGTTTATACGGTACCCTGAACTACAGAATTGACGATTGAAGCATTCTCCAAGTTGCTTACACTTTTATTATAATCTCACGTTGACATTCTTCATCTAGCTCTCCACATCGCTGTGTCACACTCCACTCCGTCCGTGCGGAAACAAAACCTTAGTTTAATATAGACCTATTGTAACATCCCTTTTCTTTTACTGAACTAAAAGATCCTATTGTAACATCCCTTTTCTTTTACTGAACTAAAGGGAGCTAAACAGTGAATGACGTTAATATCGAACTAACATGGAGCTAAACGGTAATGACATAAAAATCTACTTTCAAAACCATTATTTTTTTCTCTCTTTTTTTTCTCTTTCTCTTGAACACACTGTGCCCCACACACTCAGCTTGCATAGTCCATGAGATATCCTGGTCTAGCAACTGCTCGACCCGATCTTGTGGTTACAGTCTGTGTGTCCCCTATGTCCCTGCCCAGAGTGGCGGTAGACTCTGGTGTGCTGTGGGTCTCAACAGATACAGTCAGGTCCGGCCCACCTGGCTCTGTGCCCCTGTCCCGTCTCAGGTGTCGTCGATTTCGTCGAAGAACAGTTCCGGTGTCCAGCTCTACTCTGTAGGATCTGTGGTCAACAGGCTGCACCACTGTCGCCTTTCTCCAGCTTGTGTGCGGTTCGAAGGGTTGAATTCTGACATGCTCTCCTACTTTTAGCGTGTCCAAATCTCTCGCTGTTCTGTCGTAGTATTTTGCTTGTCTCATTTGTCCTCGTCTCATCTGTTCTGACGTTGTGCGTTTCACCTCCTGCTGCAGAAGACTATCCCTCGTTGGTAGCAGGGTTCTGGTCCTCCTACACATCAGTCTCTGAGCTGGGCTTGTGTCTAGCCCTTGAGATGGAGTGTTGCGGTGATCCAACATCGCCAGGTATGGGTCCTCCCCTGCCGCCTTGGCTTTCATCATGAGTCTCTTCGTCGTTTTGACCGCCGACTCTGCTTTCCCGTTGCTTTGAGGGTAGCCAGGGGATGACGTCTGGTGTTTAAATCCCCACAACTGACTGAACCTCTCGAACTCGTGTGAAGAGTATTGTGGCCCATTGTCCGAAACCACAACATCTGCGATCCCCTGACGAGCAAAGTGAGCCTTCAGCTTTCTTATCACCGTACTCGATTTTGTGTCCGGTAAATGGTCGACCTCCCAAAAATTTGAATAGTAGTCAACTGTCAGTAGGTAATCAATGTTGTTATGGGTAAACAAGTCTGTCCCCACCTTGGCCCATGGCCTGCTCGGCACCTCGTGTGAGTGCAGTGTCTCTTTCTGCTGCTTTGTGTCCATTGTTCTGCAGATGTCGCACTTGGATATGGCTGTCCTGATCTGCTCGGTCATTCCTGGCCAGTAGACATATTCTCTCGCCCGTCTGAGACACCCCTCTACTCCCAGGTGAGTAGAGTGTATGCGGCGGGTGATGTCGCTTCGGATTGTGTCTGGAATCACAACTCTCTCTCCTCTGAAGACGATTTCGTCCTGAACACTCAGCTCCTCTTGCATGGAGTGATATTGTCTGATATTTATTGGTGTGTCTTTCTTATTCTTCGGCCATCCCTTCCTTATGATATCACTTAACCTTTGTAGAGTGTCATCGTCTCGGGTCGCAGAGCGTATTGTGCTGAGTCTTGCCTCTGAGATTGGTATGTAGTCCACCATATTGACTGTCTCTATCTCAGCTTCCACTGACCCCGCGCCTGAGCTCTCAGGCAGGTACGCTCTGCTCAATGTATCCGCGAGCAACATGTCACGTCTGGGAACGTAAGTCACATCTATATCATATGACTGAAGCCGCAGCAACATCCTTTGCAGTCGCTTGGGTGCGCTCAGCAGTGGCTTCCTGACAATGTTCTCCAGAGGCTTGTGGTCGCTCTGTACAGTCACTTTCCGGCCGTACGTGTACTGATGGAATTTCTCTGTGCCGAAGACGATGGCCAGACATTCCTTTTCAATTTGGGCGTAACCCTTTTCCGTCTGAGTCAGCGCTCTGCTCGCAAACGCTACCGGCTGTCCACCTTGGGTCAGTGCTGCTCCGAGTCCCGTTTCTGATGCGTCACACTGCAGCGTAAGTTCCTGCTTGGGGTCATAGTACTTGAGTACTGGCGCTTTGGCTATCTTGTCCTTCAGCCTGCAGAATGCTTCCTCTTGCACATCTGTCCACTCCCATATGCTGTCTCTATGGGTGAGCTGTCTCAGTGTCTCACAGTCGTCTGATAGGTGTTGATAGAACTTAGCCAGGTAATTCACCATGCCGACTAGTCTCTGTATGCCTTTCACATCGGTGGGCCTCGGCATGTCTCTCACTGCTCGAACCTTCTCCGCGTCGACTTTCAGCCCCTCCGCTGTCAGTATGTGTCCGATGTACGGTACCTCTTGCTGTCTCAATCTGAGCTTATCTGCATTCAGTTTTATGTTCCTCTCCCTGCATCTGGTGAGGAACTGTCTCAGTTTCCTGTCGTGGTCTTTGTTAGCAATCTCTTGTGTGTCCCCTTCTCCCGTGATGAGGATATCATCCGCGATAATGTATATGCCTGGCAGCCCCTCCAGCGCCTGGGTCAGCTTCTGCTGGAATATCTCCGGAGCCGGACTTATCCCCATAGGCATCCTGAGCCACCTATATCTGCCAAATGGTGTGGCAAACGTTGTCAGATAGCTCGACGACTCCTCCAGTTTCACATGCCAGAATCCATGTTTGACATCACAGACTGTAAACACCTTTGCTCTCGACAGGTCTGGGAGAACATCTTCTATGGTGGGCAGGGGGAAATGGCTGCGCTTCAGTGCCTTGTTGAGTGGTCGCGGGTCTATGCACACTCTAGTCTTTCCATTAGGCTTCTGCAGCGTAACCAAACTACTAATCCAATCCGTGCTCTTTTCCACAGGCGTGATGATCTCCCTCTCTTGTAGATCTCTCAACTCTCCCTTGAGTGATGTCATCATAGCCACCGGAACTCGTCGTTTGGGGAGTTTAACTGGCTCCACCCTCTTGTCGATCTCGATTCGATACTTTCCGTCCAGGCAGCCGTCACCTGTGAACACATCTCCATACTCCCTCTTTATTTGTTCCATAGTCAGTTCTCTCTCAGGTGTTGTTTCATCCCTTACAATGCTGTCGATGGCTAGTATGTTCTCATATTCCACTTTTATCAGCTTCATCGCTTCGCTCGCCTTCCTGCCAAGCAGTGGCAATTTGCAGTCCTCTTCTACTACTACAAACTCCAACTGGTACAGTTTCTGGTTTCTTGGGTTCCTCACCTTAACCTTACATTTTCCCAGTGGGTGCAGCTTGGACTTGTTGTACATCACCAACACTTTCTTTGTACTTTCTAGCTTTGTGTCTGGATTTAGCAAGTTAATCGGGATAACATTACACGTGGCCCCACAATCTATCTGGAACCTCACCAGCTCTCTGCCTACTAACATTCCTGCAAACAGCTGGCTGTGCTTGGCCTTGTCATTTCGGTCTTCAGTAGTTTGTCGCCCTCTTGTGGTGATAGTCATGACGTCCTCATAATATTCCTCTTCACTATCCTGGTCAGTCACCTGGTGTACTCTACGTGTTCTTTTGTCCTGTTTTTTCTCTTTCCCCAGTTTGGCTTTACATTTAACTGCAAAGTGATTTTCTTTACCACATTTCTTTCAGCTCTTTCCGTAGGCTGGACACTTTGCCTTGCTCCTTTCATGGGTCATCCCACAGAACATGCATGACACTGTATCCATCTCCTGCCCTTCTGTCTGTTTGATCATGTGTACCTCCTCCACGCTGTTCCCTGAGAGGGTTTTGCTATTTTCCCGAGACAACTCTGTGGCCCTGCACATGTGTAGACATTTTTCCAGTGTTAACTTATCTTCTCTAAGCAGTCTCTCTTTCAGCCCTGCATCATTACCAGCACATACTATTCTGTCACGTATGAGCGAGTCCTTTATTTCTCCAAAGTTACATGTACTGGCTAGCACTTTGAGATCAGTAACATATGTGTCCATGCTTTCTTTCTGACCTTGATTCCTCATAAAAAAACGATATCTTTCCACAGTCTCGTTCACTTTGGGATTGCAATGTTCATCAAATGCAGTGAGCAAGTCTGGCAGTTTCTTCCCAGCCGAATTGCCGTCACCCATCAACGTTTCACATAGCTCCCTACCCGCCTCTCCAATGAGGTAGTAGAACAGCTTCACTCTCATAATTTCGGCCGCATCTGGCATAGAAAGGTCCAAGTAGAGTGTAAACTCCTCCTTCCACGATTTCCACGTCTTCGCAAGGTTTCCAGTGTCCAAGCATAGCGTCTGTGGTGGTCTCAGTCCTTCCATCCTTTCTGCTCTCGCGGGGATAACTTCTTCTTCTTCCTCAGCGTCTCCCATCCAACGTTATTGCTAACCAGCTAGCTAACGTTAGCTCCGATGCTGGACGATCTCTCACTGTAGCGTTAGGAACGTGTCCACCTCGCTGTCACCATGTTAAATTCTGCCTTGGTTTATACGGTACCCTGAACTACAGAATTGACGATTGAAGCATTCTCCAAGTTGCTTACACTTTTATTATAATCTCACGTTGACATTCTTCATCTAGCTCTCCACATCGCTGTGTCACACTCCACTCCGTCCGTGCGGAAACAAAACCTTAGTTTAATATAGACCTATTGTAACATTTGGTATGGTCAAATATTCAGTATACTCAAGTCCCATTATGGAATATGGGTTTATTTCTGTGGCCACTACTGATGACCATTTTGTATAATGCGTCATTGACAGCAACATCATGTGAAAATGTGCCCCATTGCATTGGAGCCTGGTGAGAGGATACAACATAGTGCTATGTTTCTAAGTACTAAAGCGATCAGTGAAATCTTGGCCTGTACAGCAATATCAGAACCTGAACCAATCCCAGCTACTCACATAACCTGGTTTTAGGTAGAAGCATAAATGTCATAACCTGGCAGATCTCAAAACAAACTGGTAAGACTACTGCTTGACCTTACTCCTAGAACCCACCTCACCCCTGCCCACTTTGACAACCTAGGATGGCTTAGAGTAGACGACAGAGTACAGCAACTTGCAATGGGCCTGGTCAACAAGATACACTATACAACTAAGGTACCCATGTACATGTCAAAATACTTCCCAAAGGTCAGTGAATACCACGATCACAACACCAGAGGGAGCTCCACAAATCATGTTAAACCCAGATTCGGCTCAAACAAGGGACTAAACACGGTTCGCAATTATGCCACATCGATGTGGAACGCCCTACCCAAAGCTGTAAAGCAGGGGTCAGCAACCTTAGGCACGAGTGCCACCATTGGTACACATTATCTAAACCAACATGGCACACTAGCAAATGTGTAAGAGGAACCTTTTTGGAAATGTTGAGTTACCTCTTTCACAGCCATTGGCAGTTGCACAGCCTGTTATTTATGGTACTGTAGGTTGACTGATATACCAGGGATATTTCATGGTCAGAGCCAATGAGAAGGGTCAGTCTGTTGTTGTTTGCCGAACATTGAGTGTTAAACGCCATTTTGAGACCAAACATGAGAACTTTAAAGGATGAGGCAGACAAGGCTGAATGTGTCCAGGTATGGCAAGCAAGCATCTCATAAAGACGGCAGCATTCTCTTATATATTTATGAGAGGAAAATGGTTATTAAAACTATTGCTATGCACGTTGCCTATATGGATGGAATAGAATTACAGATCTGTTGGAGATTTACATTGTGATGTGGTGTCATAATTAACGGACCTTAACATTTATATGGCACACTGGTTAACAAGAACATTTTAAAATGGCACTTCGTATCAAAAAGGTTGCTGATCCCTGCTGTAAAGGAATGTGAATCACTACCCACTCTCAAAGAGCAACTACGGGAGACTGCAATTCGAAACTGGCCCCTGTAAATGTCCTAACCCAACCCCCTCCAATGTACAGTAAATGACCAAGTATGGTTTCGTCAATATTCCAATGTACAGTTTTGCTTGTACAGTTGTACAGTGTACTTAGTATAATAGTAGTAGTAAAGTATAATTTCTGGGTACTTTTTACACCCCTGTTTATGATGAATTGAAAATGGGGGACCCTGATGTAAACAAGACAAACGTCTTTCTCTGGTCTGCATCCCCTTAACAATTGTATGTATTGAGCTGTTTTGATTGATTGATTCAAAACTTTATTAACAGATTGCAGAATGGGTACAATACAGTACAGCTCAATACACACAATTGTTAAGGGGATGCAGACCAGAGAAAGACTTTCGTCTTGTTTACATCAGGGTCCCCCATTTTCAATTCATCAGGACATATATGACATACATGACATACAGATAGACAGTACTGCTACATCTATGTACTGTACTGTACCCATTCTGCAATCTGTTAATAAAGTTTTCAATCAATCAAACACAACTACTGTACATAACGTTAAATAGACCGTGGACGACGTACCCCCCCCCCCCCCCCCCGCCCCCATACACAACCTACAGCATAACTTCCCACAGTAACGTTAACCAAATACTGTGGGCGACGCAGCCCCCCGCCCCCCTCCCACATACAACCTACAGCATAACTTTTATATCAGTATAATACAACTCTCAAAGCCAACGTAGAGTTTGTGCACTACTGTACATTTTAACTAGCACTTACCAGCCTCGGGACTCGGCAGTTGTACAATGTGGTAGAAAAGATCGCTCCTGTGAATTAGAAAAGCAAGCCCCGCCCCCAGCCTAGTGAATGAGAAAAGCCTGCCCCTAGTGGAGCAGGACAGTCCCTACACAGTACACTACACAAAATGATCACTGTGATCCACTGTCTTGCTACATCACTGTGATCCACTGTCCTGACTCCTGCTACATCACTGTCCTGCTACTGCTACATCACTGTGATCCACTGTCCTGCTACTGTTGCATCACTGTCCTGCACAGTACAGTTTATGATGAATTGAAAATGGGGGACCCTGATGTAAACAAGACAAACGTCTTTCTCTGGTCTGCATCCCCTTAACAATTGTATGTATTGAGCTGTTTTGATTGATTGATTGAAAACTTTATTAACAGATTGCAGAATGGGTACAATACAGTACAGCTCAATACACACAATTGTTAAGGGGATGCAGACCAGAGAAAGACTTTCGTCTTGTTTACATCAGGGTCCCCATACATGACATACAGATAGACAGTAGGCCTACTGCTACATCTATGTACTGTACTGTACCCAGTCTGCAATCTGTTAATAAAGTTTTCAATCAATTCAATCAATCAAACATGTATATATTCCCTCTCCACCGTATGTATATTTCTCTCCCACCCACCCACCCCCTCCTAATGTACAGTCCCCTCCCCATCATATGTATATACTCTGTCAGGATCTAGGGGTAACAGTACTGTATATTTGAATACCGGTTATGTCACAATTTACAAATGTATCAGTACTAAATACCTATATGTCCCTATGCCATAAATGTCATGTATGTTGTGTATGTCATAAATGTCTATATGAATTGAAAATGGGGGACCCTGATGGAAACAAGACAAACGTCTTTCTCAGGTCTGCATCCCCTTAACAATTGTATGTATTGAGCCGTACTGTATTGTACCCATTCTGCAATCTGTTAAATAAAGTTTTCATTCATTCATTCATTCACAACTCTCAAAGCCAACGTAGAGTAGAAAAGATCGCTCCTGTGAATTAGAAAAGCCAGCCCCGCCCCCAGCCTAGTGAATGAGAAAAGCCTGCCCCTAGTGGAGCAGGACAGTCCCTACACAGTACAGTACACAAAATGATCTAACTCCTACTGCTCCGGGAGGAGAATGAGGAGCCTCCGAGCCAGTACCAGCAGACTGAAAGACAGCTTCATACACCAGGCTGTCAGGAAGCTGAACTCTCTCCCAGCTCTCCCCCCCTCTCTTACCCTGCCACCACAGAACCTGGATTAAACCCCCCCCCCCCCCACTGACACACACACACCCAGCTCCCCCCTCTTTTACCTGCCCCCACATAATCTGGACTCCTCTTACTCTGCCCCCCACAGACTCTGGACTCCCCCCCCCCCCCCCACTGACACACACACAGACACTGCCACTTTACAAACTCACTGCCACTTTACTTAGGCCTAACAAAAATAATGGTTTGGTTCCGGTTGCCGACCGACCCTGCCTATTTAGGTGCGACCCAATTTATTTTATGAGTTCAAAAAAATATATAGTAAAAATAAAAAAAAATAAAAAATTTACAATAAAATGTAATTAAAATCTTAGTCAAACCTTTAGTATTATGGATATTAAACATGCTGGCAGAGTACATGCATCCATGTTGTCGTGAACATTTTAATTAAATAAAGAAATTCCCTATCCATAGTCGCCGTGGGAAGAGATAAAAATAAAAAATAAAATAAAATAAATTCCCTACCTACTCATGGCCTTAACTGACAACCAACAGGAACCAAACAATATTTTTTTGTATGCCTTACTGCCACTATTTAGTTTTATTTATTTAGTTTACATCATATTAGTTTACTGCCATATCCATCATCTCACTGCCACTTTACTGCCATTATTGTATTATTGTATTTTACTGCCATTATTTATTATTCATACTTACTATGTACCACTGCTGCTAAAAGTTTTGCACTAAGTTCTCGTTTACCTCTATTTACATTCACTCATACAGCTACTGTCTATATAGTCCTGTATTCTCCACTTGCACAACCTGAAAGTAGGCACTTCCGGCTGACTTCCGGTTGCGAATGGTACTTCCTGTCCCATCCAAATACATTGGTTTTAGCTACTTTTCTCCCGTTATTTAAACAACTTTGTCGTCACAGAGAGGAAATGAAACGTTTGTATTATTATAGTATAGAATGTATTTAATAAGCAAACGTTTGTCAGCAGGGTTTTTGGGCTGTATTTCATGTAAAAACGTTCACTGTTAGTTTACTTGCTCACGCTAATTAAGGCTAATGCTGGCTAACAGAAGCTAGCGCAAGAAACGACGCCGCAAAGTATTGTTTATAGTGCATTTCTTGCCACCTTATAGCATTTGTACATTTGTATGACAGTCTATAATGCTCCCGTGAGGTTTTTCCGGACGTTTTGGTAATGATTTTCACTATAAAATCATATTTCTAAATGACAGGAAGTTGATGAAAACTGGCCGGGATAGCTTTGAGCTAACGATCTTTTCCATTCTAAACGTAACGTTAGTTGTTCAAAACATTACCTGTCTATATAATTTGTTCCTCAACTTTATATAGACAGGTAATGTTTTGTAAACTAACTGCAGCCTGCTACAGTTAGAAGCTAACGTTAGCCAGCAAGCTGCAGCCTGCTACAGTTAGAAGCTAATGTTAGCCAGCAAGCTGCAGCCTGCTACAGTTAGAAGCTAACGTTAGCCAGCAAGCTGCAGCCTGCTACAGTTAGAAGCTAATGTTGAGGAACAAATTATATAGACGGGTAATGTTTTGAACAACTAACGTTACGTTTAGAAGCTTGCTGGCTAACGTTAGCTTCTAACTGTAGCAGGCTGCAGCTTGCTGGCTAACGTTAGCTTCTAACTGTAGCAGGCTGCAGCTTGCTGGCTAACGTTAGCTTCTAACTGTAGCAGGCTGCAGCTTGCTGGCTAACGTTAGCTTCTAACTGTAGCAGGCTGCAGTAAGTTTACAAAACATTACCTGTCTATATAACGTTGAGGAACAAATTATATAGACAGGTAATGTTTTGAACAACTAACGTTACGTTTAGAATGGAAAAGATTGTGGGGCGGTTAGGTGGCCGAGCGGAGATTGCGTTCGTCACCAACCCCGGAGCTGTGAGCTGGATTCGCCTGTTCGAATCCAGCTCACAGCTCCGGGGTTGTCACCAGCTTGGCTGGCCGTCTGCACTAATACAATTGGCTGTATTAGAGGGTGGGAGAAGCTGGCGGGGTGGGTCCGGGTCGTTGTAAACAGCGACTCCTACAGTTCGGTCGGGGCGCCTGCTAAGCGCGGATAGGACTTGAGGGGGATAGTGTGGTCCTCCCACACGCTACGCCCTCTCGATGAGAATCCGCGCTGCCAGGTGAAAAGAAGCGGTGATTGGCTGGACGTGTGTCGGAGGAAGCACGTGGTCGTGGTAGCCTCCACTCTCCCAGATGATCTGACTGTGGGGGGGTAAGTGCGCAGCGACCAGGAAGGGACTGGGAATTGGCATACGACTAACATTGGGATGGGAGAAAAAATCGGAGGAAAATGGAGGGGAAAAAATATCAAAAAAAAAAAAAAAAAAAATGGAAAAGATCGTTAGCTCAAAGCTATCCCGGCCAGTTTTCATCAACTTCCTGTCATTTAGAAATATGATTTTATAGTGAAAATCATTACCAAAACGTCCGGAAAAACCTCACGGGAGCATTATAGACTGTCATACAAATGTACAAATGCTATAAGGTGGCAAGAAATGCACTATAAACAATACTTTGCGGCGTCGTTTCTTGCGCTAGCTTCTGTTAGCCAGCATTAGCCTTAATTAGCGTGAGCAAGTAAACTAACAGTGAACGTTTTTACATGAAATGCAGCCCAAAAACCCTGCTGACAAACGTTTGCTTATTAAATACATTCTATACTATTGTTACAAAGGGTCAGATTAAACCGAATATATATATTTATTACTTGAGATATATTGTATAATATTTGTATATCGTCTGATATCCCTTGTATATTCTTTGTACATATACACGGAATATCCCTTTACCTAGGTACAGGCCAGACCATAATATTCGTTCTCCTATTGGACAGCGACCCCCTAGGCGCCAACGGCCATACCCCCAATGTCTAGTTCAAAGCCACCGCTAAGACATGTCTCAACATGCCCAGGTTTGCGCAGTAATACGAGACAGAACTGAGGTTGGCACTAGATAATTCACCTTACGTATAAATACGGCGCAGGTGGAAACAGCAGCACTTCGTTCAGTTCATTCAGTTCATCATTCGTTCAAAGTAACGTATCGTCTTATCAAACGTTAAAGCCTTCACCACGAGTCAACGACCAAGTGAAGTGAGCAACCTTGCGTCTAAATAGAGCACTTAGAACCGCGTGTAAATAGGATAGTAAAAGTGTCAGAGCTTAGTGAAATAACGTCAAGTTCGACCTAGTTAATGTGAAGTACCGTGCACAGGAGAATCTACACCAGCAAATGCAGAGCCTTTTCCGGCTGGATTATATTGCTTTTGGTACTGTGGCTGCTGGAGCAGAGAACCGTCTACCCCGCTGCTGTGTGGGATCTACCCGTGAGGGGCATCACTCGAGCCCGTCTCTAGGAAGAGGCTGGCTGGCTTTCATCCATGCTGTCACGCATACTTGGATTATAGCTGCTGCTTTTGTCTGCCGATCGAGGGGAGTATATGTACCGACTCCCGTAGCTGGAGCTTATTGATTCCTCGTTGATCCAGACTTTTGCTCCTGAACATTCCTCTCCCCTGCTGGCTTACAACCGGAGGGAACCCCCTTAGTATCTCCAGCCGACTACGAGTGTACCTTATATAATTCTTATGCTACAGGTGGTATTAATTATCTCCATCGTAATATGCTCATGGACTTACGCTCTTGACCTATTCATGCACATTCTTCGCCATACAAGCGCGACCCTAATTCTCAATACTGTAATCTAATATTGCTGCTCTTCTAATAAATATTCCAAACAGGACTTTCTTTGTTAAGCCGTGTTATTGTGTGGGTGTTCATCATATATACCTGTGTACTGTATGGCCAGTAATTAAAGTACATAACTCAGTAGTGGTTTAATGATACCATACTCTCAATACAGTCAGGGAATTGTACCCCTCAGTTACAACTATAATAATACAAACGTTTCATTGCCTCTCTGTGACGACAAAGTTGTTTAAATAACGGGAGAAAAGTAGCTAAAACCAATGTATTTGGATGGGACAGGAAGTACAATTCGCAACCGGAAGTCAGCCGGAAGTGCCTACTTTCAGGTTGTGCAAGTGGAGAATACTGTCCATATGTTACTTTATGTTTATAGTGTACTATATGTTACTTTATGTTTATATTAGTTCTTGTTTTTTTATATACACCGTGGGAAGGGGGAAACACCATTTCATGTCTCTGTATGTCTTGCACATTACGAGAGGTGACAATAAAGCTGACATTGATTTTTACTTTGACTTATAATTCAGATTCAGATTCAGACAACTTTATTGATCCCGCGTGGGGCAATTCATATTTGTAGCTTCACAAGTAACAAAAACAACAAACAACAAAACAAAACATCTCAATGACAGCACGGCAACAACAACATTCCATGCAATACACAATCCAGTAAAAGTAAAAACAGACAACTAAGTGTAAAAGGCTACTTAAAATGACTACAAGTTCAAGTTCAAGTTCAAGTTTCTTTTATTGCCACACGGCCAGTCTGTGTTTAAAAGTCTGATAGCCGAGGGGACAAAAGATTTGGTGTAACAGTTGGTCATACTTGGTGGAATGTCATAACGGTGGCAAGAAGGCAACAGTGAAAACCGCTGAGACAGAGCATGGAGAGGTTGATTTGTGATGCTCGTCCCCTTCTTGACCACCTGGTCCGTCCAGAGAGAACATAGGTTTCTCTGTTTTACTCCAATTATTTTGGAGCACACTTTCACAATATACTGTAGGCTGTTCCTATCTTTAATAGATAGACCACTGAACCAGCAGATAAAATAAAAAGTTAAGAGGCTTTCAATAAAATAACTATAAAAAGTGCTCAGGATCTTCGCACTAACATTAAAAGAGTTCAGCTTTCTCAGCAGGTAGATCCTCTGCTGACCTTTTTTGACATTGGACTCTGTATTTAAGTTGAACTTCAGTTTACAGTCAAACACAGTTCCCAGGTATTTGTACCATTCAACAATCTGGACGTCCTCGTTGTGAATTACACTAGCTACTACTAGGGATGTCCCAATCCGATCACATGATTTTCAGAAGAGCGGGATCGGGGGGGGGAAATCGGGAGTAAAAAAAAAAAAAAAAATTATTTTATTCAACAAACATTACCATGTTCACGTCTTAAACTCATACTGAGGCCTTAGTTTTGGTTTTAAATTACATATCATCATTCATTTATTTATTGTCACACAGAGCAGAAGAATTTGCCAAAACAAACGCATTTCCTTTGATTTACACCGTCGCATGACGAAAATAGCAGACCTCACACGCATTGCTCCCGCAACACCGGCAGATCAACTTTCTCCCCTCTGGAGTCTAGCTGAAGCGCTTCTCTTCCTCAGAATATTATCTTTTTTTTTTGTTACATAATGTAAAATTACAGATTCATACCTTCAAAATAAGCCATCAATTGTCAAATTTGAGACGATAGTTTTCAATCCATGTCCTATCAAACATTCTGGTAAAATCCTAACTACTTTTCAGGATGGACTTGAACAGGATCCAAGTTCATTCAGCTATCTGATGAGAGAACTACACTCCCAGAATTCAATGTGATCATTGTCACTAGAACCATTTCACACCTGGAGCAAAGGCCCAGTCGTTCCTTTGTTATTCCAGTGAATGGACCCAGCAGGAGGCCTAGCCTAGCGACAAACGGCCACTACATAGTTGGGTATTGTATCCATACAATACCCAACATATGCACAATTACCATTATTTTAGAGAGAGAGAGAGAGAGAGAGAGAGAGAGAGAGAGAGAGAGAGAGATAAAGAAAGAAAGAAAGAAAGAAAGAAAGAAAGAAAGAAAGAAAGAAAGAAAGAAAGAAAGAAAGAAAGAAAGAAAGAAAGAAAGAAAGACCTGTACCTGACTGTTCTTCATAATTTTCTGATTGCACTCGCATTGTTTATGTCCTTTGTATGAGGCTTCCTTGTGCAGTTCTGAGAAAGTGAGAGAGGGAGAGAGAGGGAGAAAAAGGGAGATAAGGAGAGAGAGAGGATATATAGGGAGAGAAAGAAAGAGAGATAGAGGGAGAGAGGGGGAGAGAGAGGGATATAGAGGAAGAGAAAGAAAGAGGGAGATACAGAGGAGAGATGGAGGGAGAGAGAGGGAGATATATAGATAGAGAGAGGGAGAGAGAGAGAGAAAGAGAGAAAGAAAGAAAGAAAGACCTGTACCTGACTGTTCTTCATAATTTTCTGATTGCACTCACATTGTTTATGTCCTTTGTATGAGGCTTCCTTGTGCAGTTCAGAGAAAGTGAGAGAGGGAGAGAGAGAGGGAGAAAAAGGGAGATAAGGAGAGAGAGAGGATATATAGGGAGAGAAAGAAAGAGAGATAGAGGGAGAGAGGGGGAGAGAGAGGGATATAGAGGAAGAGAAAGAAAGAGGGAGATACAGAGGAGAGATGGAGGGAGAGAGAGGGAGATATAAATAGAGAGAGGGAGAGAGAGAGGGAGAGATAGAGAGAGAGAGAGAGAGAGAGAGAATAATGCAGGACCTCTTCAGATTATATTATCAACGACAGACAGTGAGAAACACAACCCCCCCCCCCTCTCGCGCTGAAGAATATGCATATTAGATCACTCAGTGATTAACACCTATGCGCTGTTTGTGTGTGCGCGCGTGCATGTACGTGACGCGTTGTAGTTCGGGGAATACAGGGATCATTTAGAACTATACAATTTAGCAAGAATTAAACATATTTACAAGTCGTATTACGTTTAGCAAGTAAGGATACATATAGATTACACTATATGCACTCGAAATTGTCTTTGTTCTATTTTTACAGATTTCTGAAAAACGGGACTTCCTGAGCATTTGTGAGAGATTTAAATCCTTTTGTTCTCCGCCCACGGGTGCAATAAGCCCCGTCGACTCCTAAGGGTTTTAAAGATGGCGCTGCTAAGACCGGCCGCCGTTCTGTTAGCTCCGTCGAGACTGTGCTTACTTTTGTTAATTTTTATAGTTTTAAGAGTTTTATTTGCACCAACTGTTGGTGCATTAAATGTGTATGACCGTCAGTCACTCATTGACATTGGATTAAGGAAAACTTACCGACTGGATTGCTCTCTGGATCGGATTCCTGAACAACAACAGTGGCCAGCGGAGATCCTTTGTTGCGGCCGACGCAACGAAAAGGGGAGACGGCGAGGAAGGAGAGCTGGGGTCCGAAACGGATTGAGATCCAGGCGACACAGAACCACATTGCCCAGCATATTGTTGGCCAATGTGCAATCAATAGGAAACAAACTGGACGACATCAGAGCACGGATTAAATTCCAGAGGGACATTCGAGACTGCAACGTCCTTTGTTTCACCGAGACGTGGTTGACTCCGGATGTCCCAAACCATGCAATAGAACCGGCAGATCACTTCTTCGTTCTCCGCACGGACCGAATGGCAGAATAATCACTAAAGACGAGAGGAGGCGGCATAGCTTTCATGGTAAACAAGGAGTGGTGCGACCCAGGCAACGCAAAGGAATTGTCTAACCACTGCTCCCCAGACCTGGGCCCTCATTCATCAACGTGTCTTACGCACAGATATGTGCTTAACCTGTGCGTACGACCATTTCTAAGCAAAGAGTGGGATTCATCAATTTCAACTTGAACTTGACTTCGTGCTTATGTGTACGCACAGCTCGGAGCACACTTAGCTGACGCCCAGTGGTAGAATATATTATTACAACAAGGAAATGAGCTTCTGTGCATTAGTTTCAACACTGGCATGTTCTGTATGAACTGTAATTCATTATAGTTCATTGTAAAATAGCAACAGTAGTGTAATTATGGTCAAAACCCTATAAATAGCATTTGGAATAATAGATCTTTCTCTCAGAATGAATGCAGCATGGTTTATATAGCGTTATCGGAATATACGGGGTGTACTGACTGACTGCACTCCGCGTAGCTCAACTCGTCATTATTTTGCGCACAGACCGCAGAAACACGGGAACGTTTTGATTATATTTAAAAGGCTTTACGTTAAACGAAACAAGTGGAATTTCGAAGCTGTAAGCAGAATACAAGTCATATGAACACCCACGATATAGTGTTCTTCCCCCTTTTTACTGTATAAGAAAGAATAAAAAACGCATTGCAATGACACCAGATAGTGGACAGACTATGTAAATATGATGATGGGATTCAAGTTCGTGTTTTTGTTGATCATAGGCATGCTGTCAGAGTATGATATCTTAATCAAACATTCTAGAACATTTGTCTCACAGATCATGTCATAATAGAACATAGGCCATGGCATGGTCCATCGTGATATTGTGTAGACTGTTATTACTGTACCGGTACCACCCATTGTGACAACAGCCTTGTGAGTCCCGCACACAAACATGATGGAATTCAAGTTCATGTATTGAAAGGCAGGCTACATCATACATGCAGTGAGATTCATTGTTCTTGTATATGCTCTCGTATTATTGTTTATATAGGCTACCCAATACTGACATCAAAATAGATTGTAGTATGCCTCTAGAAATCATATGCAGCAGGTAGAAAATTGACGGAAGATCCATCGCGATTTGGAATAAAATTGAGGAGAACTTTAATCCCTGGGTATTAATCAAACAACACGTGAAAAGGCAGTCATATTCCAGCACGGTCTTTATTAGTGTTTGCGCTGCCCAGGCAGCAATGGTTAATAGATATCATATCCGACATCACCGTAAGTGTACACGTCTGTCAGCCTGTCTCATAACACGCTTCCCTCGGCTTAGTCCATTTTTCCACATTTCATGGGGGTATTCCATTACCGTATATGGTTAATCGGGGCGGTTCTGGTATGCAAATACTTAAAACAGTGCACGAGCTCAAACGTAGGATCAAAGTCATAATCATCATGACAGGTGTGCGTAGAACCTGCGTACGCACGTGTGGTGAATCCCGTTATTTCTGTGCGTGCACTGATTCTACATTCTGTGCTTACGTGTGGAAATAGAACATTTTCTACGCCACGTTGATGAATGAGGGCCCTGGAGTTTATCACCATCAAATGCCGACCCTTCTTTCTCCCGAGGGAGTTAACGTCCATCATCATGATCGGAGTGTACATTCCACCACAAGCAAACACTGGGGTCGCACTCTCGAAGCTACACAACGAGGTAAACAAACTACAACTAACGTTGACACTGCCATTTTGGTTCTGTGCGATTTCAACAGCGCAAGTCTTAAAAAGGTGTTGCCGAATTTCTATCAGCATGTGACCTGTCCCAACCAGAGGCGAGAACATATTAGACCATGAATACTCGCAATTTAAGAACGGGTACAAGGCACAGGCTCTTAGTCCATTCGGTAAGTCTGACCACGCCGCCATCTTTCTTTTGCCAAAGTATAAACAGAGTCTCAAGCGCGTGCCGGTAGTATCGCGAGAGGTTAAGCGTTGGACTGTGACGTCAGAGGAGACACTCCAGGCTGCACTGGAATGCACAGACTGGAGTGTGTTCCGTGATAACAGCCAATATTAATGAATACACTGAAACGGTGCTTGACTTTGTCTGTACTCTGGTAGAAGAAACAATCCCCTCTACCACAATTAGAATTTACCCAAATCAAAAGCCCTAGGTAGATAAATCCGTCCGTGAGGCTCTGAAAGTGCGCACCTCAGCCTACAACGCCGGGCTTGTGACAGGCAACATGAATGAACACAAGACGGCGAGATACAACTTCAGGAGAGCAGTAATAGAGGCAAAACGGCGTTATAGGGATAAAGTTGAACTTCAGTTTGAACAGGCTGACTCTAGAGGTATGTGGCAGGGCCTCAGAACGATGACAGATTACAAAGGCACCTCCCTCAAACTGAACAGTGACATCTCCTTAGCAAATTATCTCAATACCTTCTATGCAAGGTTCGAGGCTGTGAATAACAACACCAGCCTACAAACCACTGCAATGGAGGGGGGGGGGGGGGGGGGGGGGGGCGCTGCTGATGGAGATTCAGTGTTCAGAATAACAGAACATGAGGTGAGGAGGACCTTTAAGAAAGTGAATATCAGGAAGGCAGCAGGACCGGACGGCATCCCCGGCCGCGTCCTAAAAGTCTGTGCCGACCAACTGGCCCCGGTATTCACTGACATATTTAACCTGTCCTTAGAACAGGCTGTCATCCCCACCTGTCTGAAGAAGTCCACCATCATCCCTGTACCCAAAAAATCTACGCCCGCTTACCTCACCGACTACCGCCCTGTAGCTCTCACCTCCATAGCCATGAAGTGCTTTGAGAAGCTAGTGAAGGGCTACATCTGTTCCTCCCTCCCCATCAACCTGGACCCCCTGCAATTTGCATACCGCCCCAAGAGGTCCACGGAGGACGCCATAGCCCATGTGCTGCACACAGCAGCATCACACCTGGACAAGAGGCAGGGGAACTATGTGAGAATGCTGTTCATCGACTACAGCTCAGCATTCAATACCATAGTCCCCTCCAAACTCATAGCCAAGCTCAGGGACCTGGGCTTGAACTATGACCTCTGCCAGTGGGTCTTGGACTTCCTGACGGGTAGACCCCAGGTGGTAAGAGCAGGCAACTGCACCTCCTCATCCATCACGCTCAACATAGGGGCCCCCCAGGGCTGTGTTCTGAGTCCCCTCCTCTACTCCCTGTACACACATGACTGTGTGGCACAGCGGAACAACAACACAATCATCAAATTTGCTGATGACACAGTAGTGGTGGGCCTGATCTCTGCCAACGACGAGAGGGCCTACCTGGAAGAGGTAGAGAATCTGTTGCAGTGGTGTCAGGAGAACAGCCTCTCCCTGAACGTCAGCAACACAAAATAGATGATTGTGGACTTCAGGAGGTCGGGGGTCAGGGACTACAGCCCCCTCAGCATCGACGGGGCACCAGTTGAGAGAGTGAACAGTTTCAAGTACCTAGGAGTCCACATATCCAAGGACTTGACATGGACCACACACATTGACAGTGTTGTGAAGAAGGCACGGCAACGCCTCTACTTCCTCAGGCGCCTAAGGAAGTTCCAAGTCAGTCAGAAGATCCTTAAGAACTTCTACTCATGCACAATAGAGAGCATCCTGACTGGCAATATCACCTCCTGGTTTGGGAATAGCACCGCACAAGACCGCAGCAGACTACAGAGAGTGGCCTGTTCAGCCGAACGCACAATTGGAGGGGGGCTTCCCACTCTCCAGAACATTTACAACAAGCGTTGCATGGGTAAGGCTAAGATAATTATCAAAGACTCCAGCCACCCAAACAACTGCCTCTTTGAACTGCTGCGGTCAGGCAAGCGATACCGGAGTCTCATGGCAAGCACAGAAAGACTCAGAAGAAGCTTCTATCCCCAGGCCATCAGGTTGCTCAACGAACAATAACACTATGCAACAACCATCAAAAGCACTCACAGCACACACATCCACACGCACACACTCACTTTAAACAAACAACTCACTGCAGCACCCACTCTACACACTTTATATTTATTGGCAAAGAATTTGCACTACAACCCATACCTCAGTACACCTTACTGTAAATTGTACCTCATCCCATTTCTGCTTTGCACTATATAGTATATTGTAATTAGTATATTGTATAGTATATTGTATGGTAACTCAGTTACTTCTACTCTGCATTGAACACTACTACTGAACACTTGTGTCTACGTACGTGACTTCTATTTTATACTTGCTATACTTATTTTATTTTATACTTATCCTTTTCTCTAGCACAGTCTCTGGAGCGTAACAGAAAGAAGAATTTTGTATAAAAGTATTCTGTACTTCTGTATGACAACTAATAAAGAAACTTAAACCTGATGACTCAGAGCAGCTAGACAAAATGTTAGAAGTTTGGAAGCATTTTTAAATTGAAACCGAAGCCAGTCCAATAGCCAGTTGCAATGTTTGCAAGGCGGACGTTCCGCGTGGAGGAAAGAACATAGCTGCGTTCAACAAAACCAATCTAATACGTCACGTTATGTGACTAGAGCGAGCAAAGGAATGGGGGACTCGGCGGCTGGTGCTTTGCCAAACAGCTGTATTAATTGCAATGCCTCGCTTGAATGAAGAACGTTCACCTGGATAACGTCAACATTCGCTTTGTGAGGATTATTGTCTGCGTTTCAGACCAAAATGGAGCAAATCATTACATAAGTCGAACACTGTGAATGTATACTAATGTGCAAACAGATTGAAACTTTGAATATTTCTCATATGAAGCACATTTTCAGGGGCTCAGGGTGAATGTAATGTGAGCCGCCACGCTCGACTGGGGCTATTGAGGCAACAGAGGGGCTTGTCTCGCTTTGCCAGTTTCTGGACATCTGCCCATTGACAAAGACCTGCTGGACCCTCTCAGTGAGGAAATTTAGAATCAGCATGAGAAGCTGGTGTGGGAGATTAAAATAAGAGTCAAGCCTCTCAATTAAAATGTGGGTCTGCATTTTAGTAAAAGCAGAAGAGAAATCTGCAAATAAAAGTCGCACACTCCATGTTGATAAATACCATTTGTTCTTACCGTCTATGCTAGTGCACAATGATTCATATATGGTAATTAAACACCCCCATGGGATGTGAAATAATGGACTAACCCGAGCGAACTATGAGAAAATTCACTGAGAGCGAGATTGATCACTGAGGTCTAACCAACTAATTCAACGTATACAGCATTTCCCGTTATCTTATTTGGAAACATGACACACAGAATAATAGTATTTAGCCTTTTTTTTTTTTTTTTTTTTTTTTTTATCCACTTTTTCTCCCATTTTTCTATATTTTTTTCTCCCATCCCAATTTCGTATCATCCAATTCAACCCTCCCCTGTCACGAACGCTGTTTCTTGCCTCCCACAAGCCGGCTGCAATGTGGACTAAGTCATACATAGCACAAGTCCCCTCCGGTACTTGAGGTAACAGCAGTCGCATCTTTTCACCTGCGCAGCTCGATCTCTCAGTGGCGAGGAGTAACGCGTGGGAGGCTCACGCTGCCCCCGACACTTCCTGATTCTACTGCGCAGGCGCACCAACCGACCTGTAGGAGTCGCTGTCCACAACGCCCGATCCCCACCCTTCAGTTTCCCTCCCCGTAATACGGCCAATGTGTATTACTGCGGACGACCAGCTAAACTGAAAACAATGTGGAGAGCTGGATTCGAACACGCGAACCCAGCATCTGCACATTGGTGGCGAGTGCCTTGCCCACTACACCACCTAGCCGCCCTTTTAGCGTTTTATTTTAAACAATATTTAATCAATCAAGAGGAGGAGGGAGCGTGTAGACTATCTTCGGTGCGCTGGGAGCCAAGGATGTTGACTGACCCAGTCCTGCTACAGAACCAGCACATTGACAGAAATAAATGACAAGCTGACCCGACATTAAGCACTGTAATGACTGAAATGAAAAAAAATTCAGCAGGCCAACTCTGCGCTCTACAATGCCTATTGTGTGCGCTCGTGAGTCCGTGGTTTTGGTCAGAGTCATTATGGCTTCAGGAGGAGGCACTGAACCCATACACACTCAACAATCGAATTGAATCGAATACACACACAATAGAGCAGGACTCCTCTTTGAAGTTCTACTCACCAACAGAGGCTCTGCACTCTGAGGAGGCTCCCTCACATGGAAGGAGAGTCCTAACTCACAGAAGGCCCGAATAGGAGCTCCGTGAGGAGGAGCCCTGACCACTCCCCAAAACAGATCCATCATATGGACCCGAACAGCTCACGGAAGTCCTACCAACAGAGACGCGCACAGTGACGTACTCTATGGCGGGGGAATTTCTGCGGTGCACACGCCCAATATTCCAGGGTGTGGGACCAGGAAACTCCCCCCCCCCCCCCCCCCCCCTCTTACCCTGTAACGTGCCGAACAGCAACGTGACAGGAACCTTGAAGGACAGGAGGTTTTAACCCCTGCCCATCAAAGAAGGGGAGAAAAGGATTACCAGTTCACCCCTTTATGACCCCACACCCATGATACGATGTAATGACAAAAAAAAAAGAGTATGACACAGTCATAGTCAGCTCCATGAAGCGTCTAACAGCTTCACACAGCGCATGTGCTAACCTGCTATCTGATTTTTACTAAGGAAAAAACACAGAATAGAGAGGGCCCCCTTAAGAGCCCCGGTACCAGACTTACACATGTGCTTCTGTGGCCAACCCAACCCAGTTGTAGGTCACACGACACACACAACCCATTATCACCTACAAAAAATGGCAAAAACACTCTACAGAGGAACGCCGTTTTTCATAATGAGAGAATACATAATTCTCGATTAGTATCGGCCACAGGCCTTGCTAAGCACACACGAAAAGTGACCAAACAATTTTTTTTTTTTTTTTTTTAAACTTTGACCAGTCAGCTGGTTCTTTTTAGCGTTTATCGCTTTTTTTCATCGCATTCATACTTGGTCAAGTTCGACCGACAGAAGCAGGCTGAAAGGGTTCAGATGGGGGGGAAGACACTCTGGGAAAGGCACGGCTGCCGTCCGGGATTCGAACGCGCTCAGCCCCAGATCCGTGACGAGCACGGTTGTCCACGGCGCTGAAATAGCACTCGCGGTACGTGGTGAGCTACTGGAGCTCCCCAACAACAACAATCTTTTCTTTTAGGAAAATACAGTTCCTCAAGCAGTTCTAGCACAACCCCAGCAATCAAGCTAAGGGATACATCGTATCCCACCACACAGTGACAAAATATATTGTAACAACATGTCTGAGAGGAGGGTGAAGAAGTCCCCAGGGAACCGGGGGGAAAACACCCCTCCTACTTTACCCTTAATACGGCCAGTTGAACAGGTAAACCTGTAAATATGTGAACTGATAAGTGCTGGCATAAGCCTCGGTCAGATTGATAACCCCATAACTCATTGGTCCGCATCTCAACTTCAAGCAGCGTCCTGCGACGTCTGTGATGTCCAGGACTCAATGCGTCTACAAACTGCAGGGGTTAAACCCAGCCGACCCAAGCCCACACACGCACCCCTCCGTCCCCTCCAGTCATGCGGTTGATTGATTGGAGTTGCGGAGTAGTTTTATTCTATTTTGCACTGAGAAGGACTTTTCCTATTCATAGTTTTCAAGTTTCTTTAATATTTGTAATACAGAAGTACAGAATACTTTTATACAAAATGCTTCTTACTGTTACGCTCCAGAGACTGTGCAAGACAAGATAAGTATGAAATAAAATAACATAGTAAAATTAGAAGTAAAAAAATGAGGTCACAGTGTTCAGTTTAGACATATGTACAATGTTCGATGCAGAATAGACATAGTTACCATACAATATACAATACTGTGCAGTGTACTAATATACAATACTATATAGTGCAAGGCAGAAATGGGACGAGGTGCAATTTAGGTACAATTCACAGTAGGTGTATGAGTTGTAGTGCAAATCCTTTATCAATAAATATAAAGTGTAAAGTGTGTTTGTGTGATCTAAAGTGTGGAGAGTGGGTGCTGCAGTGTGTTGTTTGTTTGAGTGAGTGTGTGCGTGTGGGTGTGTGTGCTGTGTGCATTTGATGGTTGTTGCATAGTGTTTATTGTTCGTTTAGCAGCCTGATGGCCTGGGGATAGAAGCTTCTTCTGAGTCTTTCTGTGCTCGCCTTAAGACTCCGGTATCGCTTGCCTGACCGCAGCAGTTCAAAGAGGCAGTTGTTCGGGTGGCTCGAGTCCTTAATAATTCTCTTAGCCTTCCCCTTGCACCGCTTGTTGTAAATGTTCTGGAGGGTGGGAAGCCCCCCTCCAATTGTGCGTTCGGCTGAACGTGTCACTCTTTGTAGTCTGTAGGATATCCATTTCACTTATTTGGTTACACGTATTACCACTGTATGGCTTTACTTGATAATCCCATTTATACAGAACCCACCTTTAGTCCATATACATATACATATTTCTCCTTAGGCCTCCGTCTGGGGAAAGCCACACTTCTAAGGTTTTTTACATCATAAATCAGGCACATTACGGGTAAAGTTATAATGCAAAAAAACATCTCCATGCTTACCAGTCGTCTTTCAGTTTTGGGAAGAATGGAAGCAAGTGTTGTTCCAAAAGAAGATTGTTTTATTTTTTTAACAGTATAAGGTTACATTAAAGGCTCAGTTTCATTTTTATAAGTACACAGGTTTCAGCTTACAATGTATCAGGATTCAGTCATCTCCACAAAATCTCTCAAAAAAGTCTGCCTCTTGAATGGGCAACAGTCATTTTTATATTGATCCTGTATCATATTCCGATTGGTCTAAAAACAGTGATGTCACAGGGATGTCATTTCGCTTAGCAAACCAAAATACAATACGTAGTCAGGATGGACTCTCCTCCTCCTTTTACTAGCGTTACCTTTAGTTACCTAGTGTTTTTAAGTAAGAGAAAGTCCCTCCATTTTTCAGAACAAACAAAGGGTTTGCCTGTGGTAACCATGTGGTACCAGGCAGTACCGGGCGAGGCCATCCATAAGATTTCTTATCAAGACTCCTTAGAGGTTATAGCAGAGAATCTTCAGAGATGCCCTCCTCCAGAAAAACAGTTTACACATCATTTAGTATTATTCTCTACTGACAGTTAATTATAAGCATGACATTATGAAAACTTTACTGTAAACATTTAACATTTAATTGTTATATAGTTTTTAAGATTCTCTCTATCGTTTCAAGACTCCCCTTTACTCTAAAATTTCACAACCTCAGCCTTTACCTCCCCGGGGGCCCCATCACCTCAGAACATAAATGCATGTCTGTTCTGCTTCCTCCCTGTAAGGGTTAACATTACAGTTTACTCTCCTCTCCTGCTGCATCTCAGGGTCACATTCTTTAGGGTTAACTCCCTACTGCAGGCCTGCTCTCACAGACACCTCTTATGCAGACCAGGCAATTCTTTTTTAAGCAGAACAATCATTTCACTATCTTCCAACCAGAGTTTAGTTTTAAAGTCTATAAAGAATATACTGGTTATAAAGGAACGAACAGGATGTCAATTTCCAAAAGGGTCACTGTTGTTCTGTGGCACTTCACACCCTCTCTGTCATCCTGGTAGGTCATTGTCCATCGTCAATTCCTTCTTCTCTACGCAGAAGCATATAATTGAATAATGAAGCATATAATTACATGTGAAAAATAGGTCTATACGGCTATATTGTTACATAAACAACAACAAAAAATTTTGAACAGAAATCACTGTTCACCCCCCTTTATTTTCACTGTCCTTTTTTAGAGAACAGGGCTTTGCTTTTCTTGATTATATTTTTACCAAAATTTATTTTATTGGTAAGGTGTGGTTGGATACTTGGCTGGCTTTCTAGTTTTCTTTGGCCTCTCATACTCCGCCCAGCCTCTGGTTGGTGGTGGTGAAGTACTTGTACTGGGGACCTCTTGTCGTGACCCCCCGGGTCGAGAGGTCATCGATCTTGGGTCTTGCAGGCTGTGACCCTTTTCACCTCCCCTGACCTCTTGACTGACCACACTCCTGTGCTCGGTGGAGGGCTGGACTGGATAAATCTTCGGATCCCTCCGCGCCTGACGGATTCCAGACCAAGCCTCGATGCGAGACGTGCTCATCTTAGGGTAAAAAATCAAATCAACCCTAAAATATTCACAGCTCCTTCCCCAGGTCTCCACGGTGGCCCATGTCTTGCCGAGATGTGGGTCACCCGCTCGGTTAACCGTGTAAATCTTCACCCAGGCCGGGAGAATTCCGGTCCAGTTGCCTCCTTCCAGAACATGGGCCCTACTGGCTCTCAATTCTGACGCCCAGTCCAAGAGGAAGAAATCCTCGAACGGCATCCTGGTGAAGGGGTCAGAGTAAGGTCTTCTCCCCGGTTTTATGCCCACTATGTCAGACCAACTGGCAGGCAACTTAAGCTCTTCATTCGTCATCATTCTTCCGTCTTCTGCATATAGCTGAGATCGTTGGCTGTCGTCTATTCCGTCCCATTTTCCTCTTTGGAGCGATATCCTCTTCAACCAGGTTGCTCCTAGGGTCAGAGACAGTGTATCCTCCGGTGATGTAATCGTAGTCGCTGGCTGGCCCTGGTCAGGCATTATTGGTGAAACCAGGCTTGGTGATGATGATCATCATCTCCTAGGAACGTGTGGGTCACGATCCAAAATACCCAGCACGCTATCACCATGTAGCATAAGTTCGTCTTGTAAGATGACATATTCCTTAGCAGCCATCCTCCGTTAGTTGCTGTTGTGTCTATGTGTCTCTGTGTCTCTGACTAGTGTGCGAGAGAGAGAGCACTGATCCTTTTTATCATAATTTAAGAAGAGGCGCCGTCATAGTTGAAGGCCACAGTGTCTTTTTTACATAATTTACGGCCCTCCCTGACCGGGAGAAGAGGCCCATATGACGTAGTAGATTTATTGTAATAATGACCCCTATTATCAAAATGCAGGGGAGAGCCCACCGCATAATCCCCAGAATGATCGCCCTGGCTGTCTGTATCATGGAGGTTGCAAAATTCCAAACATCTCCCACTCCGTCCTTCACTGCCCCTCCTATGTCTTCAGCTGCACGCCCGATAATGGTACCCAGTACTATCGCAAATTGAGTTATGTCCCTCCGTTTGCTCCATTCGTCCACATGCGGTGCTCGATCCTGTGAACAGGACCCGTTTGTCATGTTGTTAGCATGTGAAAGGGGAAAAACACCATCCAGGTGGAATCCTCTTCCTGTCCATCCAAAATCTGGATTCAGCTTTCCTCCTGTTTCCAAATAATCAGATATGGGTTTCCATGGGGATACAAAGTCAAACAGGGCCTTGCTACATCCCGTACAGGTGTTAAACAGAGGTCGGTTGTTTCCCCGTCGGTTATTACAATACTGGGTATTGATGAAATTCCATCGGTTCAACAGGTATGCCTCCGGTGGCCAATAGTAAGGGAATCCTCTATCCAGGGTGTGTTCAAACAGCGTTGCTAAGGGTCCGCATTTTGAAGTTTTTGCCTGCCATGTGGCTTCATTCTGTTTAGCTCCTAGGAGCGCAGTGGGAGAAGAGCGGTAGCAGTTAGCCACTATCAAGGGGATGCCCACAGACCGGGGGAATTTTGGGTCATAATACAGTGTTCCACCCCCCCCCGAAACTGCCCTCCATCTCATTAGGTCATTGGTGTCCCGTGAGGTTGGAGAGTCGAACCAATGCATATTACTCCACGCATGTTCTTGCAGGGGAGGGTTACGCACAATGTAGTACCTTTCTACCATTCTTCGAGGGTCGCATCCTATCTCCTGAGCCTTTGCCAGAGGGAGAGTGCCCCAATGGATCCACATACTGTTAATCCCATCCCAGGATCTCCCCCTAGTCAGGGTCCGAGTAGAAGCTAAGTCTACCATAGCTGAGGTAGCCTCCTCCACATGTAGGTGCGGATAAGTATCCTTCACTGTACACAGACTCTGATCATTCTGCGTACAATACTGTTTCCCCCATCTACCATAAGTAGTTCCGGGGTAGGCCCCGAGCTGGGCCCCCGTCGCTCTGAAGCTTGGTTCCAGACCCCACCTCATTATGTAGCCACTAGATGTCTTTCTAGTGAGAATAAGAGGTGGGGGTAGTAGGATTTCGCCTAATTGTCTCTCTTTAATGTTCACCATAGCGAAAGGTAGCTGTGGATCCTTTTCTTTCCAATCGTGTACCCACTCCAATATATCCTCTTTTTCTGATCCATCGGGATTGAGGTTCGGATTAGGTTTGCTTTCTTTTGGGGGATCTTTGTTATTGCTCCCCACTGCCACTACCAATGCTCCGGGGTATGGGGTGCTGGATTTTAGGTCTATATGCCTACCCACATTTAGTTGGAACCCCAAAACCTGAGCAGCTAACTGTTGGTGGATGAACAGGGTCAACTTGGTCTCTTCCGAATCTGGCTCCTTCTGCCAGCATGCAGCCACCAGGTTGACCTCCTCATCAGTGAGGCCTATTCCTGCATAGGCCTTCCATTCATTGAGGGGCCGAGTTGCCCACCTGCTGTGGTATCTGTCGTATTTTGTGGGTTCTGGGTACACTCTATACCTCCTCAAATAATTCCTGAAATTCACACGACAGGTGGCTTCCTGGCCCAGAGTTCCATTCGAGTATGGGCGTGGGACCCCCATATTCCGTGCTTCTCGGCATATAGGGACTAATTCACCCGCTTCTCTCATCATTCTTTTTCCCACTTCAAGGGTGGTAAGACCCCTCCATACCTCATCAGTTTTGGCTAGGTTATCAGATAGGCAATCGAGGAGAGAGTCTAGTATTTACGTGCCCCACTTTCCCTCGAGTTTCTCCACCTGGCTCGGGGTCAAGGTTGGGATGTCTGTGTACCATAAGGTCCTCCCCCTCGCCAGGGGGAGACCGCGCACCCATGGAAGTGTAGGTGGGTATGGTTTGATTTTTACCCGTCCTGGGTTTGTTACCGCCACAGTCCATTTGAACCATGTAGCGGTAGTCTGAAAAGGACATCCTCCTGCTTGGTCAGTAGCTGTGAGAGGTATATCCTGTTCAGGCCGTTCCTGGACCTGAGCCTCCGTCTGAGTGTCCTGTCTGGGGGTCAAGAATCCAAAAAAGGCCTCAACCTCTCATTCCCATGCCGGGGGCCATTTTGTATACAGGGTCACCTTGGTCAAGGTTGATTCTCCTGTGTCATCACTTGGTTTCCTGCCCAGGGTCACTTCTACTGCTCGGGTTCCATTCAGTCAGTTAGATAATTCCTCCCAAGGCCCCCACTCCGGGTCACCCTGATACCTGGAGTGTGCTCTGACCCTGATGCAGGGGTAAATCCTTGCCTCTCTCTTGGCTAGTTTCATTTTAGTTGAGATTTCGCCTCTGGGGTCAGAAGGGTATACTGCCGTCACCTCTGCTCCTGCCGCACCGAGGCATATCTCGTCCCTCTGAGCGGCCAAGTCTTTCCATGTCATGTATGGATTACATCCCTCCTCTGGGTTTAGTAACCAGCATTGTGGTTCCGGATCAGGCAGTGAGCAGTCAGGGAATTGTTCCTTGGCCTGACCCGTGTCACTAAAAGAGGTGAATATATAGTCCGACCAGGCCTCCCATCTCTCTGATGCGTTTCTTGGTTCACACGGGACTTGAGTGACCATTCTATAGTGGGTCACTGGTATTCCTCTATGTTCCTTAATCGTTGGTTCTTCAAACTCCCATTCAGTACGAGTCCTGGGGTAATCAATTGCCCTTATAAATCCCAGGGTTAGTGTGATGGCGAGTGCTACCAGAGTCACTCTTAGTATCCATTTAACTGCCACAGCCTTGGCGGATTTCTTGGGTTGAATCGCCAGGCTTGGTGATATCTCTTCTATGTTTGGAGCGGCCCTGTTCTCGGATTCATTGTCAGAATCTGACTGCTCCCATTCCCGGTCTATATCCATTGTCAAGCAGGTCATGATCTCTTTTCGAGCGGATTCATCATTTGGGCGGGGCACCGCATATGCCCCTTTGTTTAGACAGGTCATGTGCTCATATATATAGTCCCTGCCCATATGCGTTGGTTGTCTGATTATGACTGGCAGGTCATGGTATGGTGGGTTGGGTGGTGCCCAATATTCTGATGTCGGGGTACCGGGTCCCAGTGTGTCTTTGGGACCAGGCCCACTGCGCATGGGTATGGGTTGTTCCCCGTACTCCGGGGCGACCAGGTTATAGGTGTTTGTGGTTTTCTTCAGGTAGGCCATATTCCCCCCTCTCGCCTTCCCTTCGCTGCCTGAGAAGAAAAGGTGAGACGGTTATCGCCTGTGCGCATCGAGCATGTACTACTTGGTCAAGGCTTCTGATCTTCGCCTGATGCGATCCCATATACTGGGCGCCCTCGAGCCTGGTCCCATGCCGTCGGGGTAGTGTACCCTCTTTGGTTTGATCATGGACCCCTTCCTAATGCTTCCGATCACAGGACTGTCTTTCCCCGGGGTAATCTCCACAGAGAGGCCTCTGATAGGGTGTGGCATATGCCCCACACTCAGCGTGACAGAGAGTATCACCCATTGGTATTCTTTCCCATTCACAGGTCTCTCTGTATCTCCTGGGGATATAGACTTCCCTTTCGTGCCCGTTTTAGTTATTCCAGGCCCGTCCCTCACCAGTAGTTCTAGTGATAGGGTTTCTCGGAACCCTTCTCTGAGCTCTCCACTTATAGTGGTCAACCAATCGAATTCACCACCGTGTCTGTGTGCAGAGCTGGGGAAGGGCAAGGAGATCAGTCCCGAGGTTAGTAGCACAGCCCTTTTAGCCAGCATCATGCGCACCAGGCTGGCTACATCCAGTAGAAGGTCATTTCCCTTTAGTCTATCATTGGTCATGACCTCCTGTCCCTTGGTGAACAGTCTTGACCTCTCCTCCGTATCCTTTACCCAGAATGTGTCTGGTCCTTTCACCAGGAACATCTTGTCCCCCCTTGAAGGCATTGCCCTGGGGAAACAGGTGTTTATGGTTTTCTCGAGATAGGTTTCCATCAGGCTGGCCAGGTTTTCCGTGCTGCCCTTGAAGGCTATACCTCCTCGGCCCGCGGCCCCTTTGCGGACTGGAGCATCCCCATCTTGCAGGTATCCACTGCCCTTTGTCAGGTATATTCCTGAACCTAGTTTCACTTCCGTATGGTCTTGGCATTTGGCTAGAGCATAACCCAGCCACGAGCACCCGCACTTGGATGCTAACTGTGGGGTCATAGGAGGGTACGCTGCCAGTACTATACGGGGTCCGTATTCAATATAACATGCTTGGCAGACAATTATTCTGCATCCCCTCGGGCCCTCCTTTGGCCCAAAGGTGTAGGTATCATCGCCTGGGCGATATAGAGGTTTGTGATCCGTGGGGACCTGTTCTGGACGATTCCGTGACGGTCCGTGCCACAGTAGGTTAGTCACCTGGACGAGGCACAAGGTGCATTTATCCAGGTTGTGTCCCCATTTTGTCCATCTGATTATGCTTCCTCCGGGTCCCTCCACAGGTTCTGCTTCCGGGGTGTCGGGGTGACGTACTAGTGATCTGTTATCCGACAGATACCCCTTTTTTGCCGCCTTAACTGCTCCATCAGCCACGCCCATAAAAACGCTGGCGCCTCTTATGTTTCCAGCGTCCCCATTCAAAGGGGACAATCCTGGCGCCATACAGATCAATATTTTGTGCCTGGCGCACTCCAAGGCGAAAGGCATGGACTCTCTAAGTCCCGGAACACCCCTTTGGGCCATCTTGCTTCCCGTTTCCTGTGGTGTAGAGCTTGAGACTCCAGCCATTTTCCCCGTTCTTCACCTGGTTTTGCGGACTTGATTTATGTGCACTATACCTAGGTCCTGCAATCTAAGTTGCCTGGGACTAAGTATTTCAACGATGGTATCTTTGCGTTCACACTTCTTGCTGGGATTCCCTGCCAGGGGTTTTCGGAGCACCCACACGGCTTCACCTAAGGAGAAGGGAGAGGAGACAGCCGTGTTATCTTTTGAAACACATCTCTTATCCTCTCTTCCCAAGTTCACAGCTTGGTGTATCCTAAGGAGGGAGGTTGGTTCATCCCAGGATCGCAACATATCCTCCTTGATTATCTGCTCTTTTATAGAGCGCACAGCCCTCTCGGCCACTCCGTTCGTATTGGGCTGGTAGGGTACCGAGTATTGGGCCATTACACTCGCTTCCTCCAGTAGTGTCTTCACTGATCCGTGAGTGAAGTAGGTGGCATTATCCATCCTGAGCGATGCAGCCTTTGGCTCTTCCCTTAGGAACTGTGATATGCAGTTGCATATAACTGCAGCCGTCGGAGTGGGGATAGGGTACATTCTGAGTCTACCTGGCCCATTGTCCACTATCACCAGTCCCTGCTTGTGTTTCCTTTTCGTACAGTAGCATCAAGTCTTTTGGGGATAACAGGGGTTCCGAATTAGGTGGTCCTACCACTCCTGATATCCCATGCTTCTCTCCTGTACCCATGAGGGCTCTGGTCCCATTACCTAATTCCACTTCTATGGATCTGGTAATGGGTGTATTTACATGCAGGGAAATTTCCGCCCCGGTGTCTACTAGGTATTGGTCGTTTCCCACTTGACACGTTAACTTCCCATCAGTCTCCTGCGTTTTGAGTGCAATAGCATTCAGTAGGGGCCTCTCCTGGGGATCTATATTGAGGGTTAATAGACTCTCTGTCACTCTGTCTTCTTCCCATGTTTGAGTGTCATGTGTCACATCCCCAGGAGGCAAGGATTCTATTCTCTCTCCTTCCGGGATTTGAATTCCTCCCTTGTTGCCCTCCTTTCTGCTTGCTGTTCTGGGGTTAATGCGGCCCACTCGTCTGGAGGTAGGTATAGGTAATTCTTCTTCCCTTTTCCGTCCTTGGTTATCCTCGGGGGGAACTCCTGGGAGCCCCCCCTTTTGTCGTTTTTTGAGTAGGTAGGTTTAACGTTAGCCGCTGGCTGTTGCTGGGCTCTGGGAGGCCGAATTTGAGCCTTCTCCTCTCGTGGGTTCTCCCCTTTCCTTTCACTTTTATTGTATTTGTGTTGAGAAAGCATTTTGACTTGGTCATACAGCATGCATTCCGTCTGTAACTGGTCTCGGGACCATGCTGCGCATTTGGCTGCAAGACGGTTACCCCCTGGTACTCCTATGAATAGTTTTTCAAGTAGTAAGCCTGATCCTTGCACAGGTCCTCCACGTATGACTGATTCCGCTGCAACAGTGAGAGACACACTCCCGTCTCGCACCTGTGGGATTAGTTTCTCCACCATATTTTCCCCTGGATCTTGACCGGGGGTTCTCACTTCTATTTCCATAATTTGGGCCATAGACGCCCCTTCGGGGATCTCCAGTCCTTTGAGGTGTCTCAAAATGCGAGCGGCATCCGGGTCATCGTAGAGAGGTGACCCATGGAAAATCTGAGCAATCCTATGGATATAAGCAGCCTGGGTCTCCCCTTGAATCATTTCTGGGGCCAGTTTTTTGAGCACTTGGGTTTTGCTCAATAATTATTGTGCTTTGTTGCTTTCTCCATATTGGGTGCTGTCATACAGACTCCTGCCGGTATGTAAACTCTTTCCTCTTGGTCGGTATATGTCTCCGGGAGATTGGGCCAGTATGGAGTGAGGGCTTACTTCTGGGCGGTGTTCCTCTGTGCTGTGTCTCAGGGCTCGGATTGGGCTTATGGACGGGGCTTTGTTCAACCAGTGTCTTTCTCTCCTGGCTATTTCGGCCATGGCCCTGTCCCGTTTGTACACCTGTTCACGTAGTACGTCATAGCCAGCATGTAAATATGCATGCTTGTATGGTTCCGTTATTCCCGGGTGAGACAACACTTTCTCTGCCTCAGGTGACCGTGCTAAGGCCCGAGCCTTCCTCCATGTCACGGGATATGCTGGCATAATATCCCCTGTTTCTTCTCCTGCCAATTCTCCTTCACTTTCGTCGGAGACGTCCTCCAATCCTGAGCTCCAGGTCAAGCCTGAGGGTGACTGGAAGGCGGTGCCCTTCAGGGGGGGCCCTGGGCCTATAGGTCTCAGTTTGACCGGTTTGGCTCTCTTGTTCCGAGGCCTAGGAGGTTCGCCCCTTAGGTACCGAACTCTCTCCCTAGATCTTGACCGAGATGAGGACATTGAGGAGGCTCTGGAGCTTGACCGATCCCGGTCTTCCTCTATTTCTGAGTCCTGATCTGGATCAGTATACTCCGGTCCGCTATCTGTTGGGTCGTCCCCTGACTCCGGGGGACAGCCTAGTCGTCTAAGAATACTCCTGGCCTGGGACCTGGCAGGTCCGCCCCTTTCTGGTTCGAACTGTACTGTCGGTTTCCGGGGAGTGGATGATCTCCCTCTCTCTGTTGTTCGGGAGGAGTTCTGGGAATTGGATTTTTCCTTCCTGGGTACAATTCCCGACCCCTTAGGGTTTGGAGGGGGATCGAGAGATACCGATGCCGGCTCACTGTCCTCATCCTCCTCACTTTCCCCTGCTTCAGTTAAGGCCCGGGTTATTCCCTCATGGTCCTTGGGTTCTACCATGAGACAGATTTCCGTGTGCTCTGCACTTCTTATGGTTGAGATTGCGCTGACTACTGCCTCCCCCAACCATATGCCTCTTTGGCCATATCCTCGAGACCTGCCCCACATCAGGTTTATGGCTAGTCAGTAGGGCATGTCCTTGGTACCATGGCCAGCATAGATTTCTCTTTTTTGCAGTAGATCCTTCATCCGGGACACCAGATTGTCCCAGTTCTTTTGTGAGGACTGTACTTTATTGTACCGGTTTTGGCTTAGGGTCACATGGACAACTTTCTCTGCGTGAAACACATTATAATCACACTCAGTGATTACTGCCTTGCCCGGTTTCAGGGGTTCTTTGGTCCTTATTTCCATTACCTGTTTCCTCAGGTTCCGGTAATAAGCGCCTCCTGCCGTTACCATGCTTGTTTCCCATCTACCATAGCTCGTCAAAGATGGTCCAGTGAAGGTGAGAATTGACCATGGTGCGTCAGAGTTGTCGGTCCAGACTGGGTAGTTAGTGACTGTTATGTCTGGTGTTTCTATGTGAGAGTTTGTAGATGTTCCTCTCGCCCCTGAGTGTTCACCACGGCGAGAGGTATAGGTTGCTCTCGCTTGTCTCACTTCCTCGTCAACACGTGGTCCTGGGCTTAAGCACCGCAGGGAGTAATCTCGCCCTGGGGTTGATGTAGCCATCGGTGTAGCTGATCCCCCCAGCGTCTGTAGTTGTCCCCCGATAGTAAATTCCCTCATTTCACATCCAGAGGGGTCACTAATTGAGCGGGGTTCCCTCTGGCCGATGTACTTGTGAGGGGGAACAGGCCGTGCTCGGTCTGTGTCTGCTCCTGAGTCCTGACTACGTTCCTGTGTCATCCCCTCCTGGGTGTGTCTCGCACCGGTAAACTGGAGCGGAGGGCTTTCAGGGTTAGTGAAACCCCCTGAGCCTTCTCTCTCCGTGCTGGGAGGCCGAGTGTCTGGTGTTTCCTCATACATCCTCCCGGGTCCAGACGGGGGCCACGTAATTTGTTCTGAGTGACTCGCTTCCCGCGGTGTTCCCTGAGGACCAGACCATGTCTGGTTTCTGTATGCCAGTTCGTTCATGACCTGTGTGAGGTCTCCGACCATAGTGGGCTCAATTTCTTCGAACAGATTTCCCCAGCCATTACGGTAATGTGATGGCCATGCCTCCATTTGAGCTCTGCGCACTGTGTTTGCTTGGTATTTGTCCGGGACTAGCAAGACCACTGCCATTGATGCAGCTGGTATTTCTTGGTAGGCTTCCAAGAAGCACTGTAACTGAGGGGTACAATTCCCTGACTGTATTACTAGATATGATACTTACTACCACTACCTTTGTACTTAATATTCGGCCACCCAGTACACGGCATAAATATATTATCATAAACACTCTCACGTAGATGAAACGGATCCAACACAAATGTACGAAGTCGAAGTATGCGTTTATTACTGCACAGCAATGGTGTGTAGAGCAAGCACTTAATCACTTAATTACATTTATGAATTGAAATAGTATGCACTTTTATGGCAAAGAGTATTCGTCGGTATATCAATAGAGAATGTCCAATCTCTGATGGCGCAGGTGGTAAATATACGACCTGGAATAGTTAAGGAATAACAGCAATGATACTTTAATGATTATATACTAGATACACTAAGGGGGGGTTAATCCGGTCGCTTGTAAGCCGACAGGAGTAGGAGGGGGGGGGGGGGTAGAATCCGGCTGCCTCGTCCGGCCAAGGGTATCCCAGGTGAACCCACTGTAGTGCCGTTCAATGCGCCGGCGATCCTTGGACCACAGATGAAAGCAGGTGGACTCTTTGTGGGCCGGCTCTCTCCGGTCCACGGGGGAGAGACGTGAAGTGACCTCGTCTTGCAGAGCGTCTCCTCACCTTGCGTCCTCTCCAGGGGGGGGGGTTCCAACACACGGCAGTGTCGGGGGTCTTTATCCATGGAATAATCAAAGTATACAAAGCATAATCCGTGCCTGGGAAGGCGGGCTGTCGTCGGTAGAATAATCCGGTATACAGGTCCACTCGCTCGTCGGCTCTGGGGCTCCTCGGGTGCAGCTTCACATGGGGTCAACCACCCTGGGTAAGCAGCCAGTTCTCTGCCCGAAACGATGGGGTACTGACTACGGTAGTATTCTCACCGCACGAAGCACTATATATTAACAGACTATTATTAGCTTAATAGACTACGTCCAACTCGACGATATAGTGCCAAATATGACTATTCAAATATTAATATACACGATGTCTCAATAGCGATGGTAGGCAAACTTGGCCTTACTCCCACACGTGGCGTCGCAGGGAGGCTTTACGTCTGTGACTCTATTGGAGGGTAAGAAACTGGACTGAAAAGAAAGTCCTACTTTAGTAGCGCAGTATATATACGCACTATGAACAAATAGTCCCATTAGTGGTGCGGTAGCCAGATTCCTACGCGGAACTAGGACTTGTTCGTACATGTGGAGCGGTACGTTTGAACTGGGTCTGAGGGGTATGGCAGCCTGGCACCAAGGTCTCGACCAATAGTAGAATGGAGACTATTATGGGATGTTCAGTAGGCTAGAATGGATATTCAATGCATATTGTACAAGGAATATACAAGGGATATCAGGGAATATTAGAGAATATACAAATACAATTAAATATATATATATAAATAAATATATATATTCGGTTTAATCTGGCCCTTCACAACAGCCACCCCCTGAATAGGTCCCAGACCTAATCAGTTAAACAGAGACAGATTAATCGCGTTGTCTATTTACACATAAGGGTTTGCTGTAGGGGTCAGTCAACTTCACAAAGTCATAGGGTTGTAGGGTCATGGTCATCATCGATTGTGTCTGGGAGTCGAGGCAGTTCTATGAGCCTCGCCACGGGACGGGTGTAAGTGCGACCCTGGACGAGCACTTCAGCTGCTCGGACCTTGCCGTCGGCACCGGTGATCACTTTGCTTACGCGGCCGGCCGGCCACATAGCTCTGGGCAGTGATTGATCAATAATCATGACGACTGTTCCTTCTGTCAAATTGTCTCTCTCCTTTACCCACTTCTGGCGGGTCTGTAGAGACGGTAGGTAGTGCAGTAGGAAACTGCTCCAAAACTTGTCGGCTAATACTTGGCTGTACCTCCACATTCGTCGGCCGTTCACTTCTTCAGGCCGGTACATTGTCTGGGGTAACGCGGGATCTAGCCGCCCCATCAGGAGTGTGTTGGGGGTAACTGGGTCGATATCCGCCACATCGCTGGAGACGTAGCCGAGGGGCTTAGAGTTCAATACTCCCTCAATCTCCGTGAGGACTGTCATTGCTCCTGCGTGATGTACATCCTCATCGTATTTCTTTATAATCAGCTCTGTGACCTTGTGTCGGCTGTTCAATACGATCGGGTATTTAATGTCATCCGGTAGATTGGGGGCTCTGCGTAGGCGACCACCCACTCTGATGAGGGTATGAGCGTCGCTCTCGGGGGCCAGATGAATTAATCTGCTGTCGGATGGGACGGGCTTTCCTCCCTGTAGACAGGCCAATTCATCGGGGAACGAGTCTCTCTGGGCTCGCTGCAGTAGAAGCAATTCTGCTTCCTCGTAGTTAGCTGCTGACATATCAGCGGGGGACTTGCACTCCGGGTGGTACCGCAGGAATGTTCTTTGTTGTGCACTCTCTATGGACGTGCAATCGTCTATGTTAGGGTCGGTGGAGGCTACGGTGCTCAATCCACAGAACACAGACTTCTTATTTTCCACCTCCTCTGGACTTGCTTCCCTCGGGATAGGCATGGGCCACTGTCCTTCCGGGAGTCTTAGGAATGCGGGGCCGTCACTGTAGACATTGCGACGGGTGAGGTCATCCAGGGGCATCCCCCGGGTGATGACGTCAGCTGGGTTCTGTTTTGTATCAACGTAGCGCCACTCTGTTTCTCCGGTTAACTCTTCGGTTAAGTCTTGAATCTCGGTGACTCTGACTCCCACGAAGACTTTGTACTTGCATGAGTCCGATTTGATCCAGGCGAGTACCGTCGTGGAATCTGACCACAGGATTGTTCTAGACACCGGTATGGTGAGCTCACGTTGGATGAGCGTGGCTAGGTGCGCTCCGGCTAGGGCTGCGCAGAGCTCTAGACGTGGGATAGATTGTTGCTTGCGTGGGGCTATTCTCGAGCGGGCGAGGACAAATGCTGTGTAGATCTCTTCCCCCTGGTCTTGGGCCCGCAAGTAGGCTACTGATCCATATGCGACCTCTGAGGCGTCACTGAAGACGTGTAAGTCCATTTTACATGTCTCTGGCCTCACCGTGGGTGGGAAGTAGCTTCGGCGCATATTAACGCCTGGGAGTGAGTGGAGCTCCATCTCCCACTCTCTCCAGGTGGATGCAAGGTGTGCGGGAATGGGGTCGTCCCAGCCCTGGTCCTTGTCCCACAATGCTCGTACAATCATTTTTGCCCTGGTGGTGTACGGTAGAATACATCCTAGCGGGTCATATTGTCGGGCGAGTGTTGTGTACACACTCCGTCTGGTGGTCGGCGCCGCCGCCGGCCTTCCCTGCTCCGTAGTCAGGGGCTTGTGTCTGTAGTGAAGCGAATCTGTTTTGAATCGCCACACCAATCCCAGGGTCATCTCCTGGGCTTCTCCCGGGATTGTAGCCATCCAGGTCTCGCTGCTGGCTGCCTTGTCCTCGGAGGAGAGGCTGCGCAGTACTTGCGGATCGCTGCTGGCCCACTGCCTGAGATCAAAGCCGCCTTTGATCAATGAGGCGCAGAGTTTAATCAGGAGAGCCTCGGCTTCTTCTTGGGTTGAAAGGCTTTGTAGACAGTTGTCTACGTAGAAGCTGTTCTTTACGCTGTGTCGGACCTCTTCGTCCGCTGCTGGGTCCTCTGCTACATGTTTCTGTAGTGCAAATGTAGCACAGCAGGGGCTGCACGTCGTTCCGAAGGGGAGGACTTCCCATTGGTAGATGGCTGGGTGCTCATCTCCTGGCTTCTCTCTCCATAGGAACCGTAACAGGGGCTTGTCCGCCTCTACTAATCTCACCTGCAGGAACATTCCTTTAATGTCCCCGCTGATGGCCACCTTTTCCTGGCGGAAGCGGAGTAGAACGCCGAGTAGGGAGGGGCCGAGTGTGGGACCGGGCAGTAACTCTTTATTCAGATTTTGGGATCCGATCTGGTAGCTGCAGTTAAATACTATGCGGTCTTTACCGTTGTGATGGACCTTGTGGTGGGGCACGTACCACGATTCAGTGGTCTGGTCAGCCTCTTTAATGTCCATCTTTGTGACGTGTCCCGCTGTGATGAGCTTCTCAATCTCAGCGCGGTATACACTCTCTTGGGCGGGGTTCTTGGCTAAGCGCCGCTCCGTGTTCAGCAGGTACCGTTCTGTGGCGTCTGTCTTGGCGTGGAAAGTAGGCATTCCTTCTCGCCGCAGGAGTGGCGTGGCGTATCTCAACACGCCGTTGACCGGGACTCTCTTGGTCCCTGTCTCGAGGAGGTGAATGGCGTAAATGTCATCTTTAGAGCGAATGTCTTTCTTTCCGTTCTTAAAGGGCATTTGTTCCAAGGTCCATAGCCGCTCTACGTGTTGCAGGAGTGCGGTTTCTCCCTCTGTGACTCGGGAGTGGAGACATCTAGTGGCTGTACTTCGGTTGAGAGATTTGGCGAGCGGGCCTTGGAGAGTCCATCCCAAACGGGTCTCGACTGCTGCAGGACAGCCTCGGGGTCCGGTATGAACCCGGTCTATCGGGACAATGAGGTCTGCATGGTCGGAGCCTATCAACAGGGTCGGCATAGCATTGTCTATGAGCGGGATCGGTAACTTGCGCAGATGTGCATATTTCTCCATCAGCTTGGCGACGGGGTATGTGTACCGCGAGAGTCCTATTTCTTGGCTGGTGAAAGCGTCTGTAATCTGGTACCGTCGCTCAGGCTGGCCGCTTGCTGCGATAGAGAATGAGACATTCTCGCCCTTTATCGTCTTCAAATCTCGTCTTATTGTCCGAATTGTCATCTGGGTTTCGCTTCCCCGCAGCCCTAGCTGGGCCGCAGCGGAGGCGAGCAGCAGGGTCTTCTCTGACCCGTCATCGAGGACGGCGTAAGTGTCCAGGACTTTATTCTGGTAGCTTAGTGTCACACCCACTACTTTTAGGAGTACTCGGGCTCCACTGCTGCTGGCGGGATCGATGTACATGACGCTCGCTTTGCGGCTGGATGGTGCAGGTGAAGGGCGCCGTCTGTTACTGTCGTGAAGTATGTCCAGATGGGCTCCATCGCACTTGGTGCACCTTTTCTTTAAGCGGCATTCGGCTGCCATGTGTGAGCGCGCACAGCGAAAACAGCGTTTGTTGGACTTTATCCATTGACCTGCTTCCTCCGCGTTCAGCTTGGGGAAGGAGTCACATTGCGCTAGCCAGTGTTCTTTCTCACAGTAGGGGCACACTATCTTCCACTTCTCCGTTCTGGAGGGGGTACTGTGGCTCCTGCTGCTCGGTACTGACTCCGATTGGTGCATCACAGTCACTGATCTTCTTCCATCATTTAGTCGTCTGGTTCCTTCTCTGGAGCCAGGGGTGCTCCGTCCGAATGTATCTAGCCGTAGGCTGCTGACTTCTCTCGCCAGGAAGTCTGCTAGATCGAGGAGGTTTGGTTCGGGGCCATTCGGGTCTCTGTGGTCCCTCTGCCGCCTAAAGCGCTCCTGACGAGCGGGCGGCAGCTTCTCCAGAATCCTTTCCACATTTGAGTTGGCGTAAAGTTCATGCCTCCCCTTCTCTCTTTGCGCTCCCAACATCCCTACCAGGGACTGCACTCTGATGGACAGGTCGTCCAGTGCTCGATTGTCTATTGCTGGGGGTAAGCGGTCGATGTGTCGGATCTCCTGGATCACGTAATCCCATATGCGCCCATACCTCTGGTCCAATGCTACCAGCGCTGCTGTGTATGGGGTGGTGGAAGTCGCGTAGGCGAGCGCTATATTATGTGCGCGGGGTACCTTTAAGTGCTTCAGTAGGATGGCGTATTTGTGGCGTTCATCCAATACATCCACCAACATGGTCTCCAGACACATGCGGAGTTCTGTATACTGGGCCCGGTTCTCTTGGGTGAAATCGGGTACCATAGGCGTGCCAATGTATGACGCTGACTGTGGATACATCGGCGAGCGTTGGGGGAGAGGCCTCCTAGGCGAGTCTCCTCCCGCTCCTTGGTATGGGCTGGTACCGGCAGTGTACCATGGCCCGCTTGTCCAGGTGCTGTTCCTCGGTGCGGGTCGTGCGTCGTGCTCACCCGTGTATAGAGTCGGGGGTCTGTAGCGCAGCTCCGCGGGAGTATAGCCTGGGCTGTACCGGACCTCCTGGTCCGGTAGAGTACTGTGCTGTCTTCGGGCGTGGTTCTCCTCCTCTTCCTCTTCGTCTTCAGTTAGGTCATCCAGTGCTTGTAGTCTCTGGTTTAGCCTCTCCACAGGATATGCTGCTCCTTCCCGGTTGCTAGGTCTCGCTTGGACCGGTGGGGGGAGGTGGTCTGTGGGGGGTATAGACCTCGTCTGTTGGTCAAGTTCAGGGTTGTTTACTCGGCTAGGGGATGCCGCCCTGGAGGTGTGTCTAGACGAGTTCCTGGAGCCTCTGGCGGAGGGAGAGGGTGTTGTCCGTCTGATCAGCTGTTCTATTAGTTGCGACTGCTGTCTGTCGCGCGCTGCGTCCCGTTGAGCACCGGCTCGTTCTCGGGCCACATTCTCTTCCATCTGAATGCGTCTTATTTCTAGACGTATCTGCTCGTGTTCGCTTCGCTGCTGGATCTGCAGTCGGTCGCGTTCAGCAGCGGCGTTCAGGCTGATGAGGAAGGCCTGCTGTAGGGTCCTCTCTGCCTCGCTGGGAGAAGGCGGTTGTATAGGGGAGCCTTCCCTCGGGGTACTCCTTGCGGAGCCTTGGAGCTCTATCTCCACGGTGCTCTCCCCGTCTTCTTCGGTGCCGAGTTCTCTCTCGGTAGCGTTGTATTCCTCCCGGGACTCATCGGGGACTACTTCTTCAGTACTGGCGGGGTGTGAAGTCATGTCTGGTTCCCACTGGTCCCCACCGTGAACTTGGTCAGTTACATTAGAGCCCGTAGGGGCCTCTATGGTCGGGGTAGTCTGGGCGTTGGGGTTAGACATACTTTTACTTTCTAGTTTTACCGCGTTTACTGTTAGTAGAAGACTAGGTTGTTGACTGACAGCGTAAGCCTCTAAGTACTGAGGGAGCCGTCGTTCGCGCTGCGGGCGTTGGTTAGGATGATCGTTTTTTCGTGGAGTGTTCATCATAGGCCATTTCAATATTAATAACACTATATTAATATTACACTGATTACCCATCCGGCTCGAAGGACCAATTGTAACTGAGGGGTACAATTCCCTGACTGTATTACTAGATATGATACTTACTACCACTACCTTTGTACTTAATATTCGGCCACCCAGTACACGGCATAAATATATTATCATAAACACTCTCACGTAGATGAAACGGATCCAACACAAATGTACGAAGTCGAAGTATGCGTTTATTACTACACAGCAATGGTGTGTAGAGCAAGCACTTAATCACTTAATTACATTTATGAATTGAAATAGTATGCACTTTTATGGCAAAGAGTATTCGTCGGTATATCAATAGAGAATGTCCAATCTCTGATGGCGCAGGTGGTAAATATACGACCTGGAATAGTTAAGGAATAACAGCAATGATACTTTAATGATTATATACTAGATACACTAAGGGGGGGTTAATCCGGTCGCTTGTAAGCCGACAGGAGTAGGAGGGGGGGGGGGGGTAGAATCCGGCTGCCTCGTCCGGCCAAGGGTATCCCAGGTGAACCCACTGTAGTGCCGTTCAATGCGCCGGCGATCCTTGGACCACAGATGAAAGCAGGTGGACTCTTTGTGGGCCGGCTCTCTCCGGTCCACGGGGGAGAGACGTGAAGCGACCTCGTCTTGCAGAGCGTCTCCTCACCTTGCGTCCTCTCCAGGGGGGGGGGTTCCAACACACGGCAGTGTCGGGGGTCTTTATCCATGGAATAATCAAAGTATACAAAGCATAATCCGTGCCTGGGAAGGCGGGCTGTCGTCGGTAGAATAATCCGGTATACAGGTCCACTCGCTCGTCGGCTCTGGGGCTCCTCGGGTGCAGCTTCACATGGGGTCAACCACCCTGGGTAAGCAGCCAGTTCTCTGCCCGAAACGATGGGGTACTGACTACGGTAGTATTCTCACCGCACGAAGCACTATATATTAACAGACTATTATTAGCTTAATAGACTACGTCCAACTCGACGATATAGTGCCAAATATGACTATTCAAATATTAATATACACGATGTCTCAATACCGATGGTAGGCGAACTTGGCCTTACTCCCACACGTGGCGTCGCGGGGAGGCTTTACGTCTGTGACTCTATTGGAGGGTAAGAAACTGGACTGAAAAGAAAGTCCTACTTTAGTAGCGCAGTATATATACGCACTATGAACAAATAGTCCCATTAGTGGTGCGGTAGCCAGATTCCTACGCGGAACTAGGACTTGTTCGTACATGTGGAGCGGTACGTTTGAACTGGGTCTGAGGGGTATGGCAGCCTGGCACCAAGGTCTCGACCAATAGTAGAATGGAGACTATTATGGGATGTTCAGTAGGCTAGAATGGATATTCAATGCATATTGTACAAGGAATATACAAGGGATATCAGGGAATATTAGAGAATATACAAATACAATTAAATATATATATATAAATAAATATATATATTCGGTTTAATCTGGCCCTTCACAACAAGCACCATATGCTCGTGTTGACATCATAGTGCCAAATCCCTGTTCCAAACAGTGTCATGACTAGGCTTGTTATGCCTACTCTCTGGGCTTGTCTGAAAATACTCCTGTAATATGCCAGGAGTACTCGGGTTTGGCCTTCAAGGTCTGTTCCGGGCAGTATGTCTTGCATGGCAATTGTCAGTATCCCCTCGTAACCCTTATTTTTAAGTAGGTAGGGGACTCCTACCAGCACTGTGCCATCCTTAAGGAGGTTATGAGGTTGTCTGGCCACTTCTCTTGCACACCAGTCCGCGTAGCCGGGTCCTGCCATGTCTTGTATGGTTTTTGCCATTCCCCCTCCATTACGTAGGCCTCGGTTGGCCGGGTTAACCACAAATGTGTGGTTTCCTTTTGGTACAAAGTTTTGTAACCATATGGAGCAGACCCATAGGTGCTGTATATGCTTAGGGTTTCCTGGTTGAGATCTGGGTTTAATAGTACATGAGATTTCATTCAACCTTGACATGCCAGGGGGCATGGTCTGCTCCTCTGGCGTAGAGTTTGATGTAGGGATTTGGGGCAGGGGGCTCCACTGTCCCTGAAGTCCCAGGCCTTCGGGCCAGTATGCAGGGGCCGTAGCTGTCGGGACCATTCGTGTTCCAATTACGGCCTGCTGTACAGCTGGCAACTCTGGGTATAGGGATTCGCTTGGTTCTGTGAATTCCTCACTTCCCGCAAACGTATCAGGGGACTCTGGGTGTTCCTCCCGTTCTCCTAGGTAGTCCAGACCCAGGTCGGGTATAAAAACTCCCAATCCCTCATCCGAGGGTAATTCCTCCTCTATGATGTGGGAATGATTGTGAGACATCGTGTTGTTACTGGCTCGTTAGCCGATGGTGAGCTAGTTAGCTTCCGTCTGGCTAGGGCCAGCTCATGGGTGTTAGCACTGGCTTGTTAGCCGATGGTGAGCTAGTTAGCTTGCCTTCCTGTTAAACGGCCGTTTTGGCTGCGTGTCACGTAGTTTTGGGCTAGGTAGCCATCCAGTTAGCATTCCTGTGAACGGCCGTTTTGGCAGCGTGTCACGTAGCTTTGGGCTAGGTAGCCATCCAGTTAGCATTCAGTTAGCTTGTGGCTAGTTAGCCTGCAGTCCTGTGAACGGCCGTTTTGGCTGCGTGTCACGTAGCTTTGGGCTAGGTAGCCATCCAGTTAGCATTCAGTTAGCTTGTGGCTAGTCAGCCTGCAGTCCTGTGAACGGCCGTTTTGGCTGCGTGTCACGTAGCTTTGGGCTAGGTAGCCATCCAGTTAGCATTCAGTTAGCTTTTGGCTAGTTAGCCTGCAGTCCTGTGAACGGCCGTTTTGGCTGCGTGTCACGTAGCTTTGGGCTAGGTAGCCATCCAGTTAGCATTCCTGTGAACGGCCGTTTTGGCAGCGTGTCACGTAGCTTTGGGCTAGGTAGCCATCCAGTTAGCATTCCTGTGAACGGCCGTTTTGGCTGCGTGTCACGTAGCTTTGGGCTAGGTAGCCATCCAGTTAGCATTCCTGTGAACGGCCGTTTTGGCAGCATGTCACGTAGCTTTGGGCTAGGTAGCCATCCAGTTAGCATCCAGTTAGCTTGTGGCTAGTTAGCCTGCATTCCTGTGAACGGCCGTTTTGGCTGCGTGTCACGTAGCTTTGGGCTAGGTAGCCATCCAGTTAGCATTCCTGTGAACGGCCGTTTTGGCTGCGTGTCACGTAGCTTTGGGCTAGGTAGCCATCCAGTTAGCATTCAGTTAGCTTGTGGCTAGTTAGCCTGCATTCCTGTGAACGGCCGTTTTGGCTGCGTGTCACGTAGCTTTGGGCTAGGTAGCCATCCAGTTAGCATTCCTGTGAGCAAAGCACGAAATTGTTTTTTGCATTGTAACTCCCCCCAGAGCCCTCCAGTGAAGTGTGATTTTTATTTTATTTTTTTTCGTGAGTGAACTTTCACTGCAATCACAAAAATATACTTTAAGTGTGATTCTTTCTTTGGGTAGAACCTTCTACGTTTTTGACTGTAAGTAAGCATTACGTAACTTTTTAGTCATGAGTAAACCTTTTTACTGCAATCACAAAAATATACTTTAAGTGTGATTCTTTCTTTGAGTAGAACCTTCTACGTTTTTGACTGTAAGTAAACATTACGTAACTTTTTAGTCGTGAGTGAACTTTCACTGCAATCACAAAAATATACTTTAAGTGTGATTCTTTCTTTGAGTAGAACCTTCTACGTTTTTGACTGTAAGTAAACATTACGTAACTTTTTAGTCATGAGTAAACCTTTTTACTGCAATCACAAAAATATACTTTAAGTGTGATTCTTTCTTTGAGTAGAACCTTCTACGTTTTTGACTGTAAGTAAACATTACGTAACTTTTTAGTCATGAGTAAACCTTTTTACTGCAATCACAAAAATATACTTTAAGTGTGATTCTTTCTTTGAGTAGAACCTTCTACTTTAGGTTTTGCCAAATCTGTAATTTAATTTTACTCCAGAGGCTTTTGACAGTAGTCCTGTTTTCTTCGGCCGTTTAGCACCTATTTAGTTAGTATAAATGCCCAACGTAGGGACGCCATGATAAGTGCTGGCATAAGCCTCGGTCAGATTGATAACCCCATAACTCATTGGTCCGCATCTCAACTTCAAGCAGCGTCCTGCGACGTCTGTGATGTCCAGGACTCAATGCGTCTACAAACTGCAGGGGTTAAACCCAGCCGACTCAAGCCCACACACGCACCCCTCCGTCCCCTCCAGTCATGCGGTTGATTGATTGGAGTTGCGGAGTAGTTTTATTCTATTTTTTAACAGTATAAGGTTACATTAAAGGCTCAGTTTCATTTTTATAAGTACACAGGTTTCAGCTTACAATGTATCAGGATTCAGTCATCTCCACAAAATCTCTCAAAAAAGTCTGCCTCTTGAATGGGCAACAGTAATTTTTATATTGATCCTGTATCATATTCCGATTGGTCTAAAAACAGTGATGTCACAGGGATGTCATTTCGCTTAGCAAACCAAAATACAATACGTAGTCAGGATGGACTCTCCTCCTCCTTTTACTAGCGTTACCTTTAGTTACCTAGTGTTTTTAAGTAAGAGAAAGTCCCTCCATTTTTCAGAACAAACAAAGGGTTTGCCTGTGGTAACCATGTGGTACCAGGCAGTACCGGGCGAGGCCATCCATAAGATTTCTTATCAAGACTCCTTAGAGGTTATAGCAGAGAATCTTCAGAGATGCCCTCCTCCAGAAAAACAGTTTACACATCATTTAGTATTATTCTCTACTGACAGTTAATTATAAGCATGACATTATGAAAACTTTACTGTAAACATTTAACATTTAATTGTTATATAGTTTTTAAGATTCTCTCTATCGTTTCAAGACTCCCCTTTACTCTAAAATTTCACAACCTCAGCCTTTACCTCCCCGGGGGCCCCATCACCTCAGAACATAAATGCATGTCTGTTCTGCTTCCTCCCTGTAAGGGTTAACATTACAGTTTACTCTCCTCTCCTGCTGCATCTCAGGGTCACATTCTTTAGGGTTAACTCCCTACTGCAGGCCTGCTCTCACAGACACCTCTTATGCAGACCAGGCAATTCTTTTTTAAGCAGAACAATCATTTCACTATCTTCCAACCAGAGTTTAGTTTTAAAGTCTATAAAGAATATACTGGTTATAAAGGAACGAACAGGATGTCAATTTCCAAAAGGGTCACTGTTGTTCTGTGGCACTTCACATGAACACACTGTTCATTGTCATTACAAGCTGAGAAAAGAATTCATTCTTCACTCATATGTCACTAAGCATAGCTTTATAGGTTAGTTTAACCCCCTTAGTTGTGAGTACATGGTACATGAACACACATGATGTTTTCTCAACACAACAAACTAGATCATTTTCACATCTGTAACAAACAACCGATTTGCATGGAGACCAGTGACAAGACAATTCACACATAACTTGCGTCGTATCCTAAATGTAGTGCAGCAACACTCATTTTGGAAAACGTCGTTATTTACAAAACATTTAGAAGGGAAAGAAAGAAGAAGTGTTCAAGGTCTGGTCAAGACCCTTCCTACCGTGAGCGCAGATCAAGCGAAACTGCAGTCTCTAACAAGGCACCGATAGTAAACACAGCCTTCCTGTGTTGTCGACATGGGCAGCGTCGCCGCTCCATCCTGCCGCTACGGTTCCCCTTGTTGACGCAGTCCTCGCCGGCCGGCCTCAAGGTAGGTTCGACTAACATCCTCTGTCAAAGATGACGTCGTAGTCAGAGTGTTTAAAGCATGTTATAGTCTCAGAACGTTCAACAGTGTAGCATTAAGCTAACGGCCGTACTCGGCCGATAGCAGCAAGCTAACGTTACCTAGCCTAGTGACACAACAGGCTAGCGCCTGCAGCTAACAGCTGACTGGCTAACAGGTAGGCCACAACTAGCACGCAAGCTAAGCAGCTATCACCTGAATTTGTACACAACGATATAACAAGCCACACTCAGACAGGCCGCCGTTCTGAAACCCTCCTCACCTTTTAAGAGAGAAGAGAAACGAGATGTTAACATAGTTTTACAACGGTGATTTTACCATACATCCGGCGGAGCCAGCACAAGTCCCATCTGGGCTGTAGCCGACTTGAACATGGATTTTCCGATAACGAACATCCATGCCCACATTTCCTCGTTTAGGGTATACTCTCATTTGCATATGAAAGACGGGGCCTATACGGTGACAGAGAAGTACCCACGCGTCCAGAGATCCTGGGATCACCAGTTCTACTGGTCGTGGCCCACTAGTTGCTATAATGGGCTTCAAACCAAGATCCTCCGCCGTCGCCTAAAAGGCTGAACAAAGGACCCTAATCTGGGGCCGGTTTTCATAAACATTGTCAGCTAGCCTCCATAGCACTAACAGACAAGTGGTGCTCGCAAGCAAACATTACTCACCAAACCTGGAACCCACCGCTTCTCACAACAGCGGTGCGTCCTACAGTCCAGCTGTGTCGCTGGAGGGTTTTACCCCATCCAGCCGCAGCAAGGAGGACTGCAGTTGGGAGGCATGTAGCGGCGTGAACTCCCAATACGAAAAAAACCGGCGGAGGTGTAGAATGATCATCATCTTCCAGACACTCCAGTACGAAGACAATATCGCCGTATTTTCTCGAATATAGTGAGAGAGAAAATAAAGATATGATGTCAACGTATCCCTTGTTTTCCAACTTTCTCCTACTAACAACATTGTCAAGTGGGGATCTACCGAAGGCACTTCCTTGTGGTGAAAGCGAAGAAGGAGGCGAGTATGTGGCCCCACCCCTGCTTATGTAGGTAAGCTGATAGGGGTGTGGTCAGACGAATATTGGGATATAAAGGTACATTGTGGTCTTTATTCAGTGCGCGTGCACGTGCGAGGTACAGTGCAGTAGTGATACAGAGCGGAGCCATTATGATACAGAACCATCATTTCTCCTCTGTCTGTACTCCAACAACACCTGATAATTTATCTGTACCATTTAATACATCACCTTGTCACAGCTCCTTCTACTTCAGGAAAATCACACCAATTGAAGTTCTTAATACCACTAATGATCTCAAAGTGAGCAGCAGCCCTGGGTTAGATGGCATTGAAAACAAATTTCTCAAACTAGCTTCACATATTCTGATGTATCCACTCTGTGATCTTTTTAATTTGTCTTTATTTACTTATGAAATACCCTCAATTTGGAAATGCTCATGTATCACTCCATTGCACAAAACCGGCAGTGAATTGGATCCTAACAACTACAGACCCATTTCCATAATCTGCTCTATAGCAAAGATTTAAAAAAAAATTATCTACAAACAACTGTCCGACTATCTCACCGAATACAATATTTTATCTCCTTACCAGTCTGGTTTTCGTTCAGATCACTCCACAAATGACATACTGTATGCATCTGATAACAGCAAAATTACAGGAGCAATCTTTATTGATTTAACGAAAGCATTTGATCTAGTCGATATCTTCTCTTGGACAAACTGTATTCTATTGGTCTTTCCCGTAATGCTCTACTGTGGTTTAACTCCTACATACATACAACCAACGGCTTCTCAGTTACAGTGGGTGACAATATTGTCACAAGGAAAGATGAAATTACCTACCTGGGTTCCATCCTAGAGGCTAATCTTTCCTGTGACAAAATGGCATCCAATGTAATAAAAAAAGTCAACCAACGAACTCGATTCTTGTACCGGATCTCCTCTCTGGTAAACAAGAATACCCTGAAGACTCTGGCAGGAACACTAATTCAAGGGTACTACGACTATGCTTGCACCTCATGGTACCAAAGCACCTCAAAGGCACTAAAAACCAAATTACAAACATCTCAAAACAAACTAGTCAGACTACTGCTTGACCTGACTCCTAGAACCCACCTCACCCCTGCACACTTTGCCAACCTAGGATGGCTTAGAGTAGACGACAGAGTACAGCAACTTGCAATGGGCCTGGTCTACAAGATACACTACACGACCAAGGTACCCATGTACATGTCAAAATACTTCCCAAAGGTCAGTGAATACCACGATCACAACACCAGAGGGAGCTCCACAAATCATGTAAAACCCAGATTCGGCTCAAACAAGGGACTAAACACGTTTCGCAATTATGCCACATCAATGTGGAACGCCCTACCCAAAGCTGTAAAGGAATATGAATCACTACCCACCTTCAAAAACACTCTCAAAGAACACCTACGGGAGACTGCAATTCGAAACTGGCCTCTACAAATGTCCTAACCCAGTTGTACAATAAAGACCAAGCATGGCTTTGTCAGTATTCCAATGTACCCACCCCCCCCCCCCCCCCACCTCCAATGTACAGCCCCACCCAACCCCACCCCACCTACCCAACCTCCTCCAATGTACAGTTTCTATGTCAAATGTATGTACACTCTTTTTCTGGATTTTTTTAGTATCACAAACAGTACTGTATTTGAAAATCTGGTATGTCATAAATGTATAGATGTAGCAGTAGGCTACTGTCTATCTGTATGTCGTGTGTCATATGATGAATTGAAAATGGGGGACCCTGATGGAAACAAGACGAAAGTCTTTCTCAGGTCTGCATCCTCTTAACAATTATATGTATTGAGCTGTACTGTACTGTACCCATTCTGCAATCTGTTAAAAAACTTTTCAATCAATCAATCAATCAATCAATCAATCAATCAATCAATCAATCAATCAATACATACTGTAACAGAAAACATTGTGTTGCAATACAAGGTAACAACTCAAGTTTAACTGTGCAACAAAGAGGTGTGCCGCAAGGCTCAACTTTAGGTCCAACTTTTGTACACATCACAAACTAACTTGTCAAAAATACATTCAATTTTACAATCAAACTTCAATGGTCTTCAATTCTGGCTTGCAGCTAACAAATTAATCCTCAATAAAACAAAAACCTATGCAATGCTCTTTGGTACTTCTCAGAATATTAAATCTAAAACAAAAAATCGACCTTATAATATGACTTGTCATGACGGTACATCACTGCGTAGAGTTGACCACTTCAAATACCTTGGTGTATGGCTTGATCAACAACTATCTTTCAAATGTCATATAGATAACATCATGCAGAAAATTTACTTTAGCATGGGTGTTCTTTACCGCAATAGAAAGTTTTACATTTACAGTCAGAAAAAAACTAATCTCACAACTCATACTACCCATAATGGACTATGCTGATATAGTATATATGATTGCAGCCAAAACTACCCTTGTTCCGCTTAACACCATTTACAATCGTATATGCAGATTTGTTCTTGGCTGTTCATATAACACTCATCATTGTATTATGTATGAAAATCTCAACTTCCCTTCTCCCACAATAAGAAGACAACAACATTGGTTACAGTTCATTTTTTAATGCATTTACTTTAATTATCCTCAATACCTTAAACAGTATATGGTACCTTTCACTTCTAATTATCAACTTCGTCATTGTACTCAACACTTTTTTTCTGTTCCAAAAACCTTTAAATCAGCTGGTAAATCTTTTATGTTTAACACAATGGCGCCCAAGCACGGATATATCCGGCTTTCGATTCCACCCGTTGTGGACAGAAGCACGGATAAATCCGTGGCAAGTTGTTATTGCTTTTATTCCATATTAATAACCTATTCAAGGTCGCCGAGCGGCACTGCAGATTTACCCTACTCTATGAATTCGAGAAGGTGCAATACCGGCCAGATCCTCTTAGGGGCGCTATCGCGATAATGCAGTGTGCCCTGTGGATCAGTCTTTTTTTTTTACTTTCAATGGAGATTTCAGTTAGCAGGATTCTAGATGTGCAGCATGTAGCTTGGATTACGTTTTGCATTGCAGATTTCAGATTTATCATCAGCCAATGGACATATCGATCTACCATATGGCGATCGATAACGGGGAAATGCTCGGGCGTAAGATCTTTTTCACGTAAAGTACATCCCGATCGGGCCTTGTTTTGATAACCATCCATCCGATCGGCCTATGTGGCTAGTTAGACGAACACGGTTATTGGTAATCAATAATAAGAAACGACGTCCCCCCATTTCATGCGTGAGGAGCGTGCCGATCATATGCAGTTTGAGTTTTAACTGGAGCGTATCTATAACCGAAATGCCATTGGATTTAACGTTATTAGCTATTAGCCGATTATCTCGGCTTCCAGGAAATATACTAGACCAAATCCGATATAATGCTTATATTCACGGCGCTATAAAATGAGAACGTATTGATGATTTTTTTTTTCTTTAAGCCATTTTGAAGGGACGGTTTATGGTCTCAATTCACAATGAGAATGGACAGATAGCAATACTATAAAGTATAGATTTAGCTCTACAAATAGCCCCACGTCTGTTTACATTTCACGGTCCTCTTGAGATTAATTAGACTCATCCCAATGGTCCCGAATGTGTTAAAGCTCCATCCGACTGGAACAATCTACCTGTCCACATCCGTTCAACATCATCTTTTAAATTGTATAAAACTATGTTGTCCTCTCACGGTGAGACTATCTGCTTATGCTTTGGACCTCAATAGCATAATAAAAGATAGATTAACCATTGCTGGTGTTGCAGTTCATGTTCTTGTCATTGTATTGTTGTTGTTGACATGTTACTGTTGTATGCTTTTTATTTTTGTATTATTTTATTTACTTGGCTGGCGTTGCTTACTCTGTTGTTTTGTTGCTTTTGTTTCTGTTTTGTTTTGTCTTTTTTGTTTGATATTTGTTGATTGTTGTTTTTGTTATATAAGATTGTCAAATAACTCTGCATTTTGTCTTTGCGGACCCCCTTGAAAACGAGATGGTTTCATCTCAAGGGGTTATTCCCAATAAAAAAAAAAATATATATATATATATATATATATATATATATATTTCAATGCCATTTTATTATTTTCTGTAATAAGATAAGATAAGATATTCCTTTATTGATCCCCTTGGGGAAATTCAGGCATCATAGCAGCATGGGGGAAGGGGGGGGGGGGGGGGGTGGTACGGGTAAGAAGAAGAAGTATAGCACTCTGGAAGCACTGGCACTCATCCAGGAAGATGACAGTGAGTTTGAGGGATGTGAAGGTAGCTCAGATGAAGACCCTGGTACATTGGTACAGTCTCATGGTACACTGGTACAGTCTCCTGGTACACTGGTACAGTCTCCTGGTACACTGGTACAGTCTCATGGTACACTGGTACAGGCTCATCATGGTACAGTCTCCTGGTACACTGTTACAGTCTCCTGGTACACTGGTACAGTCTCCTGATACAGTCTCCTGGTACACTGGTACAGTCTCCTGGTACACTACAGTCTCCTGGTACAGTCTATGTTGTGTTTTTCTTTTTAAACTTATTCAAGTTATGGGAAACAGAACAAGGAAAGTTATAGTTTGAGGAAATGCAAATAAAATGACAAACGGAAAGAGATTGTCATCTTGATTTATTTTCCAATGAGGAATACGTTTAATGATTAACGCCCAATGTGACATATAACATTTAAGTTTAACCATTAATGCCCAACGTGACATATGTAACATTTCAGATATTTGCCATTAGGGGGTGCTATTTTGAAAAACAAATCAGAAATGTGTTCTTTGTAGTCTATTTAGTCAGTCTTATGCCCCTCATAATTTTCCTTGAAGGTGAAATGGGTGTGGGTTCTTATGGGTTAAATTAAATAAGGGGAATGAAACCCACAACAATAAACAATTGGGGAAAAGGGTAGGGGAGAAAAACAAGGTAATACAGCAGGGTAAATACAAGTATTAATCCACACAGTGGCAATAGGCACAGAGGCCAACAATATAACTACTTACTCCATAATACAATTGCCCACACACAGTGGTAAATGGCACAAGAGGGCCAACACAATATATATAATCGTACCAAATAGGGAATCCACACAAGGTGGCAATAAGGCCAACACAATATTACAATCGTCCACACATAGTGGTAAATGGCATAAGGAGTACAAAATGTAGCATCCACACGAAAGTGGCAATGACACAATGAGGCGCCAGGATGTGTGTCGCATGCCAGGTTTTAAAACCACCGGTCTACTGAGGCTGATTGCCCTCAGCCTGCCACTCCTCAGGCAATCAGCACAATCAGTGAGACGGGCGGCATCTGGGAAGGGGAGAAACAAAAAGGGAATTACTGTCAAGGTGACATACTGTAATGCAATACACACAATATAATGCACCTCTACTAACCTGATGTTCACATGGTGTTACAAATACAATAATAATGATAATGACCAACCCACCTACGTCACATTAGTGTTCATGATTGTGTCTTGTCACATTGTCTGTACTAGATGCGTCTATACTTTCCGTAGCCGTATTTCTGGTAGACGCTCTCTGATTGGCCGACGCCAGTTTCTACACTGGTTAGGCTTAGGCACTCTTCGAAGTTGGTTAAGGTTAGAGTTTGTCTTAGAGCGTGACGGCAAGTTCTTTCGACGGTTAAGCTTAGGCACTCTTTCGAAGTTGGTTAAGGTTAGAGTTTGTCTTAGAGCATGGCGATAGAACGGCAGGTAGTTTGCAGGCTGTTCGACGTGGAAATGGGCAAAGACACAGCTCGTCACGCGTTTGGGCAAACATGTCAGTGGCCAATCAGAGAGCGTCAGTCAGTGGCCAATCAGAGAGCGTCCGCCAGAAATGCGGCTACGGAAAGTATAGACGCATACTAGATGTGTGGTTGAATGGTGTAGTGCAGGGGTAGGCAACCCTAGGCACGCGTGCCTGCATAGGCACACAGGGGCATTTTCATAGGCACAGGGGGCAGCATTAAAAAATAAAAATAAAAAAATTATAATATATATATATATATATATTTTTTTGCTTTGAAATATTATAGTGAAATATTTTGCACTGTTGTCGCATTTATCTTGTTGAAATCCTCCCACAGGTTCTTTTTACTACCACATATTTAATTGAGACCCTTTATTTGTTTATTATTTCAATTTAGCTGGAAATACATCATTCAGTAACATTTGCAGAGCCTTATAACAAAAACATTATTACGGTCACCATTGTGACCAGTGGGATTAATCAACACATTTTATTATTTATTTTTCTATTTCATTGAACATTGCACATGTTAAAAGCCATTTTTTGTCTCAAAATGTGAGTATTACCAAGTCAACTTGTGTTCTTAAAACAATGACAATAAACATAGTTTTATTAGGTTGAAATAATGTGGTTGTGTACTTATTTTTCTGTTAACTTATTATGGATTGAAAACTGAAAACCCTAATGCACAGTAACTGAACTCAATATTTTTAAGTTCTGGTAACTTATTATTATTATTATTTTTACAGTGTAGTCTTGCGATCAATCAAAACTTTGCAAAGCAAATGTGAGTGAAATGGTCGCACTGTATGCAGTTGTTTGTCTGCATTGCATTGCCCCCCCCCCCCAACTCAGATTTAGGGTTGATACAACCATCATAATAATATTGTTAATAATAACAATAACAATAATGATGTAATAATGTAAAAATTATCATTAAAAATACCTGATTATGAGAAAAAAATATTACGATGCATGGAATATTGTTTTTTTTTTTATCCACTTTTTCTCCCATTTTCTATATTTTCTCCCATCCCAATTTCATATCATCCAATTCAACCCTCCCCTGTCACGAACGCTGTTTCTTGCCTCCCACAAGCCGGCTGCAATGTGGACTAAGTCATACATAGCACAAGTCCCCTCCGGTACTTGAGGTAACAGCAGTCGCATCTTTTCACCTGCGCAGCTCGATCTCTCAGTGGCGAGGAGTAACGCGTGGGAGGCTCACGCTGCCCCCGACACTTCCTGATTCTACTGCGCAGGCGCACCAACCGACCTGTAGGAGTTGCTGTCCACAACGCCCGATCCCCACCCATCAGTTTCCCACCCCCTAATACGGCCAATGTGTATTAGTACGGACGGCCAGCTAAACTGAAAGCAATGTGGAGCGCTTGGCTCGAACAGGCAAGCCCAGCGTCTCCGTCATTCGTGGCGAGCGCCTTGCCCACTACGCCACGTAGCCGCCCGATGCATGGAATATTGTTGAGGCACACTAGTTACAACTATATTTCAAACAGGCACTCCATGTCAAAAAGGTTGCTGACCCCTGGTGTAGTGGGAGTGTTTTAAAGGGCTCAATGGCAAAGTTTAGTGGGGAGGAAGTTTAACAGGCTAACTTTTTTGCTGTGTAGGCAGGTAGAAGCGTGTGTGTGTACTTCTCGGTCATCTATTTCACGTGTGTATAGCTATAACCTCTGTTGTCTAGTGTTACTGGACTAGTGTGCTCATCTTCTATTAGATGTGTGGTGAATTATAGCCCGTTTGTAGTGGCGCACCTGGCGCATAGGATCCAGGCTTGGTGCCCCTAATGTAGCAACCCCCTTAGACTTTTGAACTTAACCCTATATGTATTTAACAAATATTTTAAAAAATATTGTATATTTTTCTGACACTGTCTGTTGTTGTGTGGTGGATGGTCTAAAGCAGGGGTCTCAAACTCGCGGTCCGCGGGCCATTTGCGGCCCGCGGGATGATATTTTGCGGCCCCCTACTTGACATCAAAGTTTAGTGTTAATGCGGCCCGCGCGCAACTGTTTGCAGAGTCGTTGCGCGAGAGTTGGACGATTATGGGGCTGCGGCACTGCAGATATACCCTACTCCAATGATCCGCACGGACGTTAGACGGTGTTGCACTCGCTACCCAGTCTGTAAGCTAGTAGCAGTCGCAGAGGCTCTGGCTAGTAGTAACGTTCATGTTGTGATTTTCGATGCAAAACAAATATTCAACGTTCTCTTTTGAGACTCCGCCTCAGACTCTTATCCTTTGGCACTTGGAACTTGCTGTACTTTGCTTGCAGGTCTGCAGCCATTATTGCTGGATTATGAATAGCACCAACTTTAGCCACGGTAACGTTATCAAGCTAAGCTAGCTGACCTAGCTCGTCTCCCCGCATTGACATTTGATAACGTTAGTCAGCTAATGCTAGTCAGTAGCTACTTGACTTAAATACGATTCACCGTGGGTGCATTATTGTTGATAGACGGACAGTGTCAGGTCCTGGAGAAAGGACAGGCGATCATCTGATTTGATGTAACATTAAAGCGGATGTTGTTCCAACTAGCTAGCTTTTCAGTTAATGAATAACACCAGCAAGCAAAACACATCCCGTCCAAGCTCCCCGTCACACCGCTCTGTCGGGGACAATGGAATTTAAGAAAGTGTATCTGCTGTTAAAATGACAAACAGCATCACACTTTAAAACACGTTCATTTTATAATCACCACTCTCCGCAGGAGATAAATGACGTCATGGGATCGGAGGCTAGAATTTACGTGTACTCGCCGATACCGATACCAGCATTTTATGCAGTATCGGCGGCATTTCCGATACTGGTATCGGAACAACTCTAATTTGAATGCAACCTTTCCTCAAAATTCAGTGCTAAGAACCACAAAAATAAATGGAATGAAATCATCATATCAAGCTGCAAGCAGAATTATTGTTAAATCTATGTCACAACGAGAAAAAGCAACCAAGTCCTCACTCAGTGGCAAGAAGCCATTCTCTCTCTCTGATGTATACATAATAAAATAATGTATGACTGAAGTGATGGAGACCATGTTTGAAGGCAAACAAAAGCAAATCCCCCTCAGATCGCACAGCAACCAGAATAACTGAAATACTGGCTGGTGATTTGATTAAACAGCTTTGTGATAGAATAAAAAAAATGCACAGTGCATTTCCATAGCTGTGGATGAGTCCACTGACACCACTGAGAAGCCTATGTTCTAAAGAACCGTTCATGTTCTGAAGAACTGTTCATGTTCTGAAATGTTATTGCTAAAGATTGAGAAGATTGGATCAGTTGTACTTTTTTTTTTAATACTTGAAACCCTTTTTTTGTGAAATATTTGATGCGGCCCAGCCTCACCCAGACCTCCAGCGGCCCCCAGGTAAATTGAGTTTGAGACCCCTGGTCTAAAGCCTCTGCCACTGGACCATACCGGTTCATAAAAGGTGGTGGCAGTGTTGAGCTACTGTGTACCCCAGGTATTTACCAGGTAACAGGTTAATTACAAATCTTTATTCAAATTGTTTGCTACAATTTAGTACATTTTAGTGTTTAAAAATGACTTGCTAGCACCATGCAAGTTTCAAGTTTCAAGTTTCTTTAATAGTTATACAGAAGTACAGAATACTTTCATACAAAATGCTTCTTACTGTTACGCTCCAGAGACTGTGCTAGACAAGATAGTATCAAATAACATAGTATAGCATGTAAATTAGAAGTAGAAAATGAGGTCACAGTGTTCAGTATAGACATATGTACAATGTTCGATGCAGAATAGACGTAACTGAGTTACCATATAATATACAATACTATGCAGTGTACTAATGTACAATATTATATAGTGCAAAGCAGAAATGGGATGAGGTACAATTTAGGTACAATTTACAGTAAGGTGTATGAGTTGTAGTGCAATCCTTCATCAATAAATATAAAGTGTGGGGAGTGGGTGCTACAGTGTGTTTGTTTAAAGTGAGTGTGTGCTATAAAGTGTGGGGAGTGGGTGCTACAGTGTGTTTGTTTAAAGTGAGTGTGTGCGTGTGGATGTGTGTGCTATGTGTGTTTGATGGTTGTTGTTGTGTAGTGTTCATTGTTCGTTAAGCAGCCTGATGGCCTGGGGATAGAAGCTTCTTCTGAGTCTTTCTGTGCTCGCCTTGAGACTCCGGTATCGCTTGCCTGACCGCAGCAGTTCAAAGAGGCAGTTGTTGGGGTGACTGGAGTCTTTAATGCCTTGCCCCTGCACCGCTTGTTGTAAATGTTCTGGAGGGTGGGGAGCCCCCCTCCGATTGTGCGTTCGGCTGAATGTGTCACTCTTTGTAGTCTGCTTCGGTCTTGTGCAGTGCTATTCCCAAACCAGGAGGTGATGTTGCCAGTCAGGATGCTCTCTATTGTACATGAGTAGAAGTTCTTAAGGATCTTCTGACTGACTTGGAACTTCCTTAGGCGCCTGAGGAAGTAGAGGCGTTGTCGTGCCTTCTTCACAACACTGTCAATGTGTGTGGTCCATGTCAAGTCCTCGGATATGTAGGCTCCGAGGTACTTAAAGCTGTTGACTCTCTCAACCGGTGCCCCGTCGATGCTGAGGGGGCTGTAGTCCTTGACCCCCGACCTCCTGAAGTCCACAATCATCTCCTTTGTTTTGCTGACGTTCAGGGAGAGGCTGTTTTCCTGGCACCATCCCGCCAGGACCTTGACCTCTTCCAGGTAGGCCCTCTCGTCGTTGGCAGAGATCAGGCCCACCACCACTGTGTCGTCAGCAAATTTGATGATTGTGTTGCTACTCCGCTGATCCACACAGTCGTGTGTGTACAGGGAGTAGAGGCGGGGACTCAGAACACAGCCCTGGGGGGCCCCTATGTTGAGGGTGATGGATGAGGAGGTGCAGTTGCCTGCTCTCACCACGTGGGGTCTGCCCGTCAGGAAGTCCAAGACCCACTGGCAGAGGTCATAGTTCAAGCCCAGGTCCCTGAGCTTGGCTATGAGTTTGGAGGGGACTATGGTATTGAATGCCGAGCTGTATTCGATGAATAGCATTCTCACATAGTTCCCCTTCCTCTTGTCCAGGTGTGATGCTGCTGTGTGCAGCACATGGGCTATGGCGTCCTCCGTGGACCTGTTGGTAGTCGTTGAGGCAAGCAGGCTTGGATTTTTTGGGTACAGGGATAATAGTGGACTTCTTCAGGCAGGTGGGGATGACAGCCTGTTCTAAGGACAGGTTAAATATGTCAGTGAATACCGGGGCCAGTTGGTCGGCACAGACTTTTAGGACGCGGCCGGGGATGCCGTCCGGTCCTGCTGCCTTCCTGATATTCACTTTTTTTTTTTTTTAAACTTTGACCAGTCAGCTGGTTCTTTTAGCGTTTATCGCTTTTTTTTCTGGTCAAGCATGACCAACAGAAACAGGTTGAATGGGGGTATAGATCGGGGGAAAGACACTCTGAGAAAATACGGCTTGTCCGGGAGTCGAACTCGCTACCCCAGATCCGTGACGCGCACGGTTGTCCCCGACGCCGAAATAGCGTTCGAGGTACGCGGTGAGCTACTGGAGCTCCCCCCAGATATTCACTTTTTTAAAGGTCCGCCTCACCTCATGCTCTGTTACCCTGAACACTGAGTCTCCATCAGCAGCAGACCCCCCCCCCCCCCCCCCCCATTGCCGTGGCTTGTGGGCTGGTGTTGTTATTACCAGCATCAAACCTCGCATAGAAGGTATTGAAGTCATTTGCTAAGGAGATGTCACTGTTCAGTTTGAGGGAGGTGCCTTTGTAGTCTGTCATCGTTTTGAGCCCCTGCCACATAGCTCTGGAGTCAGCCTGTTCAAACTGGAGTTCAATTTTATCTCTGTAGCGCCGTTTGGCCTCTGTCACTGTCCTCCTTACGTTGTATCGCGCCACCTTGTGGTCATTCATGTTGCCTGCCACCAGGCCGTCGTTGTATGCTTTGGTGCGCGCTTTCAGAGCTTCACGGACGGATTTGTCTACCCAGGGTTTTTGATTTGGGTAAACTCTAATTGTGGTAGTGGGGATTGTTTCTTCCACCAAAGTACGAACATAGTCCAGCACTGTCTCCGTGTAGACATTAATGATAACCAGTGGAGGTTTCTCTATGACAACACGTGAAACACAAATTCACTCATAATTCATAATTATTATTAATTTACATATATATATATATACATTTATTTTATTTATATATATATAAAATTTTTATTTTTTTAATTATTATTATTTTATATTTTTTTATTAGAAAAGTTTTCCTCTGTAAAAAAATGCCAGTGAATTTTTTCTTTTTAAAAAATGGCCAAAATTGACAGCTCTGAGCAGGCCTGCACTGCAGTAATGACTGCAGTAATTATTCGTGAAGAAAACTTCACAAGTGTGACCCAATGTTATATAAATAATAAATAACAGCCAATCGAAATAGGCTATTAACTTCGTCTAAGCACGGTCTGTGCAGTTAAACTCTTGCCATTGAATGGAGGATTGAATGATTGACAGCCCTTGCCATCCAATACATGGAGGTTGAATATGATTGGCAGCCTTGCAAATCCAATCAGAGATTGCTGCATTGCAAAGTCAAAACGGGTCCATCTGCAGGTTAGGTTTAGCTCTGGCCAATCTCAAGTTTCTCAAGTTTCTTTATTAGTTGTCATACAGAAGTACAGAATACTTTTATACAAAATGTAACAGAAATAATCATTTTGTATAAAAGTATTCTGTACTTCTGTATGACAACTAATAAAGAAACTTGAGATTGGCCAGAGCTAAACCTAACCTCCGACCCTGCAGATGGACCCATTTTGACTGTTTGAAAGAGCAAGGAAGTAGTTTAGTTGTTGTTTAGTAGAAGTAAGCTGTACAGCTATAACAAGTAAAGTCAGGCTAAATTAAACTTTGCGCCAACATTAGGACCGAAGTATAAACCAGCAACTGAGCAACATGAAGAAGTGGACTTATGCATCTGGATCAGAAAAAACATTGTGGATGAAAAAGTAAGTAGGCTAGTGTTTGTAAAAGCTTGTATGCTAACAGTAGCTAGCCAGCTTAGCCTACATCACAATGATAATCACCAAGCTAACGTACTGTACACACTGTAGGGCTGGGCAATTAATCAAAACAGAATCGCGATATCGATTCATAGACCTATGCAATCTAATTTCTAAGTTATGACTATTTTTTTTTATTAAAAAAAAGTTTTTTCTTTTTTTTTTACTTTTTAAATTATTTTATCTGGGTTGAACATGATTTGTGGAACTCCCTCTGATGTTGTGGTTGTGGTATTCACTGACCTTTGGGAAGTATTCCGACATGCACATGGGTATCTTAGTGGTGTAGTGTATCTTGTAGACCAGGCCCATTGCAGGTTGCTGTACTCTGTCGTCTACTCTAAGCCATCCTAGGTTGTCAAAGTGGGCAGGGGTGAGGTGGGTTTTAGGAGTAAGGTCAAGCAGTAGTCTGACCAGTTTGTTTTGTGATGTTTGTAATCTTGTTTTTAGTGCCTTTGAGGTGCTTTGGTACCATGAGGTGCAAGCATAGTCGTAGTACCCTTGAATGAGTGCTCCTGTTAGAGTCTTCAAGGTATTCTTGTTTACCAGAGAGGAGATCCGGTACAGGAATCTAGTTCGTTGGTTGACTTAGTTTTATTACATTGGATCCCATTTTGTCACAGGAATGATTTGCCTCTCTATAGGATGGAACCCAGGTAGGGAATTTCATCTTTCCTTTTAAGATAAGATAAGATATTCCTTTATTGATCCCCTTGGGGAAATTCAGGCATCATAGCAGCATGGGGGAAGGGGGGGGGGGGGGTACAGGTAGTGAAAACAACACAAGCAGTGTAAACAAATAGGTCAATATAATTTACTATCTAACTAACTGAAATATATTTTCACAGTGTCACATAAGGTGCAGTATGCATAAGGTAGTGTTATAATTTACTATCTAACTAACTGAAATATACATTATTCATTATTCACAGTATCACAGTATCCACATAAGGTGCAGTATGCCTAAGGTAGTGTAAGTTGTCCTCCTTGGGTTCCTATAAGTCCCAGGTCGATGTCTGGCAGCAGTTGCTGCCCACTGTTGTGGAGCCTGATGGCCACTGGTATGAAGGACTGTCCGAGGCGGTTAGTTGAGTGTCAGGGGGGTATGAGTCTGTGGCTTCCTTGTCACCTTCACCTAATATGTTTTGATCTGGTCAGGTGCGCTGTCACCTAAAATGTTTTGATCTGATCAGGTGCGCTGTCACCTAAAATGTTTTGATCTGATCAGGTGCGCTGTCACTTAATATGTTTTCATCTGGTCAGGTGCGCTGTCGCCTAATATGATTTCATCTGGTCAGGTGCGCTGTCACCTAATGTTAATATGTTTTCATCTGTGTCCACTGACCACTGACACACAGTGGGGGATGTTTTAAAAATATAATTTAATATATAATATAATATAATAATTTGTGCTTCACCTAAACATTTGGTCAGCAGCCTCCACTGCTGTGTCGCGGAACACGCTCCAGTCTGTGCACTCAAACGCAGCCTGGAGCGTCTCCTCTGACGTCAAATCCCATTTCTGCACCTCTCGCGAGACTACAGGAGTGCTCTTGATTCTTTGTTTGTACTTTGGAGAAAGAAATATGGCCGCATGATCAGACTTCCCAAAGCCACTAGCAGAATGAGCCTTGTATCCACCCTTGAATTGCGAGTAACAGTGATCTAAAATGTTACCGCCTCTGGTGTTACAAGTCACATGCTGATAATAGTCAGGCAAAACCTTTCTCAGATTGGCGCTATTGAAATCACCCACTACTACAATGGCGGCGTTAACGTTCGCGGCTTGGAGTTTGTTTACCTCATCGTGAAGTCTGGAGAGCGCGACACTATCGCTGGCTTGCGGTGGAATGTACACTCCTACAAGGATGATCGCCGTTAACTCTCTCGGAAGGAAGAAAGGACGACACTTGATTGTTATATATTCCAGGTTGGTGCAGCTGTGGTTCGATAATTCCTTCACGTTGGCTGGATCGCTCCAATTGTTGTTCACCATGAAGGCGACCCCACCTCCGCGCTGTTTGCCTGATTCAGCTGTTCTATCCTTGCGGTGGATGAAGAAGTGATCGGCCGGTTGGATGGCGTGGTCCGGGGTTTCTGGCGACAGCCACGTTTCAGTGAAGCAGAGAACATTACAATCTCTAACGTCTCTCTGGAATTTAATCCTTGCTCGGATGTCGTCTAATTTATTGTCAATCGATTGTACATTGGCTAGCAATATACTGGGTAGTGGCGTTCGGTGTCGTCTGGTTCTCAGTCTGTTACGGATCCCAGCTCTCTTCCCACGCCGTCTGATGGTTCCTTTGTCCCTGGGGTCAAGACCTGGTCCTGGTGTCCTCAAGATCTCAACAGGCCATTGCTGCGGTTCAGAAAGCTGATCCAGGGAGTAATCTAGTCTGTAAGTTTCCCGTAATCCGATGTCTATAAGTGACTGACGGTCATACACATTAAATGCACCTACTGTTGGTACAGACAAAACTCTTAAAACTATAAATATTAGCAAAAGTAAGCACAGTCTCGACGGAGCGCACAGACAGGCGGCCGGGCATAGCGGCGCCATCTCTCTGCTGGCCAGATTTACATTTACATTTACATTTAGCTGACACTTTTATCCAAAGCGACTTACAAGTTCTGTACGACAAGTCATCAGGAAGGGCACAACTCTATCAGCTGGGTAACAATTTTCATCAAAGTGTTGAGTGCTACAGTGTAGGTTAGTTTATTAGGACAAGTGCATGACAGTAAGGTTAGTTAGGGTTAGCAGATAGCAGTAAAGGAGTTTTCCCATAGACGGCTCATAGAAAAGACACCACTCTATAAAAATGGAAGAAGATACCTTCAATGCGGAATATGTGCTACAATAACTTAATCAGTGTATTCTTTTGTTACCTTTTAGAAACAACTGAGATTCCGGAACGTTCAAAGTGAAACTTTATTTGAAGTTGTGACAGTTACTTACAACTATGATGCTCTTGTCTCTCTTAACCCCAACTCATTGGGCGCCACCCACTTTCCCCATCTGTACTGCCTGGTGCCAGCATTATTGACCATTTTAGCGATGTTTGCAGACCCATCGTGTGTTCTGTATTATAGCTATGGAGACAATAGTATGGCTCATTTGACATGCATTGTTCATAGTCCATTACTGACTAACCAGTTAAAAGTACATACTGTAGTTTGTGCGCTATTACACGCTAAACATCACCCCTTTCCAAAATAATCCAGTATTTTTTCACAGATCGCGAGATATGACTCGTTATATGCAATATGCCCAAATCGTTCTGGTTGATCACCTGAAACCCCAAATACTTCAAAATAAAAGGTATATACCATGTACATATGTGTCTTCACAAAATCATCAAGGGGGGGGGGGGGGGGGGGGGTCGTTTTAACTCAAAACTGTGATCGTTACCAAAAGCAAGTTTTAGGTCCAGTAAAATACGACACTGTGATCGTTACAAAAACATGTTTCAGGTTTGGTAAAATAGACATAGAATATACCTTACCTTAGCCAGAAGGTACTCCAAAAAGAATAATCCCCAGTGATCCCATCGCCATCGCGATTACTCGTGTATATGTCTATACTCGTGTATACGGGAAATAGGCTTCAGGCAATCAAATCTCTGAGTGATCCCTCTGTCTCTGAGGAGGAGTCCTTGAAAAAAAATTTAATAAGAAAAGGTGTCTCCACACCAAGCTATTCCAGTTCAAACGGTAGGCGATACTGCCACCTGGTGAAATTCGATCGTCATTGTAATTCCAACGTAGGCAGATGAGCCAGGGAGACCTCAACGGTTGGCAAGATACCCAGATTATACTCGGGTATGGCGCCCAATGAGTTAAGCTTACCCCACATTTTGCATAAATCGCCTGATGATTGCATACCCAAAGTAATTTGCGAGTTATAGCACATGCACGAGTCTGGTCTCTTTTGAAAGGTGACATTCTGAAGTTTCATACATAATAAAGATCATTAAAAATCGATTTGAGTGCTAATGTAATAGAGAAACAGAGGTTTGAACACACTGAAATAAAATATTTGCTCCTTACTTTTGTGTTGACTTGTTGCCAGATGCCTGTTTTCGGGAGGTAGGAGCTGGAAAACATAACTGTTCTTATGTAGTACAGGTCCAAGGTTTATAAAAATCCCACAGAAAATGTGTGTTTTAACAAATGTTTTTGTAATGTGTGTACCGCAATAATTCAGCGTGATTATCCAAAATGGCCATCCACTACCATTCATTCAGACGTGCGAGTCAAAACAAAGAACTTGTTCGTCTTCTTCTGCCCCCTTCTCATTGCAATCAGTGCTCGTCTGGGATCACTTTCGGAGCCGACGCTCCTTGGGTACAACAGTGGTCAATAATTTTCGCCATCAGAGGTGACTGGTCAGTTCAGGACCATTTACAAATGGACGTGGTCACTCGTCAGATCGGCTTGTCAAATGACGCTTGCCGGATATTTCATCTTGTAAATCGAGACCCGAGGCACGCAATAGGTTGAGTGTGGTAATGAGCGAAAGGCAGCAAATTCAACTTTCAAACAATGTATTAGATCAGGGGTGGGCAATTATTTTCCCCAGGGGGCCGAATGAGCAACTGAAAATATGTTGGAGGGCCGGGCCAAAATTCCAAACTCAATTATGCATAATATACATTTTATTTCTATATAAAAAGCAGTAAATGGCATTGTTTTGACCTCTGGTAAAAGTGTATGTTATTATTTGGCAATTAAAAGGTGAGGTTAACTTTCAAAAATATCATTTATTCAAATAGAATTTATTTCCAAAATGATAAACAAAATGTGAAACATTAATAACAAAGGGCATTTTGAGTTTCATATACTATTGAAACAAGGATTTTCTTAGCTTTCTAAAGACATCACATCATCTTATAGCAAAAATAAACAAGACATGTCACTGAACTGTGTAAAGAAAAGTGTCCCAGTTTTGTAGCCTTTTTTACTTTACATGCATATATTAAACATTTAATGTTTTCAGAACTGTGCAAAAAAAAGAAAAAAAAATATCAAGTGTCCCATTTCACTTGTTATATTTCCACATTTTAGTGTTCTTCAGTTCTTTTTTTTTCATTCAGTGTGAGAAATCCAGTCTCTGTTGAGCTTTAACAAGTCCATCAAAGTCAGGTTGCATGTCTGAGGTGGAGATGCGAAGCACAGCTGCCAGATGTTCATCAGTGAGAGAGGATCTGTACCTGGACTTGGTAAACGTCATGACTGAGAATGTCTGTTCACATATGTAGGTGGATCCAAAGAGAACCAACATCTTCTGAGCATGTCTCCTCATGTTTGGAAAGTTCTCCTTCTTGAGAGCAGAGTAGAACTCTAGCAGTGATGCTGACTTAAAGTGCTCTTTCAGTAGTGAATCAGACTGCAGGTCAATGAGTTCAAGCTGAACAACTATCAACAGTGCAGGTAAAGGGAGAGGAAACCAGCTGCATTTCATCCTCAACCTTTTTGAAATCTTGAAAACGCCTTGAAAATTCATCATGCAGTGCTCCCAACATGGATGAGTACCTGTGCCGGTGATCAGCTGATGGTTTGACTTCTTTCAGGGTTTTCATGTGTTTGAGATTGTTGCTGCCTAGTTGCCTTGAAATTAATTGCAACTTTGTCATGAAGGCTTTCACATGGCTATGCATTTCATGAGCAAAAATGCCCTTATCCTGCAGTTGTGTGTTCAGTAGGGATGGGTACCGTTCACATTTGAACCGATACGGTACCGGTACCTGTGAATCGATACCGGTACCCAACGGTACCTTTTTTCTGTACTTTAGTCTCTAAAAATGTAATCTACCTACCTCAGTTGTGAAAAAAAAAATCCAAACTTCAAATAACCACACTTTCGACTGTTTTCGGCTTCCCCCGACTGCTTTGTTGTTGAATCAAGTCAAATCCTAGGTAAGCGTATATTGTGCGTGTGAACGTTGACATGAAAATTAAAAAATTAAAAAAAGACATTAAAAAAAATATATATATATATATTTTTTTTATATCATCATGTAATCTTTCGCGGGCCTGTCAGAATCATCCCGCGGGCCGTATCCGGCCCACGGGCCGTACAATGCCCAGGTCTGATGATCAGCGAAAAATGCAGCTGACAGACGAGAGCAAAGTGCCACGACGTGCATCCGGCATAACGTTGAACGTTATGAATACATATGAGTTTATAGAAATCTCAGCGCATTGGGCGGCTGGGTGGCGCAGTGGAGATTGCGCTCGTCACCAAAGCAAGAGACTCCGTTCTCGAATCCGGGTGTCAGCATTGCCTCCGGCTTGGGCCGGCCGTCATACTGGCTCATTTGGCAGAGTCAGCGGGTGGAAGTCGATGGGTGGTAATTTGGACGTTGTGGACAGTGACTCCTACAGGTCGGTTGGGGGACACCTGCACAGCAGAGACAGGAAGTGGCGGGGGTAGTGTGAGCCTCCCATGCGTTACACCTCGCCAATGAGAGTCCGCGCTGGCAGGGGAAAAGATGTGACAGGCTGCCTCCTCATGTACCGGAGGGGACACGTGATGCAAGGCTTCTATCCTCCCTACAACCGACCAGTGGGGGGCATAGTCGAGCAACGTTCAAGACAGGGGAGGGGAGAATTGGAAACACGAAATTGTGATGGGAGAAAAATAAAAAAATAAGGAGAAAAAGTGGATTAAAACAAAAAAATCTCAGCACATTGAGTCAGAAACCGGTGGATATTGACCAAAGGAAATGGCGCAGCCAAAAGTGAGTGTAGTCTTTTGAAAGAAGAGACCCAGGGCTTTCGATTGGATTTCGAATTTCATAAAACTACACTACCCAGCTCACACCAGCCCCTGTCAAACTTGGAGCCATCTGACGTGAAATTATTTTCCAACGTTATTTTTCATAATAATTTCTTTATTTCAGATCCCCATTAGTCACTGCCTCAGCAGCGACTATTCTTCCTGGGGTCTGGATACAAACATATACAAATCAAACAAGAATAATCAATAAAACAACATAAAATAAAGCTAATATCAATAAAACACCAATACAATATACAAACAAATATAGAACAATAACAAATATACAAACAATTAGAACAAATCAAATATCAATAAAACAACAAATATCAATTAAACAACAAACTTTTTGTCTCACGGGTCGAACAAACCTGAACGTTATTGCCATAAAATAGAACGTAGTTTGTTTATTTACCTTTCTGTGAACGTCTAGAAAAAAAACGTGTCTCAATTGGATGAAAAGTGGCAGAGCATTTTACATTATAAAAAAGTTACTGTACTTACAGTAGATTTCATTCACAGTCTTTGCTGCCCTGTCAGGGGAGCCTGGTGGTACTAAATCCAGATTGAACTCTGCCATTGGAAAGATGCGATGTGGCCATATCCATATATGTATGACTTGGCCATAATAAGGTAATTTATAGGCCTGATATTCTATATTCTATATTAATATTTCATATTGTATGTGTCCGGATGGAAAAATACAGTACTGTATCTGAATTTTGTACTGTACAAAAAAACATGCAAATCATCTGCCCTTTGTTCATTTGCTTAGAATTTGTGTCCACTTGATCTCAAGAAGGTGCTGAATGAGCTTGTGGCTAATTCTTTTTACTTTTAGTCAATGTTAGCATGGTGTTATTCACCGTCGAACCTTTGGTTCATTACAATTTACTCAAGCATAGTAACAGACACAATACAGGGAATACATTCCCTGAGGTCCATAAATGTTCTTATATGGATACCAAGAACATGCCAATTTACCTTGTAGAAGTGAAGCAATCCTCCATTTACTTGGGTAGGTACTTTTAGGCGAATCTTCTGAAAATATGGCTAGGGTTTAAGAGGTTAAATTTGAAATATCTCCCCTTTCTTACTGTCGATGCTGTGAACTGGTCCATGCAGTCGAGCCCTGTGTCTATCTTGAAATCAATGACACTGCTATTAATTGAGAGTTTCACAGTCCATGCATCCACTGATTAATCATTAATCAATCAATCATTTACATGTGTGACTGGATTAACATCATTGTACTGGTTCTTTAATTTAAGCACAGCACTCTAAACCTCCAAATCAAGTAAACATGATAATAATAATCACCAAAACTGGATATATTGAAAGAACAAATTAATTAATTCATTAAGGCATTTATATAGGGATTTTCTAGTACCAGGACACAACGTGCTTTGTGGTACCTTACCTCCTCCACCTCCTGATGTATAGCCCTTGGGTGAAGCATGGGACACATACACACAGCAGCCACCACACCAGCACACTCGCAATGACCGAAAGGCTTGAGAGACAGGGATGGATGTCGGCTAATAAGTGTCTTCAGATTGACTCAATAGATTTCCCTACTGGGTGTCACCTCTACGCCTCTTCACTTCTGGCAAATTGTGTTCATAAGTAGACATGAGTAATGACCTAGAGCAGGGTATTCAGAATGGCTAGTGAGTCATGCACGGGCGGGGGGGTTTATTTGCATACGTCTAGCAGTAGTCTAAAACCCTTACACAAGGGAAGGACAATTTGTGACCAGAATATGGTAGGTACTGCTACATCATTTTCACTAACAATCTACCAATAAAGAACTAATATGAACCCTAGACATGTGCAGAGACTATTGAGGTTGATTGTCTATAGTGGTGGCAGGTCCTCTCGCGAAACTTTCGGGGACCCCTGAGCAGATGCAGCAATTCCTTCATTTCACTCGTGTATGTCTCATGTCTCGTGTATGTATGTGACTAATAAATCTCTTGAATCTTGAAATCTTGAATCAATTGTGCTGGTGCACATGTTTGGATTGGCTCTCAACAACCCACTTTTCAATTGAGGTATTGGACTACTCATTCGGTGCACTGGTTAATGAGGCAAAAGCAGAACCTTGTCAACATGTGAACATCTTTAGAGCCCCATCCCTCTTGATGATTCTGATCAACAACGTTCAAAGTAGCATTTTATTTTTGTAAGCATGAGCTTCAGAGAGAGAGCAGTGTCCAATATAATAAACAAAAAGTACTAATTAACCCTAATGTCTCTAACAAAACCAAAACTGAAACGAAAGACAAAACTGTAACCTAATTACTAATTACAAAACATGAGAAATGGGTTATAAGAGAAGGGCAACAGTATGCTATCGGACCTCGAATTGCAATACTGCACTAGCCACTGAATAACTCACAAATGCTCTATTAACCTCTTAAACATCAGACGAATGCGGGCCGTTGCTCTCGTCTGCCGGCTCCGGGCTGCATTTTTCCCGATCATTCAATACATTGTTGGAAAGGTAAACTTTCCGCGTTTCGATCGACACCCCACTCTACCTATTGCGTGATTCCAGTCTCGCGTTACAAGACAAAACATCTGACAAGCATCATTTGACAAGCCATTCGGACAAGTGACCACATTCGGTTTGGCCGGGTCCTGAACAGACCAGTCACCTCTGATGGCGAAAATGATTGACCACCTAGTCAATTAGTGTCGTCAATTAGTGTCGTCTATTTTAAGAGTGTCTCTGGTTGTGTGTTTGGCCACTGGCCGAAAATGCAAACGTCGGTCTGTATAATGAAGAGTCACAATGATGGTCTTGGAGTGCTCAAATTGTGAGAAGTTGTTTATTCCAAAGCGGCCCACACGGTCGCCTTCAAACAAGGTTTTCTTCTCCAAACTGCACTCTGTGAGAGCTTCAGTATTACTATGACAAGGTATACTTAGTCTCTTGGCTAATAGTTCAAAAAGTATTTAGTTTTTAACTTTTTAGTAAAGTTCTGATCTTCGGCTAACAAAAGTTCTTAAGCAGGTCTCAGCAGTAGTAGAGCAGAAATCTTCAACTTGATGGGAGGACACGCTGTTGAATCTTCATCTTCCTCTCTTCCATTTAGTTCGTTCGTCTGTGTCTTTCCATCCTCCTGCATCAAGCTTTTAAAACCAACTAGGCCCGCCTGTTGCCCGCGTCATTTTGCATGCCGCTTGCAAGTAGCTCAGCCAATCACAGTTTGTGGCCAGGTTACAACCGGGGAAGGAGTCTAAACCACTCCCCTTGGCACGTACTGTGTAGAATTTAGATTTATCTTAATCTAGACATTACAATTGTTTTATTTAAAATGTGCATCTCCATTTTAATCTGTATCTCTTAAAAACCATTCCATTGCTATTTTCCCCGAATTCTATACTATTTGTTATGGCTGAGAAAACATTTAGAAGTCATTTGGAATCATGTAGTTAATGTAAGTTCTGTATCGTAGTGGCTCTCGCTCGGCGTCACTCATGCACTGTCCTCGCACGTGCACGCGCACTGAATAAAAGACCACAATGTACCTTTATATCCCAATATTTGTCTGACCACACCCCTATCAGCTTACCCATATAAGCAGGGGTGGGGCCACCCCCTCGCCTCCTTTCTCGCTTTCACCACAAGGAGTGCCTCGGTAGATCCCCACTTGACGATGTTGTTAGTAGGAGAAGAGTTGGAAAACAAGAGATACGTTGACATCATATCTTTATTTTCTCTCTCACTATATTCGAGAAAATACGGCGATATTGTCTTCGTACTGGAGTGTCTGGAAGATGATGATCATTCTACACCTCCGTCGGGTTTCGTATTGGGAGTTTATGCCGCTACATGCTTCTCAACTGCAGTCCTCCTTGCTGTGGCTGGTTGCGGTAAAACCTTCCAGGACGCGCCGCTGTTGTGAGAAGCGGTGGGTTCGAATGTTTACGAAAACCGGACCCAGATTAGGGTCCTTTGTTCAGCCTTTAGGCGACGGCGGAGCATCCTGGTTTGAAGCCCATTATAGCAACTAGTGGGCCACACGACCAGTAACTGGTGATCCCAGGATCTCTGGACGCGTGGGTACTTCTCTGTCACCGTATAAGGCCCCGTCTTTCATATACAAATGAGAGTATACCCTAAACGAGGAAATGTGAGCATGGATGATCGTTATCGGAAAATCCATGTTCAAGTCGGCTACAGCCCAGTTGGGACTTGTACCGGCTCCGCCGGATGGTAAAATCACCGTTGTAAAACTGTGTTAACATCTCGTTTCTCTTCTCTCTTAAAAGGTGAGGAGGGTTTCAGAACGGCGGCCTGTCTCAGTGTGACTTGTTATATCGTTGTGTACGAGTTCAGGTGATAGCTGCTTAGCTTGCGTGCTAGTTGTGGCCTACTGTGTTAGCCAGTCAGCTGTTAGCTGCAGCGCTAGCTCGCTGTATTTACCAGGAGCCTGTTGTGTCACTAGGCTAGGTAACGTTAGCTTGCTGCTATCGGCCGAGTACGGCCGTTAGCTTAATGCTACACTGTTGAACGTTCTGAGACTATAACATGCTTAAACACTCTGACTACGACGTCATCTTTGACAGAGGATGTTAGTCGAACCTACCCTGGGGCCAGCCGGCGAGGACTGCGTCAACAAGGGGGACCGTAGCGGCGGGATGGAGCGGCGACGCTGCCTATGCCGACAACACAGGACGGCTGTGTTTACTACGGTGCCTTGTTAGAGACAAGTTTCGCTTGATCTGCGCTCACGGTAGGAAGGGTCCTGACCAGACCTTGAACACTTCTTCTTGCTTTCCCTTCTAAATCTTTTGTAAATAACGATGTTTTCCAAAACGAGTGTTGCTGCACTACATTTAGGATACGACGCGAGTTATGTGTGAATTGTCTTGTCACTGGTCTCCATGCAAATCGGGTTATTTGTTACAGATGTGAAAATGATCTGGTTTGTTGTGTTGAGACACATTGTGTGTTCATGTACAGATTGTAAGATCAAACTGGCCAGTATCACGTCTTCGTCTGTTTGGCTCTCCATCCAATTCCTCTGCGTTGTGTACTTTTAATGGTCCTGACGTCTCCGATACCGGTTGATAAGATCCTTATCTCCCCCGTTAGTGCAATCCATAAACCATACTAATTCTCCACCTCCGTAAGAATTCGACACTTCGACACCGTGAGATACCTTATGAGGAAAAGCGTTGTTTTATTGCTATAAACAGAACCTCATAATCAGATGTTATCAGATGTTATCAAATTGTATCGTCCTTGAGGAGTCTATTCTAATGATCTTTCGGTGTGTTCGTCTATCGTCCTTTTGTTATTCAGTCCAATAGTGGTCAGGCCTGTTCGTTAGCCGAAACCATCCTCGTGGTAGCCGAAGCTAATGCTGATGTGGCCTTCTTCCTCCCCCCCCCCCCTCTCAATGAGAGGAGAGAGTGTCTTCGTGTGATCTCAGTCCTACTCGCTCTTGGTCAGATTCTAGTCTGCCCTCCACCCGGAAACACCGTTCAACTTATAGATGTTCGTCGTCGCAACGACGGCCCCGCCTTCTGGTTGTCATGCGACGTGTTGTCATGACAACTGCGTTAATAACCTTTACACACATCTCACGTTTCATTAAGATGAACCTCTCTCCCTCCTGCCCTGGGAGACAGTACACTCTAATCTCAGATGTTCTTACAAGGAATGTCAACAAACACCCTCGCTGGCAGTGTATTCAATCCCCTGGTCACCGTTCTATCACCGTCTTCCATGCACATTTCGATCACCGTTTTAGCTGTGATCCTCTCCCCCCAATCTATACATCACATACATTGAAAAAGCACCCCAAATCCTTCATTCCCCCCTTTGATTCTTAATCAACCTTCAGAATCATAAATCATTATTTGGTTTTTCAATTAATTATACCCAAAAATAGACTCATAACAATTAGGGCCCCGCCGTCTGCTGTTTTGCTTTTGTTTTCCATTACCCGCATCACACCCAAACCAGAAAGGATAAACCACGGTCATGGAGGAGAGAGAGAGAGAGAGAGACAGAGAAAAACACAGATTGCAACTTTTCAGACGACACACCTAAAACCCTTCGGCCCCCCTATTAGGTACCCCACGTCCAAATCAGAGCGCTCCCTTCCCTCTCTTACAGTACACCTCCCATCTTGGGCCGGTCCCGTCTTCTAGGGCAAGGGCCCCTTTCAGTGACGGCTCCTTTCCTGAGCTGGTCCCCCTCCCAGGGCTCGGTCCCCTAGGCAAAAATGTCTCCCCTGGTCTGCTACTGCTCAGTGTCTCTGGCTGTCCTCTCCACATCTGCTCCTCCACCGCCGCCGTCTCCTCTCTCTCGTCGTGGATGATCTGTGTACCAGGCGTCGGTGCCTGGCCCCTGCGGCTTCCTCCTCCTCCAGTCTGTCTCCTGGTCATCTCCATCGCTGTCGGTGTCATTCCCCCCTTGAAAGCAGAAACACAACACCGGCAGTCGTCTGTACATTCGACTTCCCTTGTTTTGCTATTAGTCTACCACCTTCTCCACACCTATTATCTATCTTACAGGGCGGTTCCCTGTTTGTTGTCTTCCGGCGTGACACTTGCAGTTTCCGATACCCACTCCGCGCAACTCTTCATCTCAGTTTGACCCCCAGCGCGCGCCAGTTCTTCTGGTGACGTGTCTTCTGAAGACCCTGCCTATCTATTAGGTGTGAGAAGGCCCCACTGGAATTCAAACTCCCTCTTTATTCCATAATTAACCCATTCAAATAACTGCACCATCTTTCTGTGCAATTCTTATTTAATCCATTGTATAATTAAACTCTATATCGAATATTATTATTATAATAATAATCCACTCTCTGTGCTCATTAGATTCACTATTGAATCACTCCCCCACTCCGCCACTAGATGGTAGTACAGGCCTATATCTAAATATTCCCCTATGGGTAATGAAAACTCCCCAGCACTACCCCCTCTCCGCCACTAGGTGGCGACCTACTCCTCCTCTATGGTGGTTTAGTTGACGTGTCACTTCCTGGTTCTTTATCTGTTGTTAACTCCTCGTGGCTCCTTTGCGGCCATCTTGACTCGGTGCAAATGGCTACTCTCTCAACAAACGGCCGCTGCCCTTCCTTCCAAAGCCTAAAAACACAGCTGTTTTTCCTCTCGTTCCTATCCATTATCAGGGGACGCTTTCTCAGACTAATACTCTTGCCTGATCGGACATAATACACACTGGTACAATCTCCTTTCGACTTTCCTTCTGTTATGAAAACAGTCCCGCCATTAACAATTTTTCGATCTGATTCAAGGGTTCCCCCCCCCCCCTTTCCTCATCTCGCATTTACCCTCCTTAAACCAAAACTGTGCAGCCTGCCTCGTTTGCTTTTCATTCTCTGTAGATAACACCCTCGATTTTCACCAATGGCTCTCTGCTCATATTATTACAGCTGGCATTCTCTCTGTGTCGAACTAGAAATGTTTACGTTTACGGATGCACATCTGTTCGTTTTTATTTGGCTTAAAAGATCAAAACAACCGTGTGCACAGTGAACTCACATTTTTGATCGGAGCGCTGTTTCCCCTACAGCGCTGGTTCGCCTCCTGACCGCTCGACTCGCCGCTCTCTCCCAGGGCTGGCCAGCCTTGCTCGATCATGATTCTCCCACACATGATGTCTGTTGTCCACTGTCGTCCCATTATTGAAAAAGTCTTTTTCCGTTGTTCTTATCTCTCGGCAACCAACTGCTCCCGTTGTTTTAATCTCTTGCAAATCCGGGTCACGGCACCAACTGTAAGATCCTGATCAAACTGGCCAGTATCACGTCTTCGTCTGTTTGGCTCTCCATCCAATTCCTCTGCGTTGTGTACTTTTAATGGTCCTGACGTCTCCGATACCGGTTGATAAGATCCTTATCTCCCCCGTTAGTGCAATCCATAAACCATACTAATTCTCCACCTCCGTAAGAATTCGACACTTCGACACCGTGAGATACCTTATGAGGAAAAGCGTTGTTTTATTGCTATAAACAGAACCTCATAATCAGATGTTATCAGATGTTATCAAATTGTATCGTCTTTGAAGAGTCTATTCTAATGATCTTTCGGTGTGTTCGTCTATCGTCCTTTTGTTATTCAGTCCAATAGTGGTCAGGCCTGTTCGTTAGCCGAGACCATCCTCGTGGTAGCCGAAGCTAATGCTGATGTGGCCTTCTTCCTCCCCCCCCCCCCCCCCCCTCTCAATGAGAGGAGAGAGTGTCTTCGTGTGATCTCAGTCCTACTCGCTCTTGGTCAGATTCTAGTCTGCCCTCCACCCGGAAACACCGTTCGACTTATAGATGTTCGTCGTCGCAACGACGGCCCCGCCTTCTGGTTGTCATGCGACGTGTTGTCATGACAACTGCGTTAATAACCTTTACACACATATCACGTTTCATTAAGATGAACCTCTCTCCCTCCTGCCCTGGGAGACAGTACACTCTAATCTCAGATGTTCTTACAAGGAATGTCAACAAACACCCTCGCTGGCAGTGTATTCAATCCCCTGGTCACCGTTCTATCACTGTCTTCCATGCACATTTCGATCACCGTTTTAGCTGTGATCCTCTCCCCCCAATCTATACATCACATACATTGAAAAAGCACCCCAAATCCTTCAAGATGAAGCCTTTAGTTTTCATGGACGCTTTGCCGCGACGCGCGCACAGTGATATCACGTCGTTGGAATTAATTAGGAACCCAGGCTGCTGTTCTGTTTTATGCCGCCAGGAGGCGCAAAGTCGACCGGCGGTGGTCTATTTACTTCCTCATTCATCACTGTGCCTTTGTGTTGATAACAGACGAGCCACTGTCTGTCAACGTTGGAACGGCGCGAGACTGAGAGAGACTTTATTGTGAAGCTAGCGAACATTGCATTCCTTATTCATTTCAGTAACGTTATGTTTTCAAAGAATTAAGGACATGTCAACAACAGGGTGGATCTGGAATGCAACTGAAACTACGATGGCTTTGTTATTACACAGACGACGAACGAGTTAACGTAACGTGACCACTTTCAAAAGAAAATGACTAATTTCTGTGCAGTGATAAAGTAGCCTAGGTAAACACTAGAAAAGCATGACATTACAATTATACTGTGACTTGTTTACAAGATCCAGTAATAAGACACAACATAATTATTATTTTGTTGATATATTTGTCATATCATTTGTCATATAGCAACTATTATGAATTGAAAATGGGGGACCCTGATGTAAACAAGACAAGTCTTTCTCTGGTCTGCATCTCCTTAACAATTGTGTGTATTGAGCTGTACTGTACTGTACCCATTCTACAATCTGGTAATAAAAATGTTCAATCAATCAATTCACATAATGTTAGTGTACAGGGACTGCAGATGTAAATGAGCTCATAGCTATATCTGGTACAATGCATGGTACAATGCATTGTACATTGTCCCTTCAGTGGCACTGTTTTTGCACTTTTTGATTTTAGGCTTTAGCTGTTAAAGTGAAGCTTCTTATGAGTGTTGTTGTTTATTTATTCTATACTAATTTCAATTATATTTATGTCTTAGGTTTTGCACTCTCAGCGGCTAAGGGAAGCTCCACTCGAGCCATGGGTTATCCTTCATTCAAGTGGCAAAGTGGAGACTGCCCATTGCACATGCATGGCTGGCGTGGCAGAATCTTGTAATACAAATCCTACGGCTGGTATACATTCAGAGCTGGAAGAATCACAGCTTCGAAGATCCATGACGTGGTGTCCACCAGTGTCACCAAGCCAGCCATCTCTACTGTGAATGCTGTGTGCTACCCAAAGAAAACAAAACTTGAGAAAATTCCAGAGGCCATGAAATGGGGAATAGAAAACGAGGAAAAAGCAAGGCAGACCTTCATAACAATGATGGCACCCAAGCACGAGAACCTGACAGTGGAACAATGTGGGTTTGTAATAAATCACTCATTTCCAGAAGTTGGTGCATCCCCTGATGGGCTCACTCACTGTACATGTTGTGGGAAAGGCTGTCTGGAAGTGAAATGCCCATCCAAGCACCGCTACAACACTATCCTGCAGGCTTCTGAAGATAAAAACTTTTGCCTTGAATGTACAGACAGGATGTTTAGCTTGAAGCGGGCACACAAATACTACAGGCAAACACAAACTCAGATCTTTGTGACTATGTCAAACTTTTGTGACTTTGTTGTGTGGACGACGAAAGACTGTGTGGTGGTGCGACTCATGCCAGATGTGGACTTCTGGACGACACTACTAGCAAAGGCACAGGATTTTTTGTATAAAGTCTCACTGCCTGAGCTTGTAGCTTGTCATAAAGTTGAAAACATGACAAACTGAATTTAAATAATCCACATCAGTAAAACTAAGAGGCCTTGATTTTCCATTTTAGCTTTAGCATAACAGATTTACCCTCAGTACCTCACTCCGTCTCTCCCTCACTATCTGGTAACGCATGGTCTGGTGGTTTCATAACAATACTGTGGCACATATTCGTTAAGGCACAGCACACAGTCACAATCTTGTCAATGAAAGAAAAGTCCTCGCCTTAAAATGGAACCAGCAGTTGGTCATTTGTCATATAGCAACTATTATGAATTGAAAATGGGGGACCCTGATGTAAACAAGACCATTTTTCTGTTTGATATCTCAATGTTTTGTAATAAAAATAATTATTCTGATTGGACAAGAGATAACAATTATTTGCATCTTTATTGTAACAAATGTATGAACAGTCAGCAATAGATGTCAAATGATTTACAGTAATATCAAGTAACAAGTGACTTATATCTCGACCATTAGCCAATGGAAATGCATCTTCAGAAATAGGATCAGAGAAACAAGACTGACACAAAACCAAATAGGGAACAGGTATTGGTCAGCTAGGTAAGATTGGATTACAACTGAGCTCAACATGATTAGAACACAGACTCAGAATTTGTATATTTACAGTTGAATCACCTGTACATTGTATATTACTGTTGCACTTTACTGCTACATTTGCACTCTGGTTGGATGCCAAACCTCTTTTCATTGTACTGTACTTGTGCTGTATAATGACAATACATTTTAATCTAATCTAATCTTTAGACACGGTTTAATAAGGTGCAAGGTTCAAAGTAATCAATTATTAGTATCAATTTATTTGTCTAAAGATGATCCATGATCCTTTTTGATGACTGCTATGGTAGAGTGTGAACTCTCAAATGGCAACGATAAATACTAGGTGGTGGACAATTAGCATTTCAATGGTGTGGGGGTTGCAGCCATCGCATTCCAATGTAAGTGTCCTTGAGCAAGACGCTTAACCCCCAATTGCTCCTGCAAGACTGGGTCTCGGGCTGCATGTCCTGTTCTCCTCCTCCTTCTCCTTCAGCTGAGCCTCCAGCTCCTCGCACCTCTTGGCAGCCAGATATGGACACATGGAACGTAAACACTATTATTAGTACAATACATATGATAGGAGCTGGAGCACATAAGTACACACACACACACAATCACACATGCACAAGTACACAAACATAAACACAATGACCATCAGACCATCAGTCCATTAGTACATTAAAACCAGACACTGTCCGCAGACTCTTTACATCTTTACTACCGTAGGCTCCATCACCTTGGAACAGAAAATACTTGTGCAGGCTCTATCACAACATTATAGAAATATGTGTTTGTTATTAATCAAGCAGGCTTGGATCCCATACATGTAGGTTTAACAATAGAGATGTTTACAGGCTCAAGACAGTTTTCTGCTCTGTTGTGAGTCCTGTTTGTTTAAACGGAGAAAGATTTTAACCTTGTCTGGCCAACAGTACCACTTTCTGGCCTGTGATTGTCTCTCTCTGGCCTGTGGTTTTGATTGATTGATTGATTGAAAACTTTATTAACAGATTGCAGAATGGGTACAGTACAGTACAGCTCAATACATACAATTGTTAAGGGGATGCAGACCAGAGAAAGACTTTCGTCTTGTTTACATCAGGGTCCCCCATTTTCAATTCATCGTAACATATATGACATACATGACATACAGATAGACAGTACTGCTACATCTATACATTTATGACATACCAGATTTGCAATTACAGTACTGTTTGTGATACAAAAAGAGTCCAGAAAAAAAGAGTATATACATTTGACGTAGAAACTGTACATTGGATTGGGTAGGTGGGGGTGGGGGGGGACTGTACATTGGAGGTGGGTGGGTGGGGTGGGGAAGGGGGGGGGGGGGGTTGGGGTAGGAGTGGGGGGGGGGGGGGGGGGGTGGGTAGGAGGGGTGGGTGGGGGACACTGTACAACTGTACAAACAAAACTGTACATTGGATTATTGACAAGACCATACTATGATTGTGACTGGCTGGCTGTATTCCTACTTGTGTGCAGTCCATTTTGCATTTTGTTACAATGTTGCCAACATCTGCGTAGAGCAGGAGATCATAATGAGTTAAGGTCAGATCTACATGTGAACAAGTATGTTGTGTGCCAGGTTAATGTACTCTACTATTTTTGTATCACAAACAGTGCTGTATATGTACAGTTTAGCCCCCCCCAACAGTGCTGTATATTTGTAGACTTCTTCCAATGTACAGTTTATATGTCTGAGGAGAAGACTGGGTCTCGGGCTGCCTGTCCTGTTCTCCTCCTCCTTCTCCTTCAGCAGATATGGACACATGGAACGTAAACACTATTATTAGTACAATACATATGATAGGAGCTGGCGCACATAAGTACACACACACACAGATTGCTATCTGAGAAAGTTATGTAACGTTAGTCTATGTGAGCTGGCTGGCTACACCATTTGCCATGTATAATCTGTAGGCAAAACGGACTGCATATAAACGGCTGATGACTCATAACTTCCTATCATGTTTGAATAATGCTGTAAAGTTAAGTAAAAATGCATTTCAATAGTAATGTATATGAATTAAGAGCTTACCGATTGAGAGCTAAATCCATTGTCAACAGACGAGACGCGATATTTACTTCCTAGTCCATTCTCTCTCTGCCCCTCTCTCACGTTGTCGAGGGCGGAGCTCTTCCGGAATGAACAGAAAGCAGGCACCTCGGCACGTTGTCACCAGCTGTATGAGAGCGCCCCCGCTGGTCATTGTTAACATTAACCATGCCAAACGGCATCAAAACGGCCCCCAAACAGTTGTTCCAGGACTAATTCTGGCTGTATCTGTACCGTGTACTCACAACTAAGGGGGTTAAACTAACCTATAAAGCTATGCTTAGTGACATATGAGTAAAGAATGATTCTTTTCTCAGCCTGTAATGACAATGAACAGTGTGTTCACATATTAACAGGTTTACCTGTTTAACTGGCCGTATTAAGGGTAAAGTAGGAGGGGTGTTTTTCCCCCCGGTTCCCTGGGGACTTCTTCACCCTCCTCTCAGACATGTTGTTACACTATATTGTGTCACTGTGTGGTAGGGATACGATGTAACCCTTAGCTTAGTTGTTGGGGTTGTGCTAACCGCTTGAGAAACTATATTTTCCTAAAGAAAAGATTGTTTGGTCACTTTTTCGTGTGTGCTTAGCAAGGCCTGTGGCCGATACTAATCGAGAATTATGTATTCTCTCATTATGAAAAACGGCGTTCCTCTGTAGAGTGTTTTTGCCATTTTTCGTAGGTGTCCCCCTATGACTTGCTGTCCTGGAGTGCTGACCGGAGTGTCGGACGTCCCGTGATGAAGGCCGGGAGGTTGCGACCCCCTCTGCGTGCCCCCCTGTCTCCGGAGGTCTCGTAGTGGTGACCGGAGTGCCGGACGTCCCGCGATGATGTCGGGGAGTTTGCGACCCTCTCTGCGCCTCTCCCTGTCTCCGGCTGTCCCTGAGCAATGATCGGAGTGTTGAATGTCCCGTGACTAAGACGGGGAGGACGTGACCCTCTTTGCGCCGCCCCTGTGCCTCAAATAGATCCGCTATCAGCTCTATCTTTAATCTTTCAAAATGTTCAGTTGCTATCGCTATTAGCTCTATCTTTAATCTTTCAAAATGTTCAGTTGCTATTGCATGCACTCATCTGTGTTTCACTACACACATGAGTGCATGCTTACCAACTGTCCGTCTGCAACACTACTATCACCAACATCTAAGAAGGGAGATCCCCCCTTGAATGGCCCTTCTAAGGTTTCTCTCCTCCACACTGCCTGTGGAGCTTTTTTCCCTATTGTTAGGTTTTAGTGAGTTTTTCCTTACCTTCGCGTGGGGTATGTCTTGGAGTGCTTGCATTCTTTCATTTATTTGCATTCATCTAAAAAATTTTGGACCTTATGGTGTTCTTGTTCTGTTCTTGACTTATTGTTATGTTTTCTTCTTGACTTGTTTAAAGAAGACCTGTACGGCCCATGGGGACATTACCGTGTGTTGTCGGGCCTTATAAATAAATTTGATTTGATTTGATTTGATTTGATTTGATAAAGGGTTGTGTGTGTCGTGCGACCTACAACTGGGTTGGGTTGGCCACAGAAGCACATGTGTAAGTCTGGTACCGGGGCTCTTGAGAGGGCCTTCTCTATTCTGTGTTTTTTCCTTAGTAAAAATCAGATGGCAGGTTAGCACATGCGCTGTGTGAAGCTGTTAGACGCTTCATGGAGCTGACTATGACTGCGTCATACTCTTTTTTGTCATTACATCGTATCATGGGTGTGGGGTCGTAAAGGGGTGAACTGGTAATCCTTTTCTCCGCTTCTTTGATGGGCAGGGGTTAAAACCTCCTGTCCTTCAAGGTTCCTGTCACGTTGCTGTTCGGCACGTTACAGGGTAAGAGGGGGGGGGGGGGGAGTTTCCTGGGGATTTCCGTCTCCTCTCTATGGGAGGGTGGTGGAATGTAAAAATGTAAAAAAAAATTACCCCCGGCTGTGTAGACTGGGATACATGCTGTTGGTGCTTCCTTCTTTTCTATTAAAAAGGGTTGGAGTTAGGAAGCATCGCACCCCTCTTGTCGTTCCCCTGGGCGCCTTGGGGATTCAATGACAGGTCTAAATAGCCTGTTCATTGATGTGGTTGTGTCCCGACGCACGCATAGTGCTAGCTCGGGGTGTTCTGTTGAAGATCAGGCGAATGACTGGCACGCCTTGGTTGCTTGAGGTTAAAACAGCGTTTTTTTATAAAGCAACTGGGATGGAGGTTTTTCCTCTTCCGACGACCTGTTTTGGTTGTCGACGGATTCTCGTTCATATCTGGGGGATGATGACGGAATGGATCTAAACATATGTAGAGGGGTCTCACGCCCTGGGGGTGGGCCACCGGGCGCGGTTCACACCGAACGTCTGGGTGGCGCCTTCTTTTCATGTTTAAGATCAACACGCTTATCTGCCCCTTCTCCTGGAGTAGGCATGTCGGCGTGGTTAGGGCACGGGACTGGTTCTGGTCACGCTGGTCCAGATCAGTTAAACCCGTTGTCCGCCGGGGATGCAGATTTGCTGTTCTGGTACCCTGAGGGACTTGGGGTTTTTTCAGGGGTCCGGGTGTCACAGGGTTAAGCGCTATGGAGACCCTGGTTGGGTACATTTTGTACTCTGCACTGTCGTAATGGCTTACGGCCATGCCAACCTGTACACGCTCGATCTCGTCAGATCTCGGCCGCTACGCAGGTTGGTCCTGGTTAGTACTTGGTTGGGAGACCGCCTGGGAATACCAAGTACGGTGTGCTTGGGGCTGGTTCTCCATTCTTTTCGCTCCTCTCTCACGCATGGCGAAGAGGGGCCTGTTGGGGTGGTCTTTGACCTCCTCTGGTGACCCTGTGCTTCTCGTATCGCCGGGCCCGGTCCGAAGTAATGTTTCGTCGACCCGTAGGCCTGGGATAATCCTTTTTTCTTGAGGGGTTATAGGAACAACCACCGCATTGGGTAATGACAAGGTGGTTGATTCCCTGGTGTGTTGGAGCAGTGTCAACTCCCGGGTTACCCGGTTGAGGGTGCCCCTGCACGTTCATGACGTCTGCCAATCATGTCAGCCTTCTCTGCCTCAACCCCTCTGGGTGTTTTTTTTTTTTAAATGGAGGCTTGGTCATGCAACAACGCCAGCATACGCCCCTTCCGCCGGGGGGGGCTGTTCTCAGCTGACTCCTTTGGCGCCTGTCTCGTCCGCAGTGCTCCAGGCTCAGGTTACAGCCTGTTGCCTGGTTTTCCCCGGTGCGCTGCCTGCTTCCGTTGGTTAACCTTTTTTGTGTGCTTACGGCCATGCTGACTGCCTGTTCTGCAGGGTCAGTGTGCCAGGCGGTGTGCTATTGGGGGGAAAGGGCCCGCTCTTGGAGGGGCCTTATCCGAATACGCTGGCGATGTGGGGGGCGGTGTCACTAAGTGACCGCCTGGTGGGGTCTTGATGCCTGGCGTCATTGACCTCTCCGGGCCCCCGTTTTCCAGGGGATCCAGTCCCTTCAGTGGGTCTGGGTCTTCCTTCGCGCTCCGCTGCTACAGCCTTGCCACGGGGTTGGGTTTGCCCTTGACCCCGTGATTCTGGGGGCAGTAACGAGGTTGTTCCCTCCGTTCGTTCCCGGGTGGCATGCGGGTTGTGCGTGTGTGTAGTCGTGGGGTCAGGCCACGGTCTGCTCACCCTGTGCGTTGAGTTGCTTGAGTGCCTCTTCGCACGGTCGGGTCCGTCGCCCTCCCGGGAACCTCCAATAGGGGGGGTGCCCTCCATTAGGGGGGGTCGGGGGGGCTCGGTCCTCCCTGATCTGATGGTTGTGGGGGGCCTTCAGCGGGGTGAATTTGTCGGCCGATGGCTCTCGCTCGGCCTCCCTTGTGCATGAGTGACGCCGAGCGAGAGCCACTACGATACAGAACGTTAGGTTATGACTATAACCAAGTTCTGTTAGTAGTGGTGACGCTCGGCGTCCGACGCCGCTGCAGCCCTTGATCTCGCCTTGTGGTGAAAGCTTGGGAAGGAGGCGAGGGGGTGGCCCCACCCCTGCTTATATGGGTAAGCTGATAGGGGTGTGGTCAGACAAATATTGGGATATAAAGGTACATTGTGGTCTTTTTTTCAGTGCGCGTGCACGTGCGAGGACAGTGCATGAGTGACGCCGAGCGTCACCACTACTAACAGAACTTGGTTATAGTCATAACCTAACGTTCAATTCAAACATATTTTCACAGTGTGGGACAGCTTTCAGTATCAATAGAACACAACATTTATAATTGCCTATAACCTGAACATATAATTATCACCAATTAAATGTATTTTATCTTCTAGATTATTAGTTTACACGGTTTAGTTAACTCTGATAGTTTTCCTCTGGTCAAATTTGGAGCCAGGCTTGTTGTGCTTTGTGCTGGTCTCTCTTCCTAGAATCGCTGGAGCATCTTTCTCTATAATTTCAAAGTCAATCCTGTGTGTTTTACCTTTATACAGACATGTGACTGATGTTTTGCCCAAGGGCTCCATCTTGTGGCCTGAATAAGTCACTAACTTGCACTTGGATGCATGCAACTTGTCGTGAACATGTAACGTGTGAAACGTTTTGGCTGACATGACGTTACAGTCAGCTCCTGTGTCAATTCGAAATGTGACTCTTTTCTTGTTTATTAGCAGCTCTTCAGACCATCTGTCTTGGTCCCTTTTTTCCTTTTCAATTTCTTTAATGCTTCTCATCTCTACTGGTCCAACGAACATTTCCTCTGTCTCACTGTCACTGTCCTCCTGATTCTGTTCCACAACATGCATTTTCTTATTTCTGAGTTGACTGTTTGCACGACACGTTTTTGCAAAGTGATTTTTCTTATCACATTTCCTGCATGTCTGTCCATAGGCTGGGCACTTCCCTTGTTCATGCTTGTATCCACATCGGTCACAGTCCACTTTCCTTTCACTACTCATTGGGCTTTCTTTTGTGAAGTGTCCTCCTTTTCTGTATGGCCTTGCTGTGCTAACTTTGTGCACTTCAACTTCCTCATGTAACGCTTTCATCTGGGTGAATGTTATTTCACTGGCAAGGCACACATCAAGAGCTTTTTCTAACGTGAGATCCGCCTCTCTGAGCAATCTGGCTCTTACTTGATCGTCACGTATCCCACAGACAATTCTGTCACGTATCAATGAGTTGTATAGGTTGCCAAATTCACAGTCTCTTGCTTTATTTTTCAGGTCTGTGACATATGCATCTATAGTTTCTGACGGACCTTGTACACGGGTGAAAAACATATGCCTTATGTATGGCATATTCTTCCGAGGCTCACAGTATTCTTTGAACTTCCGTTTCAATATGGCAATCTGGTTCCTCTGCCCCTCCGCAAACACAAACGTGTTACTCACTTTTATAGCTTCGTCTCCCACCACATGTAGGAATGTCGCGCACTGCACTGTTTCTGACTTCTCTGCTACTCCCGTAGCGACACAGAAAAGCTCATAACGCTGCAACCACGTTCGCCAATTCTCCGCGAGATTCCCCTCCAGATTCAAATTCGGCGGTGGCTTAAAGTGTGCCATTCTTGCAGAGTTTCCCGAGTTTCTTCTGACACCATGTGATGTTTGTCTTGTGTTATGAAATAACTTGACAGGACGACCAGATTTAGTCTAACATCAACTCCCTCATTTAATGTCTCTTCTCCAGCTTCATGCATAATACAGAATGCCGTCTCTCGTCCCACATCCGGGTTACTCCCAGTACGGGTACCCGCATAGCTCAATACACTACAACAGGGACCTACAGCTGGTAAGAATATTAGAATAGAGTCTACTTTGAACTGGTTCATAAATTCCTCTAGTCTTTTGTCTAAACATGTATAACTGATGTCTTTTCTGCAGTCCCATGCTGTTGGCTTATCTTTACCCCGGTCAGTCAGCTCATGTTGTCATAGTTGACTGAATCTACTCACTACAAAACTTGAAGTCCTTAAAATGTCTTTAATTTCCCCTTAATTTGCCCTAAAAACATGCAATACCCCTTAATAAAAAATAAGGGCCCCTTAATTTTTTAACTGGACCCCTTAATTTCACCTTAATTCCACCCCCTGCGTGTAGAACCCCTTAATTGTGTCAATTAAGGAAACCCCCTTAATCTTACATTTAAGGTGTATTTAAGGTGCTGTTTTTGTGATTGGATAAAATAAGGGATAATTAATGACTTTTTAATACCCCTTCATTTGACTTTGTCAGGACAAATTAAAGAGGTCCTTAAAAACACCTTAATTTTCTGCTTTCTATTGTGCTTGAGGCATGAGCAACCCTAATTGCTCGTGTACGTGAGCAGGTTGCCGCCCTGCGTCGCTGCCTCTGCCAATGGGGTGTGAATATAGTCCCAGTTATGTCCTTATTTTCGTTACAAAATTACCTAAAATCAGGGGTCCTACTAATCACCCCAAAGTAAATACCCTAAAGTACCCCAAAATACCCCAAAGTATACCCCAAAATACCCCAAAGTACCCCAAAGTATACCCCAAAATACCCCAAAGTACCCTAAAATACCCCAAAGTACCCCAAAGTATACCGCAAAGTATACCCCAAAATACCCCAAAGTATACCCCAAAATACCCCAAAGTATACCCCAAAATACTCCAAAGTACCCTAAAATACCCCAAAATACCCCAAAGTATACCGCAAAGTATACCCCAAAATACCCCAAAGTACCCCAAAATACCCCAAGGTACCAGAAAATACCCCAAAGTACCCCAAAATACCCCAAAGTACCAGAAAATACCTCAAAGTACACCAAAATACCCCAAAGTACCAGAAAATACCCCAAAATACCCCAAAGTACCAGGAAATACCCCAAAGTACCCCAAAATACCCCAAAGTACCAGAAAATACCCCAAAATACCCCAAAGTATACCCCAAAATACCCCAAAGTACCCCAAAATACCCCAAAGTATACAGCAAAGTATACCCCAAAATACCCCAAAGTACCCCAAAATACCAGAAAACACCCCAAGGTACCCCAAAATACCCCAAAGTATACCCAAAAATACCCCAAAGTACCAGGAAATACCCCAAAATACCCCAAAGTATACCTCAAAATACCAGAAAATACCCCAAAATACCCCAAAGTATACCGCAAAGTATACCCCAAAATACCCCAAAGTACCCCAAGGTACCAGAAAATACCCCAAAGTACCCCAAAATACCCCAAAATACCAGAAAATACCCCAAAATACCCCAAAGTATACCCCAACATACCCCCAAAGTACCAGAAAATACCTCAAAGTACCCCAAAATACCCCAAAGTACCAGAAAATACCCCAAAATACCCCAAAGTACCAGAAAATACCCCAAAATACCCCAAAGTACCCCAAAATACCCCAAAGTATACCCCAAAATACCCCACCGTACCCCAAAGTACCCCAAAGTACCCCAACATATCCCAAAATACCCCAAAGTGCCTGGAAATATAACACAAAGTACCACAAAATACCTAAAATGAAAAACTAAAATGTGCACATTTCCCAGAAATATTTCTTATTCTGTTACAGTAACCATACCAGCATGGATGCTCATGGATGCTCACGTACATTTACCCAAAAGTACACCTTGCACCTCATGGTACCAAATTAGCACCTCAAAGGCACTAAAAACAAGATTACAAACATCACAAAACAAACTGGTCAGACTACTGCTTCAAGTTCAAGTTCAAGTTTCTTTATTAGTTGTCATACAGAAGTACAGAATACTTTTATACAAAATGCTTCTTTCTGTTACGCTCCAGGGACTGTGCTAGACAGTAGACTGAACTGTGCTTGACCTTACTCCTAAAACACACCTCACCCCTGCCCATTTTGACAACCTAGGATGGCTTAGAGTAGACGACAGAGTACAGCAAGTTGCAATGGGCCTGGTCTACAAGATACACTACACCACTAAGGTACATGTCAAGCTACTGTAGTAACTTCCTAGCTTATTCCCTATCTCTGCGTTGTGTTAACCTTACAAAAGCCCTTGAAGTACTATCTACAAAATGCAGTAAACCAGGTAATGGTTTCTGCACGACGGCCACAGAGAAACGGCGGTTGAAGAAAAAGAGGTCGGAGCAGATTTGATCTGGAAGAATCCGGTTTTTTAATGGGATTCAAAGCATTTTACAAATCAACGATTTGAAGAATAGTGTACTGAATTATACCGGATGCAATCGCTATGCCGAGGGTCAGTATAATTCAGTCTAAACGTTCAATATCTAAAAAGCTTGTATCTATAAGCATCTCTCGTCTCAGTTTCTTTTCCTTCGATCGTGGTTGGAATGGTCGTCTCTGTGTATCGCCGGTCGGACGGTCCGCCTTCAGTCGAGGGAGTATGTAGATTGGGTGTTGCTCGCTCAGTTGTCCGTGGGGTTGTGTCGCTCTCTCTGCAGAGCGCTTCATATTCAAATCTAGATCTCCGCCCCCAACATTACGTCAGGAGGGCGGGTCCTTCTGAGCATTACCGAGCTCCCTGATTGGAGGACCAATAGCTCTGTCTGTCAATAGGCTAGCCACCCGGAAGTGACGACAGAACGGAATTTCTTAGTAGGCGTTCCCCAGCAGTTTCAACCCGACGGGGTGTGACGTCTGGGTTTCAAATGGGGAATCCTTTTGATCTACTCTATTTCCGATGCCTTTTGTTCACAGGGATAGAATGCAAAACACCTGGTGTTATTCCCTACCCCTCCACAAAAGGCTTCCTGTGAGCTTGTTGCTTGTAGACCAAATGTCTGGCTCTTAATCAACATTATCTCTAAACCTTCCAGGAAGGCTCTTTGATCTTAAGGCTTGTAACCGCCACCTAGGATAGGAATTTCCGTGGGCTTTGTAACCACGGTTAAATGCTAAATCACTCAACTGCCTCCCACCCACCCACCCCTATAATGTTAATTTCCCTCCCCCTCGTATGTATATATTTACTGTTAGGATCTCTGTTTAACAGTATTGTATATTTGCATATCTTGTATGTCACAAATGTAACAGTACTGTATATATGTATGTCATAAATGCCATGATTAGATGAGATTAGATGATTCGATTTTTATATCTGTATCTGTATGTTGTGTATGTAATAATGTCATTATGAATTGAAAATGGGGGATCCTGATGTAAACAAGACGAAAGTCTTTCTCTGGTCTGCATCCCCTTAACAATTGTGTGTATTGAGTTGTACTGTACTGTACCCATTCTGCAATTTTCTGGTATTGTTTGGGGTATACTTTGGGGTATTTTGGGGTACTTTGGGGTATTTTATGGTACTTTGGGGTATTTTCTGGTACTTTGGGGTGTTTTGGGGTAAACTTTGGGGTACTTTGGGGGTATTTTAAGGTACTTTGGGGTATTTTAGGGTACTTTGGGGGTATTTTGGGGTATTTTCTGGTACTTTGGGGTATTTTGGGGTATACTTTGGGGTATTTTAGGGTACTTTGGGGTATACTTTGGGATATTTTGGGGTATACTTTGGGGTATTTTGGGGTACTTTAGGGTATTTTCTGGTACTTTGGGGTGATTAGTAGGCAGTGTTGGGCAAGTTACTTTTAAAAAGTAACTAGTTACAGTTACTAGTTACTTCTTCCAAAAAGTAACTAAATTACTTACTCAATTACAAATTATAAAAGTAACTAATTACTTCAGAAAGTAACTATTGCGTTACTTTCAAGTAAATTTTTTACATAAACAACATACAAGGGAACTGCTCCCGCCTACCTCCGGTCAATGGTCTCTAACTACACACCCTCAAGACCCCTACGCTCTGCTTCTTCTGGCCGCCTCAGACCTACTCCTATCCAAGCTCCGGGAGGGTCATCAAAGAGAAGTCGCCTATTCTCAGTCCTTGCCCCACAATGGTGGAATGAACTACCCACCCCAGTTAGGACAGCCGAAACACGTCCAATCTTTCGCCGTCGACTAAAGACGCACTTCTTCAACCATTATCTGAATTAAAAAAAAAAAAAAAAAAAAAAAAAAAAATCTAACCCTAACTAACCATACTGTCATGCACTTGTCCTAATAAACTAACCTACACTGTAGCACTCAACACTTTGGCGAACATTGTTACTCAGCTGATAGAGTTGTGCCCTTCCTGATGGCTTGTCGTACAGAACTTGTAAGTCGCTTTGGATAAAAGCGTCAGCTAAATGACTAAATGTAAATGTAATACACAAATCTAAACAATTTTAATGTTGCTGTGGGACAAAGTGAGACTAGCCTCCAATCCTCCAATCAAATGCCATGTATATGTAGATATTATAATTACTATGTTTATATAGTGGATCATACAAATACAAACACAATAGATTAGGGGTGTAACGGTACACAGAAGCCACGGTTCGGTACGTACCTCGGTATTGGGGTCACGGTTCGGTACGAGTTCGGTACAACAGAAAACAAATATTTATAATAATTATTATTAATATAATAAAACATTTTAATTACTTTTTTTTAATATATTATACTTATGATCATTATTATAATTATTATTATTAAATAGAATAATTTTCTATAGGCTTGCCGTGGGATACTGGTGTCATTCTGTGTTCAGGCATCCAGAGTAAATTAATTGCCTACTGCCCCTTTAACAATTTATAGGCCTGGTAAATTTCACTTTCCCTTATAGAGAGGATTTAACTGCACTGTGTCTGTGTGTGTTTCTGCGATGCGCGGCGTGTGTGTGTGTGCGTGTGTGTGTGTGTGTGCGTGCGTGTGTGTGTGTGTGTGTGTGTCGGCGATGCGCACACACAAACGTCAGTGGCCAATCAGATTGCGCAAACCGAACGCGGAAGTACAACTGGCTCAGGGAAAGTATTCACGTGACCCGCGTCCCGATTTGGTCCCCTATTGATTTAAACTGTCGGCTCGCGCTGGTACCAGTAAACGGGGCTCGTGCTGGTACGCGTGTATCACTTCCGCAATGGATTTAGTCGGATTTCCGTTTCCGGGTTCGCCTGATTGGCCGCGACGGCCACGTGACACGCTGTGGCACGCCCCCGCGGCAGCGGCAGACTCGGCAGGCTTGCCGCTGCGCCCTGCTGTGGCGAGACGCTGGAGTTCACTTCCCCTTTCACATCGCGCCACGCTTATGCTGTCTAGCACAGTCTCTAACAGTAACAGTAAGAAGCATTTTGGATAAAAGTATTCTGTACTTCTGTATGACAACAATGTATGCCTTTCAAATGTTAAATGATAAATGATTAAATGATACACACTGAAATCTACGCTCTCTCATCCTGCTTTCCACAACGCGACAATATTATTAAACAGCAGCTCTGTCATTGAAGTGGGAAAAGTGAGCCGTATTGTATATTAGTACATTGCATAGTATATTGTATATTGTATGGTAACTCAGTTACTTCTATTCTGCATCGAACATTGTACATATGTCTATACTGAACAGCACAGAGCTGCTGTTTAATAATATTGTCGCGTTGTGGAAAGCAGGATGAGAGAGCGTAGATTTCAGTGTGTATCATTTAATCATTTATCATTTAACATTTGAAAGGCATACATTGTTGTCAGACAGAAGTACAGAATACTTTTATCCAAAATGCTTCTTACTGTTACTGTTAGAGACTGTGCTAGACAGCATAAGCGTGGCGCGATGTGAAAGGGGAAGTGAACTCCAGCGTCTCGCCACAGCAGGGCGCAGCGGCAAGCCTGCCGAGTCTGTCGCTGCCGCGGGGGCGTGCCACGGCGTGTCACATGGCCGTCGCGGCCAATCAGGCGAACCCGGAAACCGAAATCCGACTAAATCCGTTGCGGAAGTGATACACGCCGCTGGTACCAGTAAACGGGGCTTGCGCTGGTACCAGTAAACGGGGCTCGCGCTGCGTTCCAGTTGGTACCAGTATTTAAACGCGCGCTGGGTTCTTCAGTTGGCAGTTATTACACCGGAGAATGAAGAAAAGCTACGAAAACCATGCCACTCTTTGTTTTCATTTATTCTTTCAGGTGGGTAAATGACGCCTATAAGTGCCTTCATGTTTTATTGGTAGTGTACCATTTTAATAGTTAGTTTGTTTATATTGTTTGTATTGTGCTTGGTTATATTGTTTGAGGGAACTACTTATAGCTAACTGCATTATGTTAGTGGAGTAAATATCACAAAGCTAACATCACTAACATGTCACAATTGCATGTAGAATGTATATTATCATCAATATGTTAGTTAGCAATAGGTTAAACGTGTCATTAGATAGATTTAACTTTTCGATTAGGTCAGCCATGCTGTATAAAGTGCAATGATGGGCCCTGAAGCTAGTTAGTGATGTTCCCATTATACTATATAACATTATATATAGCTGTGACATTATACTGTACATATAGCGGGTGTTAACATTATGTACTGTACATATAGCTGTAACATTGTATACTGTACAAACAGCTGTGACATGATATACTGTAGCAGCTAGTTAGTAATATACCTCAGGGCTAAATGATACAGGGCCTTGAAGCTAGTTAGTGATGTACCTCAGGGCTGAATGATACAGGGTATTGCAGCTATCTATCTATCTATCTATCTATCTATCTATCTATCTATCTATCTATCTATCTATCTATCTATCTATCTATCTATCTATCTATCTATCTATCTATCTATCTATCTATCTATCTATCTAACTGTCTGTCTGTCTATCTCAGGTGGTAGAGCCATTTTATGGTTATGACGAGGATGGCTCTGTGGAATCAGATGGATCTTCTCTGTCCTACCACACTGACGGAACACCCTGCACCCCTGACACAGACCCTGAGGAGGTACAACCACCCCTAACCCTAATATCATAATATTACTACTACTACTACTACTACTACTGTAGCTAAGGGGCTACACAACCCTGACTGTATTTAAAGGATAGGTTCGACAACTACTAAATATTAATTAGCCAGATATTAAATGTACACAAAATGGCGGACACTCTATTAACTGTGAGGGGACAGTGATACCAAGTTCAAATAATCACTTTAATATTAAAGCCAAACATACATATCATATAACACAGATCTCCTGATACTAATATAATGTCAATGCAACAATGTCTGAGGTAAGTATAGTTCCTAAACTACTGGTACCAGACCGTTGGAGCTCTGAATGGAGGGAGACGGAGTGAACAGCACGGGGGGAGCAAGAGAAGGATGGAGACGATATTCTCTGGAGTTCCTACTCCAGAGAGCTGCAGACCAACGTGGTATAATCCTGTCGTCGCTGGATAGGGGGTCTCGTACGGACCTGGTTCCTGTATTCCAAACGCCCGATGGCAGGGTTAATAGCTAATATTCCAAAAGCCCGTTGGCATGGTCACTAGCTAGTTAGCCCTTTTATGCTAAGGCTAACCCGCATGTAGTCAGTAGTAGTTAGTTGAATCCAGAACGCCGCTGGGTTCAGCCCAAAGTCTCTCAACGTTCCTTTCTTATTTGCCCGTCTGCAAATCTATAGAAATTATTATTTACTTCACTTCTCTCAAACCATGTCACTCTGCTCTTCCAATGGTGGCTCGACAATACTGTTGTTGTATCTAACTAGCCGACCAGCTCTCTATTAAGATACGTTGTGGTCTGTTTACAACTGCGCCAAACGTTCGCTCCCACACACTATGCCTGGGCATGTCCTGAACCCGCGCATGCGCTCACGCTGTCTACAGGTGCGTGCGCGCGCCTACGTCGCTACACTCTTAAAAAAAAATGTATTTTTACGGGACTTTCAATGTATTATTTTACAGATTACTTTTGATTTTCTACTTTAAGTGTAAATCCCATAAAAATACAGGAAATTCCATAAAAATACAGTAAATAACCTTTAATACAAATATTAACCATTAAATAAAGGTTGTAATCTGTAGATTGATTTAATAAGAAATTATCTTTTTTTTACAGGATTATTCCATTGCTTAATTGTCTTGAATGTTAAATTACATGTAAAACACCTAGAATATACATCATTTTACTGTATGTGAAAATAAGGCGACTTTCTGTTTTTTTGCTGTTAAACTTTAAATGTAATGTTAAATAATGTTAAAAAAGAGAATAATATAATTAAAAAACAGTAAAAACCTTCAGTTATTCTACAGGTAATTCTTTTTAAATACATGTATTTGCTTAATTGTGTTGAATGTTAAATTACATTGAATTGTATGTAAAAACACATAAGATACTCATCATTTTACTGAATGTGAAAATAAGGCAACTTTCAGTATTTAAAAAAAATACGATCAAACTCCTTCAATAAAGTGACAGAACTTAAAGTTCAGCAGTGAAACACTGTTATTTCACAGGTTTTTCCTACATTTATGATGAAACACCTTCAATTAAGTGACATAACTTAAGTTCAGCAGTGAAACACTGTTATTTTACAGGTTTCCCCATAATTATTACAATCAAACTCCTTCAATTAAGTGACAGAACTTCGTTCAGCAGTGAAACGCTGTTATTTGGCAGGTTTTTCCTACATTTATGATGAAACACCTTCAATTAAGTGACATAACTTAAGTTCAGCAGTGAAATACTGTCATTTGACAGTATTTTCCTAAATTATTACGATCAAACTCCTTCAATTAAGTGACAGAACTTAAAGTTCAGCAGTGAAACACTGTTATTTCACAGGTTTTTCCTACATTTACGATGAAACACCTTCAATTAAGTGACATAACTTAAGTTCAGCAGTGAAACACTGTTATTTTACAGGTTTCCCCATAATTATTACAATCAAACTCCTTCAATTAAGTGACAGAACTTCGTTCAGCAGTGAAACGCTGTTATTTGGCAGGTTTTTCCTACATTTATGATGAAACACCTTCAATTAAGTGACATAACTAAAAGTTCAGCAGTGAAATACTGTCATTTGACAGTATTTTCCTAAATTATTACGATCAAACTCCTTCAATTAAGTGACAGAACTTAAAGTTCAGCAGTGAAACACTGTTATTTCACAGGTTTTTCCTACATTTACGATGAAACACCTTCAATTAAGTGACATAACTTAAGTTCAGCAGTGAAACACTGTTATTTTACAGGTTTCCCCATAATTATTACAATCAAACTCCTTCAATTAAGTGACAGAACTTCGTTCAGCAGTGAAACGCTGTTATTTGGCAGGTTTTTCCTACATTTATGATGAAACACCTTCAATTAAGTGACATAACTAAAAGTTCAGCAGTGAAATACTGTCATTTGACAGTATTTTCCTAAATTATTACGATCAAACTCCTTCAATTAAGTGACAGAACTTAAAGTTCAGCAGTGAAACACTGTTATTTCACAGGTTTTTCCTACATTTACGATGAAACACCTTCAATTAAGTGACATAACTTAAGTTCAGCAGTGAAACACTGTTATTCTACAGGTTTTTCCAAAATGATTACAATCAAACTCCTTCAATTAAGTGACAGAACTTCGTTCAGCAGTGAAACGCTGTTATTTGGCAGGTTTTTCCTACATTTATGATGAAACACCTTCAATTAAGTGACATAACTAAAAGTTCAGCAGTGAAATACTGTCATTTGACAGTATTTTCCTAAATTATTACGATCAAACACCTTCAATTAAGTGACATAACTTAAGTTCAGCAGTGAAACACTGTTATTTTACAGGTTTCCCCATAATTATTACAATCAAACTCATTCAATTAAGTGACAGAACTTCGTTCAGCAGTGAAACACTGTTATTCTACAGGTTTTTCCAAAATGATTACAATCAAACTCCTTCAATTAAGTGACAGAACTTAAAGTTCAGCAGTGAAACACTGTTATTTCACAGGTTTTTCCTACATTTACGATGAAACACCTTCAATTAAGTGACATAACTTAAGTTCAGCAGTGAAACACTGTTATTTTACAGGTTTCCCCATAATTATTACAATCAAACTCCTTCAATTAAGTGACAGAACTTCGTTCAGCAGTGAAACGCTGTTATTTGGCAGGTTTTTCCTACATTTATGATGAAACACCTTCAATTAAGTGACATAACTAAAAGTTCAGCAGTGAAATACTGTCATTTGACAGTATTTTCCTAAATTATTACGATCAAACACCTTCAATTAAGTGACATAACTTAAGTTCAGCAGTGAAACACTGTTATTTTACAGGTTTCCCCATAATTATTACAATCAAACTCATTCAATTAAGTGACAGAACTTCGTTCAGCAGTGAAACACTGTTATTCTACAGGTTTTTCCAAAATGATTACAATCAAACTCCTTCAATTAAGTGACAGAACTTAAAGTTCAGCAGTGAAACACTGTTATTTCACAGGTTTTTCCTACATTTACGATGAAACACCTTCAATTAAGTGACATAACTTAAGTTCAGCAGTGAAACACTGTTATTTTACAGGTTTCCCCATAATTATTACAATCAAACTCCTTCAATTAAGTGACATAACTTCGTTCAGCAGTGAAACACTGTTATTCTACAGGTTTTTCCAAAATGATTACAATCAAACTCCTTCAATTAAGTGACAGAACACAAAGTTCAGCAGTGAATTTTTTTTACAGATATTTGCTATATATTCTCTGTATTTTTACAGCCCAACTGCTGTATACAAATTCAAATTACCTATTATTTGAAATCCCTTTAAAAGTATCTGGACAAGACATTTTTCTTTTTTAAATGTCAATGCACATTAGGGAAAATGAATGATGTTCAAATAAAAGCCCAAGTTCTAATCTATCGGTTTTCATTTCATGTTTCAATCTGCTCCAGAGGCTGATATAAAAGGTTTTATTAACTGACAATTCTGAAAATCTTTCCAAAAAACCCTAATTGCATAGGTTTTAATAGGAGTTTTTAGCAGGCGTTTTATGTCTAAATGGGTTAAGTATTCATTTTGCATGGTCTCAGCTGCACTCCAGTTCAACAACCCACAAGCAAGCACTCTTCTCAGTATATTTGGAGTACATACAGTTGATATATACAGTTGATATACCTTGTAAAAGTCAGTACAGTTAATGTGTCAAAAGTAGAAATAAGCATTTAAAAGCTCTATTCTCCAATGTGGATGATAATCTGCCAATGGTGAAAAGGAAACGACTATATCTAGCATACTATTGTATAGTGCTGAGAGATGAGTCGGCGGTGGTGTCTCGAAGGAGAGCGGTATTTATTAGCACAACATTTTATATGGAAATCACAACATTTATATGGAATGTCACTGTAAACCAGTGTTCATTTTGGCAGCTATTTTCATTTTAGTTTTAGTCTTAGTAATGTGTCAAGTGCTCCTTTTTCGTTTATCATATTTAGTCATTTTCATTTATTTTTTTCGTTTAGTCAGTTTTAGTCAACTAAAATGTCTGAGCATTTTAGTAAACGGATGACATTTTTGTCTATTTTTAGTCAATGGAAAAAAACTTGGCAGAAGTCAGAAATAGTCAACATGGAACATATTCTGATTTAAATTGCATATTTATTTTTTAACCTATAGGGGAATCTGAGTCGGCGGCACAAGTAATAAACAGGAAGGGTGCAGCACTCACTGTCGATCTGTGAATGGAGAAATAACTTAATAATTTGGCCCTGTCCACACGAGAGTTTGGATTTAATATGACCGAAGTTTGAAAAAATAAAACTCCGTCCACACGGTGAACACAGGTGGACAACCGTGTATAACTGCGTACTCACGGGCAGAGCTGGAACCCAGCAACCGATACATTTAGTACAATGTAATACAATGCCAAAGCAGTAGGCGGCGATGTTGTTCAGACGTGAAGGCCATTTCAACCAATCAGAAAAGACTGAACGCTCACTAAACTTCCTGTTGGGTCGCGATCTGCCATTAATTTACTGAAGAAGAAGAAGTAAACTTCCTGTTTAGAAGCACAGCTGGACCCTATTGATCATTTTGCCAACGGAACATATATTTTCAGCAAAGAAAGAAACTGCAATAAACAAACGGATACATTCACTGTGTTCTGCCTCTCATTTTGTTGATGAAACAAAACCATCAGCAACACAATTTACCACCAAGAGCGGATAGTTTAGTCTCACAAAAAAGATCTCCGGTGTTGTTAGCTACATGCTAATGTCAATGGCATTCTCTATGTATAGTATATGGTGTAGTGGTTAACACTGTCGCCTCACAGCAAGAAGGTCCAGGGTTCGAATCCCGCTTGGGGACCAGGTTTCCATGATGCCAGTTACCCAGGTGGGGTATCTCCCAGGCCTTTCTGTGTGGAGTTTGCATGTTCTCCCCGTGCTCGCAAGGGTTTCCCCCCCCGATAAGATAAACCCAATGGAAAAACATGCACAACAACAAGATCGCTAACGCTGTGGCGTCCTTGACGAAGACGGACAGGAGCACTTGGATTGGTCCCCTGGCGCGGCTCACGTGGCGCCTGTCTGCTCCCGGCTGCCCTTGGGGGGGAAGGACGACGGGATGGGTTAATCGCAGATACGCATTGTATGCATGGTTCGCATGTGTGCCAAATGGTGACCTCGGAGCAGGTCCTAAATTATTATTATTATTATATAGCTTAAATGCTAACGTAATAATGTAACGTTAACGCTAGTATAATGAATGGATGCAAACGTTATTTAACACATTGCAGAATGGGTACAATACAATACGGCTCAATACAAACAATTGTTAAGGGGATGCAGTCTGGACTGGGTTCCTTATAACAATAACTTGACAACACATGAGTTTAGTTTAGCTGCAGCTACATGTTTACTCTGAGCGTCAACAGACATCAGTCGATCACAACACTCTTCAACACAGACGATACGTTTTTAACAAAAGTTTGTTACAATCATTTTCATATAACGCTACTTGGGACAGCTCTGCTGTAAACACTGGTGTAGTTGGCTCTGCTCTAATCTCTCTACCCCGCGGTCTGCCGTGAACATGGGGAATAATTGCGACAGCTCTGCTGTAAACACTGGGAATAACCCCGGTTGCTATGCCCACACGCAACTGCAAAACCGCACAACTCCACCCTGGCCACCGGTTTCAAAGACCGCGGTTGCAGTGTAGCAAATCCCCGGTTGTGTGTGGCCAAACAGTGCAACTGCGCACATACAATCACGGTTACATTAAACCCAGCGTTCGTGTGGACGGGGCCTATGTCTGGCCTTGCTCACCTGGCAGCGATTTATTTGAAAATATTAAATAACAGTAACAGCAGCCAGTGTAACAGTGTCAACAACACTAACAGGATACTGTGTTTTGTAAACAAACAAACACAGTAGTTGAACTTGAGTAGATAATAGTACAGTACAATAGTGTATAGTACACACAGTAGCAATCTGATTGCAATCTGCTTGCATAAACATAAAATGATAAATCACATTTTGAGGTTGTTGTGTAAAGTGCCACATGGTGATGGAAGGTCTGGTTAGGGGTTAGATTTAGAGGTGGTCTAGGTTTGGTTAGGGGTTAGAGTTAGAGATGGTCTAGAGGTCTGGTTATGGCCTCTATTAACCAGACCTAGACCACCTCTGACTCTAACCCCTAACCAGACCAAGACCACCTCTCTGACTCTAACCCCTAACCAGACCTAGACCACCTAGGCTCTTACTCTAACCCCCAAGTTAAGTTTGGTGATGGTCATTGGTCAGTGCTGGGCTGCTGCTGGCAGCGGTTTATTCTATAACAACATGATACTGTAAACTAAACACAGTAGTACTAGTAGTACACACTGATTGCAATCTGCTTGCATAAAAATATACATTCTGAGGTCAGTGTACTGTTAAAGTGCCACATGGAAGAGGTCTGGTTAGTGGTTAGAGTTAGAGGTGGTCTAGGTCTGGTTAGGGGTTAGAGTTAGAGGTGGTCTAGGTCTGGTTATGGCCTCTATTAACCAGACCTAGACCACCTCTGACTCTAACCCCTAACCAGACCTAGACCACCTCTAACTCTAACCCCTAAGTTACGGTTGGTGATGGTCAGTGCTGTATTCTATAACAGTGTAAACGTCCGTGCGGAACCAAAGTGCTCAACCATAATATACTATAATGTGTATATGTACTGTATATCACTTTATATACATGCCAACACTAATTTATTAATCATATTGTAAATAAGCTGTGTATACCAACTATGGGGTGCTCTTTGCCATGTGTGTATGGATATATATATATATATATATATATATATATATATATATATATATATATATATATATATATATATATATATATATATATATATATATATATATATATATATATATACACACACATACATATCCATGGCAAAGAGCACCCCAGTTGGTGTACAGCTTATTATTTATAATATGATACAGTATTTATGGGATAAATATATATGCGTGTGTGTATATGTGTATGTATACAGTATATACAGAACAATGCTATAAACATCATGTATGAATATGTATCATGTATGAATATGTGCAGGTATATATGTGTATAAAAAATGGGAGTCTTCAGGCGTAGGCCCGGCAAGCTATATAGTGCTTCTCCCTAGCCCTTTTCGGACAATGCTGCAACAGCAGCTGGTAAAACTTGCGATTTATGACCATTGTCATGTGTCCAATATAAAAATTAACTGAACTGAAAACAAGAATGTTATTCATCCTCTTTCTTCCAGTGCTGCTGTATCTTGTTTCGCTTCATTTTAGTCCTGATGGCTCTGGATTCTCTGTAATACACACAAACAGAAATACTATTTCAATCAACCTCATGGAGAAATAAAGAAGAAATTGCATCAGATTGATGTCCAAATCTTCAGAATTTGGACATGAGACCATTCTGATCTTGTGAGCTCACGTTTCACTGCCCACATCATTCTGGCAAATCTCCATAGAGAGAAGTTTGTAATCTATGAGAAGAGGTGGTTTAGGTGTGACAACAGTGAGAAGCAACTGTTCATTTCAAAACACCAATGGCGGAGGTTAGCGTAGATGCTGCTATTAACATTAGTTATATCTGAAATGAAATGAGTTTCTTAATTGGAAGAGCAAAGAACAGCACTGAAGGTTTTCTTTCCTGTGGAAACTGTATTCGCTTTACTCCCGACCTTGTGGTGGAAAGAATTAGATTTACCTGAATAGAGGTTGATCCGATCACCTGCCAAATAGTTTTGAAAAAAGGGACATGAAATAAATCACAAGTAATCAAATGAATTAACAGCAAACTCACCAGTCATTCCAGCCAGTCATGCTCTGATATCTTCGATATGAGTGACAGGACCTTGGGATTGACTGCGAGACACTTCCTATTGCCTTGTTTGTGGACTTTTGAGCCCTTGTCCGGATTTATCTTGAACATGCATCTGTAGAGGAGTGGTACATAAAAGGATTGACATCGTTATCAAATGGTGTACATTTACACAATTCCGTTCATTCTCACATTGGTGGGCCTTGGCTGCATACCGTGATACTGCTATAGCCTATGTGTGTGCTGCTCTCAATGAATGTTTGAAAGAATGGGCTCTGTCACTCATGCCCTGCCTTCTGCACTGCATTGATTCACTCTCAAACTGCTACAAGGAGTTTATGATTAAAAGTTCATTATGCTGCGGTTAGGTGGCCGAGCGGAGATTGCGTTCGTCACCAACCCCGGAGCTGTGAGCTGTCATGGGCAACGCGCAATAATGACCGCTGTCAGGGGCAACAGAGCGCTATTGACCAATCACAATCAAGCATTTTGATCGCAGTCACGAAAGCTAAGCATTACCATTATGCACAACTGCACTACATCAGTGCAATCAAGTCCACACACCTGCCGGGTGCCGGCGATGACAGAGGAGCCACAGAACAACTGAGTCTGCATTTGATCTCATCTTGTCGATGGTGTAAAATGAATTAGGTATATTGTTAGTAAGTTAGCCATGTAATAAGCGGGATAATGTATAGCTATACTCTGTCAATGTCGCAAAATAATTGACCTTCACTGGGTTTAGAACACCTCGGCTGTGCCTCGGTGTTCCAGAACGCAGTGTCTGTCAATTATTTTGCGACAATGACAGAGTATAGCTATACATTATCCTTTACTTAACTTACCACACAGCAATATGCATGGGGTTGTGGGAAGATCCTGAGAGTTCACATCTGCTGCAAGATCGGTATCGTCAACATTTATGAGCATCTTGTTTTGGTCTTCTTTGAAGTGAGCTAAAAGCAGTAACACAGTCCCAACGGAGTCATCACAACCCGCAGCCTGGATTTGAGGTTGGAGTTTTCCTGCAACACTATCTCTTTCTGGGCGCAGACACTTGAAAAATCCCAGGACTCTTTTGTATTTTACATTCATGGCCTCTTGGAATTCTTCATTTATCTGGACCCCAGTCAGTTCATTGAAATGAGCCTTCAAGCCAGTTGTGTTGAAAAGATAGGGCCATTCTTTTTTCAAAGTCCGTGTGTCTTTCTCATCTAGGACATCTCTTCTCTGGGAGGCAAACGTGTTAGTCATCAATGCTTCTATTTTCTTCTCATCTTTCTCATTTTCCTCAAACATTTTATGTAGGTCCTCTTTCATCTTCCTCTGTGATTCGTCATTTGCAGCACGCAGTTGAGGTTCTGGGTTCACACATCCATAAGACATTTTCCTTCGTGTCTTTCCCTTGTCAACACTGCTGGGAGTCATCGTTGGTGGACCTATCCTTTTGTGGTTGTCCACTCTGCATTGTAGTTGTTTTGCTAGAGCATCGTAGCCACTACCTATGACTTGATCCTCAATCACATCCTTGAATGACTTAGGATACTCTTGTACCATCTTGCGGGCAATTTCATTCAAATGTTTCTTTTGAGGATGTTTGCAGACAACCAGGATTTCTGCGGAAATCAACCTGACTATTTCTCTTCTATCCCTCGCCGTTGGCCGCTCTTCATTCTCCAATATTTTTTGTATATTCGACGGCATGATGTTCCACTGTATCTTGAAACTGAAGTGCCAGTTATTGTCCAGTGCTGCTGTTCCCTTCTCACGGCTGATGGAGCACTCATTGGTGGAGGACAATGAGGACATCGGCAGACCTGGAATACAGTAAGCCATAATTAGCACAGATATGAGAGATTGGTTGTTTTGCCTCTGAGACAATATCATTTATATTTTAAATGAAACAATGAACTATGAGGTAAAAGTTCAGAATGTCTGCTTTCAATTCATGTGTTGTTTTTTAACATACATTGAACCATTTTAGAATAGTGCCATTCTGTATGACAGGTGTTTATTTTTTTTTAAACACATTTACATAGTCAGTAAGAACAGTTTTGGGCCGACCATTTACCAATTGAATTCAACATCCCCAACAGTATACATGGTAAATGTACGCACGTTTATTTGTGATGGGGCATAGTCTTGGCGTGAACGGAGGTGACAAGGAGCTTGTAGGCGAGCAGGAGTCAAACAGCGCATCCGCATTTCTGTCTGGAGTGTTGTTGGGAAAGTCTGTAGAGGGGTCCAAAATGGTAGTGAATGATAACGTTATTTTCAAAACAGGCACAGAGGAGTATTATCATATTGTTTGGACCACCACCTCTGCAAGTACACTACTCAGTGCGACCATGGTTGGATGTTAACAGTGAAGACGGCAACAAATTGAGCCCACAATATGAAACTCACATTTGAAGCTTAAATCAGTGTATTTAAGGGGGGTAGGCTCCCAGATTTCTATGTACTTTTTATTATAATCTCTGCATTTGTCATAATGTCTCGATGGTAATCAATAGATTATAATGATAGGTGCATTCTGGTTCGGCTTCTGACGCACAACTAGGCCGTCCAATTAAACCTGCTGGTTTGAGTTTTGATTGGGTGGAGGTAAATCTTCCCCTGACCCCTTATCCATTATGGATTTTGATTTGACATCATAATTTATTGATTACCATCGAGACATGACAAATGCAGAGGTTATAACAAAAAAAAAAGTACACAGTACATTTCACAGAGTAAATTCTACTCAAACTGAGTACATTTGACTCAAACTGAGTAAGATTTTACCCAAACCAGTTTGAGTAAAATGTACTCAGTTTGAGTACAATTTACTCAGTTTGAGTAAAATTTACTCTGTGAAATGTACTGTGTATATCTGGGAGCCTACCCCCCCCCCCCCCTTAATAGGAGAACCCATTAGAACCCTAATACTTGAACTCATTCCATGTGTACCTCATTAAGGCAGCAGCTAATTATGTAATGAGCACAGTGCAATCTCCTTTCTGGTCGTAACAGACCTCTCAAGTATTGTCATTTGAAAGGAAAGTGTGCACAATGGTTTTACTTACTGCCGCTAGAAGAAAAAATGCCTGAACTGGCAGGAAAGGCTGTAGACGGGCTACTGGAATCTTCTTCCGATTCTCTGCGGTTGTAACCTAAAGATAGATACTTTATTAATCCCATTTTGTTAAACAAAAGTCAGTTTGACATACACTCTACTATATAAAAATGAAGACATGCTCAAATAGAGTGACAGTCAATGTTTCACTTACGCTTGGCATGAGCAAGTAACTTTCTGGATTCCACCGGCTTCAGTACACCTTCAAGTTCATGCGGTTGCAAAAACTGTAGATCGTCCACACTAGTCACTCCGAGGCCGTCAAGTAAATCCAGTAGTAAAGGTTGTAGTCCAGAGCCTGGAAGCACGGCATTTATGTAACTGGCCAGGTCACCCATGACTACAAAGAAAGATAAACACAGCTTGAGCCCAGATTTAGCTAAAAGCTAGCAGGTGAAAAGATGCGACAGGCTGCCTCCACATGTATCAGAGGGGACATGTGATGCAAGGCTTCGATCCTCCCTACAACCGACCAGTGGGGGGCATATGCAAGCAACAATCAGGACAGGGGAGGGAGAATTGGCACAAGAGGTAAATTGGGATGGGGAGAAAAATCACAGAAAGGGCAGAAAAAGTAGGAAAAAAAAAAACAGTAATGAAAGCTGTTTAGGATGGTAGTTCAATGCTAAATAAATACGGCTGTTTTTATTGGCTCACCTGGGGTGCCATTGGCTGAGGGGCACAGCTGTTTGATGCCAGCTCCTCCTTGCAGTGTGTGGAAGTGTGTGAAGACACTGAACGCCCAACTGCTGACACCTATCCTGCCACTTTGCCTGAGTCTGTCCTCAGTGTGTGTGTGTGTGTGTGTGTGTGTGTGTGTGTGTGTGTGTGTGTGTATGAGAATGATTTGGATGCCTATACTACATGTTATATATGCCTCGTGCAGCAATTTAGAATTTAGAATGTATGTACCCAATCAATTATGAATCGAATCATTACTCCCAAGAATCAAGATCAAATATAACTGAGATTCCCATCCCCTCCCCAACTAATCAGCCACCCCATATATCGTCAGTAGCGAATTCAGTAAGCTACTGATCCAGAACACTGTGTTTAAGGGACAGGACTGTCATTCCACATAGACTATATGCAGCTAGTGGATAAAAGTCCAAACACTGTTCAGCATTGATGCAAACCATTTGTCTAGCTGCTTCTCCAAGGGTATAGAGGCCATACTCTGCCAGATAGGATGACGAGTGTGGTATCACCAGGAAGTACACACACTTGTTTTCCTTCATCAGAATGAGCTCAATTTGTCCAAATTCCACTGACTCTTCATTCTTAATGCATAGAAAATAGCCTTTCCTATACAGGGTACCCTTCCACTGCACTTCTGTGGACACCAACTCAGGATGTGGGAGCGAGCTTGCTTTAACCGCATCACGCACTTGGTCACTGTACATGTCAGTGTGGTAAGGAAACATGTTTTTTACTTGCAAAGTTGCAGGAAAGAAAGAGCTGGAGTTCAGATATGACTGAAGCAGCTGATGATTGTTTGCAAGTGTCTTACACACATTTTTGAAGTTCTGTGTCCTCCTTATGCATCTTTTGAAGTATGAGTGTTTGCTCTCAAACCTCATTGTCCACAACCGTATGAGCGGACCAAGTTTCACGATCAAAGAGGGATAGTGGACGAGGTAGTGATGTTTTGGTTTGAGTTTCTCTGTGGGAAATAGTTGTTTCCTTGTTTCAAGATAATCTTGAATCTGAACATTGAGGAAACAGATTTGAGGTACAGATATCTTGGGGGCACAGACCAACTCACAAAGCTCTTTCAGCAAGATCAGTAACTGCCACACTGGATCCTTAGTATCCGACATCTTATCCCCAATAATCACTGGTAGAAGTCTCAAAAGACACCAATTCTCAGCCGCCTGACCACCAATCTTCATACCACTTATACTTACTTCACAAGGAGCAGAACCAGCATCAGAACCCACATATTTGAACTGTGCGATTCGTCGGTTCAGCTGTGTGTATGTGAACCATTTCTTCACCTTTACAAAATACCTCAAGTAAAGGGTAAGGTCATAGGCTACTACGCCTTCAAACAAGTCATGGCCTATGCATGGCGGGAGCCCTGGCTGGCATACATGGAAATACTTAAGAGAGTTGAAAACAGAGTCGAACTTGAGTCCCTTTACATGTGTTGCCTCAGAGTCCTGTAGTTGTCGCAGTGCTTCCTTGTAGGTCTCAACTGTTCTTACCGGAAACCGGTCTGTCGGGTTGTCCATTTTATTTGTAGGGACTAAGCAATACCTGCAGCAGTGACTTGCAGTACTGAAATTCTCAGTAAAGCCACCGATCGAGTGAGAGCCTAAATTGTCCCCCAGAATACATACGACTGTTGCCCGCACCACCTGGCCAGATGAAGTGACCAGTCCATGCCTCTCAAGTTCTCTAATATCTGACAGCATCCGTGCAAACAACTTTTCATGTGCAAAGTACTTAAAGTACCTCTCAGGACACAGAAGCAAAAGCTGCAAGTTGTCAACACTAGAACGATAGATGGCCTCGAAGTTGGCAAGTGTAAAGTAAACTCCTACAATTTTGTGCTTCTTCTTTGATGATCCAAGAGGGTTCACTACCTCAAATGCATCCTGGTACAAGATAAGCTTTAAGCTTATACCTGGCTCCATGAATAAGTCGTTGGACTTGAAAACAGATCCATCGCAAATATCAGTGAACACATTAGTAGAAGCAGCATTATTTTGTGGCTTCACACACTGTTGCCACACAACTGGGTCTTTTAACATGGATCGTAAAGTATCCTGAAGTGGGATATATTGTGCATAGCACTCCCTTCTATTCTCGTCTGTGCCAAGATAAATAGCCTGTGGGTGCACATATGAAAAGTTCTTTTGGAAGAACATCTTTCTTCTGTGCCCAGTGGAAAGGTGAGAGCTGCACAGCGAATGCAAATCTGCTTCTCCCAAAATACTCAAAACACTGTCAATATCAGTCTCAGACAAGTTTGTCTTAGCTCCCATTAACTTTTTGAATTCCTTCTTAGTGTACCGATGACACGTATCATTCAAACTGTCAATTTCTTCAACAATAATCTGTATTGTTGATGATGGAATGAGGCATTTAGCCTGCAGACGCATGTAAAAAAGGCATAGATTTTTTTGATACAGGGCTCTCATTTCAGTGTCATCTGGCATGTCGTCAGATGAACTTGCTACATGACTTTCATCTAAATCCCTTTGCACCTCAGCGGAATCCTGAGTAGACTGCGATTGTGTAGGGCCAGGGGTTACAAACAACTCTGTTTGATTCATATGCAACCGTGCGATATGGCTAGTGAATGATGATTTTACTTTATAGGTTTTGTCACAATTTGCAAATGGACATTTTACTGTCTCTTTTTTCAATATATGCAATTTCAGATGTGCAATGACATCCCTGAGATTAGTATATTGCTCCTGACAACTTGCGGCCTCGCATTTGAATGAACATCCTATATAATTTCTTTGTGAAGCAGAGATGGTCCTGTGGTCACGGTACATATGTGTTTTCAAAGCAGTATACTTCAGAAACTGATGTTTGCAGTCAGCCACACCACAAGGGAATTGCTTGTTTGCTTCATGTCTATGAAGTAACTGATGGTCAACATAACGTTTAAGCGATTTGAATGACAGGCCACAGGACTTACATTTACATGTATGACCAGGCATTTTTCAGAAGTTAAGTATTCCCTCAAATCTCATGTTCCATCTAACAATTCCAGGAAGTTCTGTGTGTGTGCATGTGTATGGATATGACAACAAGTAAGGTATTGGTGTTTAGCAAACTTGTGTATACATGTGGACTAACCTGTCCTAAATCTGCAGATAGGCTAAATGTTGCAACTGATGAAGCGGAACTTCAATCCAAACTGTTGAGACAAAATAAGTGTAAGTGAAGCACAAATAAACTTCAAAAAAGGTTATTTCTAGTGCCGTCAGGCAATTAAAAAAATTAATCTAATTAATCGCATTTTAACCGCATAACCATTTTAGGCCTGATATTTTATATTCTATAATCATATTTCAAATTGCATGTGTCCGGATGGCAGAATTCAGTACTGTATCTACAAAACCTTCTGTTGTATTTTTGTTCAATAAACAATGTGGACTAGGCCAACAGTGACTTTCATGAAGAATGGGGAAAAAAAGTATTGAAATTGACCCAGTTTTAGCGTTTTTATCAAACATTTTGTCTGCCCAACACAATCACCACGCACGTGCATATTTTAATCAATGGTTCATAACGTGCGTGTGTAATCGAAATGATCGTCACAACAGGTGCAGGGCACCAGGGGGCTCACCAGGGGGCGCTGAGAGTCACACACAGCTAGTGGCAGGCACTGATATATGCTTGCTACTACTAGCCGAATGAAAATGTATCTGTTTCACCTAACACTATTGCTCCGTGATTATAGCCACCCATCTCTAAAGCCACCACCCATCTCTAAAGCCACAACCACATTACCATATTTGTAATAATGTAAATCATTGTGTCGTTGTACACATATTGTGTTTATAACGTTAGTAGCTAACATAGCTTAGCTTGGTAGCTATTGTGCTAACAAAATATCCCGACATCCGGCTCGCTGGCCGGCATGAACGGCCGACCCAAAATGGTTCTCTCCTCTCTGTACACCCCGTCCCCACGGGTACCCTGCCGGGGGGCCATGGACGCGACAACGGCGACAATGGTGGCAGCCTGTAGGGCATAGATATCTATAATAGAATATAGATGTCTATGCTGTAGGGTGCTCGAGCCCGTAAAGGCTAGTGGTTCACGATAGCTATGAGCTAACAACGGCCGCCGCTGTTGTCGCGTCCACAAGCTCCTCCGCAGGACACCCGCGAGGACGGGGGCACACAAAGAGGAGAGAACCATAGGCTAACGTCAGTGTAGTGGTCCTGACTGTAGGCAGCAGGGACGGCGGAGCTATATAGGCTAACTGTGATGCACCTAGTGGGCCACCATTGAACTAGTACTATGACCCGGACGCGTGAATATTAAAGGCAACCAACTTGTGTTCAGCTTTTCGTTCAGCGTTTCTCTGATTGGCCACACGGCCAATCAATCAATCCACTAGCACACGCCCTCGCGCAAAGAGAGACGCGGCAAAAGCGCTGGTCGAACCAGCGGTGTTCTGTTGTGTGACTGTACTCTACAGCGGTGTTCTGTTGTGTGACTGTACTAAACACTTCCACCACATGACCGACATTTGACATACAGTACACCTCCTATCTATGTTGGGATTATGTTTGGTCATGACAAAACAATAAAAATCGCTACTGTTAGTAAGCTGCCACCACCCACTTCAATGACAGAGCTCTCATATTTGCGAATGCATAAACTATATCTTAAATTATGGCGATGTGTCTAATATGGCTGTCGTGTAGTCATTGATAAGCGACAGCCATATTAGACACATAGCCATAATTTAAGATATAGTTTATGCATTCGCAAAATATGAGAGCGCTTGTCATTGAAGGGCTTCCTACAACGGAGGAACGGCCGCTGCTGCTGCTGGAGCTGAACCGAGTCAAGCCGCGGGCGGCACACGGAAGCCGGGGAAAAACAACCGCGTCGCCCCGCTGGCTCTTCAACAAGCAGCCTCCACAGCTCCAGTTAACCTAATTTATACCGTAATGAATCATTAAAAAATATACTGTTAACTGGAATATGTTGTTTCTTTACACATATGTTGGATTATGTAATTGGGTTTTCATGACAAAACAATAAAAATCGCTACTTTACATCAGGGTGAACGCTGAACCGAGTCAAGCCGCGGGCGGTGCACGCAAGCCGGAGAAAAAACAACCGCGTCGCCCCGCTGGCTCTTCAACAAGCAGCCTCCACAGCTCCAGTTAACCTAATTTATACCGTAATGAATCATTAAAAAATATACCGTTAACTGGAATATGTTGTTTCTTTACACATATGTTGGATTATGTAATTGGGTTGTCATGACAAAACAATAAAAATCGCTACTTTACATCAGGGTGAACGCTGTTACACTGCCACCACCCACTTCAATGACAGAGCTCTCATATTTGCGAATGCATAAACTATATCTTAAATTATGGCTATGTGTCTAATATGGCTGTCGCGAAGTCATTGATAAGCGACAGCCATATTAGACACATAGCCACAATTTAAGATATAGTTTATGCATTCGCAAAATATGAGAGCTCTGTCATTGAAGGGCTTCGTTCTACAACGGAGCACGGTCGCTGCTGCTGGAGCTGGACCGAGTAGAGCCGGCGGCGGTGCACGGAAGCCGGGGACTAACCACCGCATCGCCCCGCTGACGTTAAAAACGCGAAATAACGTTACTGATGTACAGTGACACCCAGAGTTTCTAGTTACAGTAGTGACGTGTGAATCGAGATAGTCCTAACACTAGTCTGTAACAGTGTTTATTATTAAGAGTCAGATAGTCCTAACAGTGTTTATAGTCCTAACACAGTGTTTATTAGTAATAGTCAGATAGTCAGTGTTTATTATTTCATAACTGTATGGGCTTTGTTTATACATGTACAGTGACGAGTGAATCTAACTTTGGTTGTTAAAAACGCGAAACATAATAATCAGTCAGCAGCGCTCCACTGCTACCGCAGCCCAACACAAGTGCGTTGGAACAGCAGCCCAACACTACACAAGTTGGTTGCCCGCGCTGCCGCACTTGCTCTTTGGATTTCATTTGGGACGTGGGACGGCTGCGCTTGCCTGCGCGTGGGGGCGCGGCCAATCAGAGAAAAGCCGAACACAAGTTGGTTGCCTTTAATATTCACGCTGCGTGAATATTAAAGGCAACCAACTTGTGTTCGGCTTTTCTCTGATTGGCCGCGCCCCCCCGCCCCCACGCGCAGGCAAGCGCACGTCCCAAATGAAATCCAAGGAGCAAGCGAGCGGCAAGCGAGCGGCAGGCTGCTGTTCCAACCAACTTGTGTTCAGCTGCGGTAGCAGTGGACATACAGTACACCTCCTATCTATGTTGGGATTATGTTTGGTCATGACAAAACAATAAAAATCGCTGACAGAGCTCTCATATTTGCGAATGCATAAACTATATCTTAAATTATGGCGGATATAGTTTATGCATTCGCAAAATATGAGAGCGCGCCGCTGTCATTGAAGGGCTTCCTACAACAGAGCACCGCCGCTGCTGCTGCTGAAGCTGTATCAAGCCGGCGGCGGTGCACGGACGCCGGGGAAAAACCACCGCGTCGCCCCGCTGGCGCTTCAGGCTCAGCAGCCTCCACGGGCGAAATAACATATAACGTTACAGTTCCACACTGATGTACAGTGAGTGTCTAATATGGCTGTCGCGAAGTCATGCCTCTCCCTCTGAAAGCCCATCCACGCTGTGTATCATAGACTACCAGATTCGCACTCGTGTATAAACAAAGCCCATACAGTTATGAAATGCGCTGAACTAGAAAGCGTAAAGTTATTATGTTTCGCGTTCCATTGATTAACGCCATTACCTGCTGTGCTGTAGGAAGCAGAGGTACAGTAAGTTACAGTAGGTGTAGGTTACATGTTTAATCAAAGCCCATACAATTTTTCATAATATTTCAAATATCATAATGATGTGTTTTCTATATTATATCCACAGTCATTCATCTAAAAAATTGTATGGGCTTTGATTAAACATGTAACCTACACCTACTGTAACTTACTGTACCTCTGCTTCCTACAGCAAAGCAGGTAATGGCGTTAATCAATGGAACGCGAAACGTAGTCTATGATACACAGCGTGGATGGGCTTTCAGAGGGAGAGGCATGACTTCGCGACAGCCATATTAGACACTCACTGTACATCAGTGTGGAACTGTAACGTTATATGTTATTTCGCCCGTGGAGGCTGCTGAGCCTGAAGCGCCAGCGGGGCGACGCGGTGGTTTTTCCCCGGCGTCCGTGCACCGCCGCCGGCTTGATACAGCTTCAGCAGCAGCAGCGGCGGTGCTCTGTTGTAGGAAGCCCTTCAATGACAGCGGCGCGCTCTCATATTTTGCGAAGCGATTTTAATTGTTTTGTCATGACCAAACATAATCCCAACATAGATAGGAGGTGTACTGTATGTCAAATGTCGGTCATGTGGTGGAAGTGTTTAGTACAGTCACACAACAGAACACCGCTGTAGAGTACAGTCACACAACAGAACACCGCTGGTTCGACCAGCGCTTTTGCCGCGTCTCTCTTTGCGCGAGGGCGTGTGCTAGTGGATTGATTGATTGGCCGTGTGGCCAATCAGAGAAACGCTGAACGAAAAGCTGAACACAAGTTGGTTGCCTTTAATATTCACGCGGACGGGCAAGGCATTTCCTGAAGTGACGTCACGGCCGTGCTAGCTTTTAGATTCGGCTCATTAATATGCACCTGGCTATAGTGACGTCGGCGTTTGATAAGCTTTTTTGATTCGCACGTGCATGTTATTCGTGCGTGGACCTTTTTAACTCTTTCAGAGTGATTTCCGGTGTCAAATGGAAAAAAATAAATAATGAAATTATATACCAATGATGTAAACTACCCATAATTGATCAGTAGGGTTTAACCTGGAGGTTGGGCTTTAATCATCTTTAGGATAGAGGGGGGTATCATGCACCCCCCGGAAATATACTTCTAACCAGTGTTTCTAGATTTGAAAAAAATTATAGGCTTATGTTAACAAGTTGTCAGAGTGTCCCATGTATCATTTATATGCAAATTAAGGACATGATTATCAAAAAACCGCAAACAAATCTGTTTAATATATCTCAGCCAATATTGCAGATAACTGAACCAATTTGGACAAGTCAATCAGGGCAAGCTTATTTGACGCATATCTCGCCTAGAAAGGCTTTCGAAATAGTGAAATGCCATTTGATGGTAGAAATTCGTTTGTTTTCACTCATAAGATGGCGGCGGTCATAAGATGGCGGCGGTCTCGTAACAATAACCTGCAAACCATCCACGTGGTACATACATGTACATAGGCGCCGCTATACTATAGGTGGCAGTGAGATCCTGCTGTAACAACCTCTGTGGAAATATTATCACATTTAAAAAAAGATAAAATCTCCTAAGTTTTAACCTTAACCTAAACAAACGTATTGCTGAAAATATACACTCTATGACTGCTGTCATATACTGCAGAGAACTCTTTCATGGCAAATAAGTAATCTGGTCTTTCCAAAGACATGCGGGACACGTGTGCACGAATACACCTTAAATGATTTTCGAATATAATGCAAAGTTTTGTTCATATTGATTCTACCAAGTGTATACTTTTTATTTCTGAATTTCCCATTCTTAATTCTTACATGTGTGCATGAACACATTCATTGCTTTAGCTGCTTTGCACGAACAAACATGTACGCTAGCATATTGTTACGGTAAAATACGTGGAAATGTACATTTTAAGACAAGACGACAGTCGCAGATTTCTATTATATAATGACTATTTGAAAACAATGACTTAATATAAATGTCTTACTGGGTCGGGTCTTGCTGCTGTTCCTGTCTTTCAGGGCGGAAAAAGGTATTTTTTTTGTGTAATGACGATTTATATAAGAACCTCCCATGCGCAGAACAGCTTGCATAGGTATCTGTGTCTTTTGCCGGTAGCTAAATGACAATGTAATTATAATGTGATTGATTGATTGATTGATTGATTGATTGATTGATTTAAAAGTGTATTAACAGATTGCAGAATGGGTACAGTGCAGTACAGCTCAATACATACAATTGTTAAGGGGATGCAGACCAGAGAAAGACTTCCCCCATTTTCAATTCATCATATGTACACGACTTACAGATAGACAGTACTGCTACATCTATACATTTATGACATACCAGATTTGCAAATACAGTACTGTTTGTGATACAAAAAGTGTCCAGAAAAAGAGTGTATATACATTTGACGTCGAAACTGTATACATTGGAGGAGGTTGGGTAGGTGGGGTGGGGTTGGGTGGGGTGGGGGGGGGGGGGAGCTGTACATTGGAGGTGGGGGGGGGGGGGGGGGGTTGGGCAGGGGGGGGGGGGGGGGACAACTGGGTTAGGAAATGTTTCAACTCATTCAGAACGCAGCGGCCCGCCTGATCTCAAACCTACCGAAGTCGGCCCATGTCACCCCACTTCTTAGGGACCTGCACTGGCTCCCCATTGCTGCACGAATCCGCTTCAAGGCCCTCGACCTAGCATACCGTGCGGCAAAGGGAACCGCTCCCGCCTACCTCCGGTCAATGGTTTCTAACTACACACCCTCAAGACCCCTACGCTCTGCATCTTCTGGCCGCCTCAGACCTACTCCTATCCAAGCTCCGGGAGGGTCATCAAAGAGAAGTCGCCTATTCTCAGTCCTTGCCCCACAATGGTGGAATGAACTATACCCACCCCAGTTAGGACAGCCGAAACACGTCCAATCTTTCGCCGTCGACTAAAGACGCACTTCTTCAACCATTATCTGAATTAAAAAAAAAAATCTAACCCTAACTAACCGTACTGTCATGCACTTGTCCTAATAAACTAACCAGCACTCAACACTTTGATGAACATTGTTGCTCAGCTTGTGCCCTTCCTGATGGCTTGTCGTACAGAACATGTAAGTCGCTTTGGATAAAAGCGTCAGCTAAATGACTAAATGTAAATGTAAATGTAAATTTGTAGGGGCCATGTTTCGAATTGCAGTATCCCGTATAGGTGTTCACTGACCTTTGGGAAGTATTTTGACTAGTGCTGTCAGGCGATTAAAATTTTTAATCTAATTAATTACAGGTTTTGTAATTAATTAATCTAATTAATCGCATTTTAATCGCATATTTATATTTCATATTCATATAAATATTTAAAATTCAAGGACATTACATTATTGTGGCAGGTGACTGATCAATTAAATACACCAAGAAGAATGCTTTAGAAATCAATTTTATTAAATAAATAAAATAAATAAAATGAAAACATACCTCTCAATAAGGTAACATTTGTTGCTGATACAGCTAACAGTTTACACTAAGCTACAGTATCCTCAAATCAGGGTCTACTGCAGGGTCTACTGCAGGATCTAGTGCAGGGTCTACTACAGGGTCTACTGTATGCATGACATCTATTCCTCAGCTTGTTTACATTGTCTGAGTGTAAGGCTGCCCTCTTCTTTTGGACTATGTGACCTGCAAGTGAAGAATGCTTTAGAAATCAATTCTATTAAATTGAATAAATAAATAAATAAAATGAATGAAAACATACCTCTCAATAAGGTAACATTTGTTGCCGATACAGCCAATAACAGTTTACACTAAGCTACAGTATCCTCAAAAATCAGGGTCTAGTGCAGGGTTTACTACAGGGTCTACTGTATGCATGACATCTATTCCTTGAGCCAATTGCTAAGACAAACAAGCTTCAGCTTGTTTACATTGTCTGTGTGTAAGGCTGCCCTCTTCTTTTGGACTATGTGACCTGCAAGTGAAGAATGCTTTAGAAATCAATTTTATTAAATTGAATAAAATAAAATGAATGAAAACATACCTCTCAATAAGGTAACATTTGTTGCTGATACAGCCAATAACAGTTTACACTAAGCTACAGTATCCTCAAAAATCAAAACAGCCCACAGCAAGCTAGTGTCTGGGGGCATGACTACAGGGTCTAGTACAGTGTCTACTACAGTGTCTGGGGGCATGACTACAGGGTCTAGTACAGTGTCTACTACAGTGTCTGGGGGCATGACTACAGGGTCTAGTACAGTGTCTACTACAGTGTCTGGGGGCATGACTACAGGGTCTACTACAGTGTCTGGGGGCATGACTACAGGGTCTACTACAGTTTCTGGGGGCATGACTACAGGGTCTACTACAGTGTCTGGGGGCATGACTACAGGGTCTAGTACAGTGTCTGGGGGCATGACTACAGGGTCTACTACAGTTTCTGGGGGCATGACTACAGGGTCTAGTACAGTACGACCTGGAATAGTTTAGGGAATAACAGCAATGATACTTTAATGATTATATACTGGACACACTAGGGGGGGGTTAATCCGGTCGCTTGTAAGCCGACAGGAGTAGGAGGGGGGGGGGGGGGTAGAATCCGGCTGCCTCATCCGGCCAAGGGTATCCCAGGTGAACCCACTGTAGTGCCGTTCAATGCGCCGGCGATCCTTGGACCACAGATGAAAGCAGGTGGACTCTTTGTGGGCCGGCGTCATCCGGTCCACGGAGGAGAGACGTGAAGCGACCTCGTCTTGCAGAGCGTCTCCTCACCTTGCGTCCTCTCCAGGGGGGGGGGGGTTCCAACACACGGCAGTGTCGGGGGTCTTTATCCATGGAATAATCAAAGTATACAAAGCATAATCCGTGCCTGGGAAGGCGGGCTGTCGTCGGCAGAATAATCCGGTATACAGGTCCACTCGCTCGTCGGCTCTGGGGCTCCTCGGGTGCAGCTTCACGTGGGGTCAACCACCCTGGATAAGCAGCCAGTTCTCTGCCCGAAACGATGGGGTACTGACTACGGTAGTATTCTCACCGCACGAAGCACTATATATTAACAGACTATTATTAGCTTAATAGACTACGTCCAACTCGACGATATAGTGCCAAATATGACTATTCAAATATTAATATACTGACTACAGGGTCTAGTACAGTGTCTACTACAGTGTCTGGGGGCATGACTACAGGGTCTACTACAGTGTCTGGGGGCATGACTACAGGGTCTAGTACAGTGTCTGGGGGCATGACTACAGGGTCTAGTACAGTGTCTGGGGGCATGACTACAGGGTCTAGTACAGTGTCTGGGGGCATGACTACAGGGTCTAGTACAGTGTCTGGGGGCATGGTCTACTACAGTGTCTGGGGGCATGACTACAGGGTCTACTACAGTGTCTGGGGGCATGACTACAGGGTCTACTACAGTGTCTGGGGGCATGACTACAGGGTCTACTACAGTTTCTGGGGGCATGACTACAGGGTCTACTACAGGGTCTGGGGCATGACTGCAGGGTCTAGTGCAGGGTCTAGTGCAGGGTCTACTGTATGCATGACAAATCTATTCCTTGAGCCAATTGCTTGTTTACATTGTCTGAGAGTAAGGCTGCCCTCTTCTTTTGGACTATGTGACCTGCAAGTGAAAATAGCCTCTCACATGGCACAGAGGTAGCAGGAGTAGCCAGATATTTGCGAGCAAGAGGAGACAGCTGTCCATAGGCTTTTGCGTGAGCTGCCCACCACTCCAGTGGACAGTCATTCATTCCGATGCTGGGCTCAGCTTTGTAGAGGTCTAATTGTCCTGACAGTACCCTGACTTCATCTGAATCAGAGTCTGAAGACAGCAGGAGGAGGGTCCTCTTCGCTGGTGGCTCGTCCTCTGTGGCTTGTGGAGCAGCTTTGTCTGCTTCTGGTCCTGGCAGCATCTCTTTAAGCCAGGTCCACACCTAATAAGAGGGACAATTAATTAGTTGCATAGGACTTTTCATGACAGCCTAAGGACTTAACACTGGTCTTCTCATTCACACACACACCTCATCCCTCTCGTCCTTTGGTACGCTCTTCAAGTCCTTGAATCGCGGGTCGAGGGCTGTAGCCAGCTTCAGCCATCTGTTGTTGAGGGTCGCTTTGCGTGCGTCCAGGTCCTTCGTGAAGCTGGCCTTGAACTTTACCATGTAGCCCGGATCCTCCTCGTTGAGGTCCATGATGCGGTTTAGGTGGCAGAGTGCGGGGAGCACCACAGAGCATGAGACGTAGGTTTCCCCTCCAAGGAGCTCAGTCACATACCTGCAGTGAAACAAGAGAGCGAGAGAGAAAGAGGTGAAGGTGTGTGTATGAGAGGGAGATAGGTGTGTGTATGGGGGAGAGAGGGGGGGTGAGGTGTGTGTATGGGAGAGAGATAGGTGTGTGTATGGGGGAGAGAGGGGGGGGGGGTGAGGTGTGTGTATGGGAGAGAGAGGGGTGAGGTGTGTGTATGGGGGAGAGAGGGGGGGGGGTGAGGTGTGTGTATGGGAGAGAGATATGTGTGTGTATGGGGGAGAGAGGGGGGGGTGAGGTGTGTGTATGGGAGAGATAGGTGTGTGTATGGGGGAGAGAGGGGGGGGGTGAGGTGTGTGTATGGGAGAGAGATAGGTGTGTGTATGGGGGAGAGAGGGGGGGTGAGGTGTGTGTATGGGAGAGATAGGTGTGTGTATGGGGGAGAGAGGGGGGGGTGAGGTGTGTGTATGGGAGAGAGATAGGTGTGTGTATGGGGGAGATTGGGGGGTGAGGTGTGTGTATGGGAGAGAGAGAGTGGGGTGTGAGGTGTGTGTATGGGGGAGAGAGAGAGAGGAGGGGGGTGTATGGGGGGAGAGAGAGAGGGAGAGACACTTACCTGCAGGGCTCAAGTACAAGCTCCAGCTTCTTCAGTTTGTCACACTCTGTGGGGGTCAGCATGGACAGCTTGTGGTTCTGTTGGGCCAAAGTGGCAGTCACAGCCTCCTGGTTCCTCAGGTACCGTGAGATCATGGCCAGTGTCGAATTCCACCTTCCAATTCAATAAAATAACTATTAGTCCCACTGGGGGTTGTTAATGCAGCATGATGCAATTGTACAGAACACAAAGAAATAAACACACACACACACTAAATTTACCCTAAGCATACAACAGGTAGTTAAACAGTCTCACCTTGTGGATACATCTTGTATCATGGGCTCTTTTGCTTGTCCGAGGGCAGTCTGCTGCTGCTGCAGTTCTTCTGTACTGGCAGGGCTGTGCTTGAAGTGGCCTACAATCTTGCGGCACTTTGCCAGGGTGGTGTCAAGGCTTCTGTCCTCAAGGGAGACTGTGATGGTTCTTTGCAGCACGTGTGCAGCACATGGCATGTGCTGGAACGGCATATAGCGCGCTGCTGCTATCATATTACGGGCGGAATCAGTCCCAATAGATGTGACTTTATCTTTTATATTCCACTCTTCTATTACTGTGTTGAACTGTTCAGCACACGCATCGGCGAAATGGCGGCCCACAGTTTTGGTCACCGTTAATGCAAATGATTGCAGTTTCCACTCAGTATCGATCAAGTGCACTGTGACACCCAAATAATTATGATTGCCCACCGACGTCCAGTGATCACCCGTTAGGGCCATTGGGCCAGCCCGTGCCAACACTTCTTCCCTCGCCTCCCTCTCTGTGTCATACATGTTGTGGATCCTTTTCATCACTGTAGCTCTCGAGGGTAGCTTGTAAGAAATGACTCCGCTAAACCCTTATCTTCCACTATAGCTATTGGCCTACAATATTTTGCTATCCACTTCGCGACGCTGTTGGTTAGTTTGTCTGTGGTGGATTTACTCAACCGTTTGCCTAACGGTAATTCTCCAAGAGTGGTTTGACGAAGCGTGCGAGTTGCTCTGGAGCTAACGTTAGCTACACTGGAGCTGCTCGAACAACTTGCCTGGACATGTTTAGCGTTCATGTGATACGTTAGACTAGAGCAGCTTCGGTGATACGCAAATTCTTTTTGACATAAGCTACATATTACAATGGTCTTGTTTACTGTCCCATCTATATTCTTTTTGAAATTGAACTTGCCGTTCATAGGTCCCAGGAGTATCGCCTCGGGTGATGCTGACATCTTGTTCCAGCTGAGCTAATTCCTTTGTGTGTTTGTTTTGTTTGATAGACGACGCATGTGTGAAGTGACGATCAAGTAGGCTACGGGTCATTCAATGGGCCAAGTTTAATACGCCCAACTCAAGCGTGGATTTCAAAATAAAAGCGCACCGATTTGCCACTTGTCTAAAGTAAATATAGGTCGGCTGTAATTAATTTTGCGTCAATTTTCATAACGCGATAATTTGCTGTGTAATTAATTAATCTAATTAACGCGATAAACTGACAGCCCTAATTTTGACATGTACATGGGTACCTTAGTCGTATAGTGTATCTTGTAGACCAGGCCCATTGCAAGTTGCTGTACTCTGTCGTCTACTCTAAGCCATCCTAGGTTGTCAAAGTGGGCAGGGGTGAGGTGGGTTCTGGGGGTAAGGTCAAGTAGTAGTCTGACCAGTTTGTTTTGTGATGTTTGTAATTTAGATTTAAGCGCCTATGAGGTGCTTTGGTACCATGAGGTGCACGCATAGTCGTAGTATATTGAATGAGGGCTCCTGCCAGAGTCTTCAGGGTATTCTTGGTTGACTTTTTTTATTACATTGGATGCCATTTTGTCACAGGAAAGATTTGCCTCTAGGATGGAACCCAGGTAGGTAATTTCGTCTTTCCTTGTGACAATATTGTCACCCATGCACTGCAACTGAGAAGCCGTCGGTCTTGCTGAGTTTGTTATTTGAACCGAAGAGAATGGACTCTGTTTTGCCCATGTGTAATGATAGTTTGTTATCAGCGAGCCATATGCAGATTTTGCCTATATAGTTCCGAGCTGAGGGTTTTTTCAACCTGCAACTTGTTCTTATCAGAGACCAGCATGGCTGAGTCGTCCGCAAAGAGGAACAAGTTGCAGTCACAGGCTGACGACATGTCATTTGCATAAATTAGGAAGAGTAGCGGTCCTAGTATGCTTCCTTGTGGAACACCACAGCTCACTGTGAGGGGGGGGGATAGAGTATACCGTTTACCTCTACCATCTGTTCTCTCCCCTCCAGGTAGGATTGCATCCAGCTCACTGATAAGCTATCAAAATCAATTGCTTTTAGCTTGTCAATCAGAATGGAGTGATTGACAGTATCGAAGGCCTTTTGTAGGTCCAGCATGACCATGCCGCAGTATTTGCCCGCGTCCACCTCTTGTTTGATGTGGTCGTTCAAATAGAGGAGGCATGTGTCAGGGAGCAGCTAGATATATAGCTTAGCACAAGGGCTGGAAGCAGTAGGGAGCAGCTAGCTATATAGCTTAGCACAAGGGCTGGAAGCAGTAGGGAGCAGCTAGCTATATAGCTTAGCACAAGGGCTGGAAGCAGTATAGGGACCAGCTAGCCTGCTTAGCACAAGGGCTGGAAGCAGTAGGGAGCAGCTAGCTATAGCTTAGCACAAGGGCTGGAAGCAGTATAGGGACCAGCTAGCATATAGCTTAGCATAAGGGCTGGAAGCAGTAGGGAGCAGCTAGCTATAGCTTAGCACAAGGGCTGGAAGCAGTATAGGGACCAGCTAGCTATAGCTTAGCACAAGGGCTGGAAGCAGTAGGGAGCAGCTAGCTATAGCTCAGCACAAGGGCTGGAAGCAGTATAGGGACCAGCTAGCCTATAGCTTAGCACAAGGGCTGGAAGCAGTAGGGAGCAGCTAGCTATAGCTTAGCACAAGGGCTGGAAGCAGTATAGGGACCAGCTAGCCTATAGCTTAGCATAAGGGCTGGAAGCAGTAGGGAGCAGCTAGCTATAGCTTAGCACAAGGGCTGGAAGCAGTATAGGGACCAGCTAGCTATAGCTTAGCACAAGGGCTGGAAGCAGTATAGGGACCAGCTAGCCTGCTTAGCACAAGGGCTGGAAGCAGTAGGGAGCAGCTAGCTATAGCTTAGCACAAGGGCTGGAAGCAGTATAGGGACCAGCTAGCCTATAGCTTAGCATAAGGGCTGGAAGCAGTAGGGAGCAGCTAGCTATAGCTTAGCACAAGGGCTGGAAGCAGTATAGGGACCAGCTAGCCTATAGCTTAGCACAAGGGCTGGAAGCAGTAGGGAGCAGCTAGCTATAGCTTAGCACAAGGGCTGGAAGCAGTATAGGGACCAGCTAGCTATAGCTTAGCACAAGGGCTGGAAGCAGTATAGGGACCAGCTAGCCTATAGCTTAGCATAAGGGCTGGAAGCAGTAGGGAGCAGCTAGCTATAGCTTAGCACAAGGGCTGGAAGCAGTATAGGGACCAGCTAGCCTGCTTAGCACAAGGGCTGGAAGCAGTAGGGAGCAGCTAGCTATAGCTTAGCACAAGGGCTGGAAGCAGTATAGGGACCAGCTAGCCTATAGCTTAGCATAAGGGCTGGAAGCAGCTCAGTAGCTAACATAACAACTGTGGTTAAGGCCTTTATTAACCAGCAGCTCAGTAGCTAACATAACAACACTGTGGTTAAGGCCTTTAACCAGCAGCTCAGTAGCTAACATAACAACACTGTAGTTAAGGCCTTTAACCGCAGCTCAGTAGCTAACATAACAACACTGTAGTTAAGGCCTTTAACCAGCAGCTCAGTAGCTAACATAACAACACTGTGGTTAAGGCCTTTAACCAGCAGCTCAGTAGCTAACATAACAACACTGTAGTTAAGGCCTTTAACCGCAGCTCAGTAGCTATAACAACACTGTGGTAAGGCCTTTAACCAGCAGCTCAGTAGCTAACATAAGAACACTGTAGTTAAGGCCTTTAACCGCAGCTCAGTAGCTAACATAACAACACTGTAGTTAAGGCCTTTAACCAGCAGCTCAGTAGCTAACATAACAACACTGTAGTTAAGGCCTTTAACCAGCAGCTCAGTAGCTAACATAACAACTGTGGTTAAGGCCTTTAACCAGCAACTCAGTAGCTAACATAACAACTGTGGTTAAGGCCTTTAACCAGCAGCTCAGTAGCTAACATAACAACTGTGGTTAAGGCCTTTAACCAGCAGCTCAGTAGCTAACATAACAACACTGTGGTTAAGGCCTTTAACCAGCAGCTCAGTAGCTAACATAACAACACTGTGGTTAAGGCCTTTAACCAGCAGCTCAGTAGCTAACATAACAACACTGTAGTTAAGGCCTTTAACCAGCAGCTCAGTAGCTAACATAACAACTGTGGTTAAGGCCTTTAAATAGCTGCACTCATAGAAGCCTGTATGTTGATGTAGCCTCATAAAGCTAACATTATAGCTGCACTCATAGGATGTTGATGTAGCCTCATAAAGCTGCATATGCTGCACTCATAGGAGCGTGTTGATGTAGCCTCATAAAGCTAACAAGAGTATATGTAATACTGTGGTTATGGCCTCTATAGTTAGCAGCTCATAGCTAACATAATACTGTGGTTAAGGCCTGCAGCAGCTCAGTAGCTAACATAACAACACTGTAGTTAAGGCCTTTAACCAGCAGCTCAGTAGCTAACATAACAACTGTGGTTAAGGCCTTTAAATAGCTGCACTCATAGGAGCCTGCATGTTGATGTAGCCTCATAAAGCTAACATTATAGCTGCACTCATAGGATGTTGATGTAGCCTCATAAAGCTGCATATGCTGCACTCATAGGAGCGTGTTGATGTAGCCTCATAAAGCTAACAAGAGTATATGTAATACTGTGGTTATGGCCTCTATAGTTAGCAGCTCATAGCTAACATAATACTGTGGTTAAGGCCTGCAGCAGCTCAGTAGCTAACATAACAACACTGTAGTTAAGGCCTTTAACCAGCAGCTCAGTAGCTAACATAACAACTGTGGTTAAGGCCTTTAAATAGCTGCACTCATAGGAGCCTGCATGTTGATGTAGCCTCATAAAGCTAACATTATAGCTGCACTCATAGGATGTTGATGTAGCCTCATAAAGCTGCATATGCTGCACTCATAGGAGCGTGTTGATGTAGCCTCATAAAGCTAACAAGAGTATATGTAATACTGTGGTTATGGCCTCTATAGTTAGCAGCTCATAGCTAACATAATACTGTGGTTAAGGCCTGCAGCAGCTCAGTAGCTAACATAACAACACTGTAGTTAAGGCCTTTAACCAGCAGCTCAGTAGCTAACATAACAACTGTGGTTAAGGCCTTTAAATAGCTGCACTCATAGAAGCCTGCATGTTGATGTAGCCTCATAAAGCTAACATTATAGCTGCACTCATAGGATGTTGATGTAGCCTCATAAAGCTGCATATGCTGCACTCATAGGAGCGTGTTGATGTAGCCTCATAAAGCTAACAAGAGTATATGTAATACTGTGGTTATGGCCTCTATAGTTAGCAGCTCATAGCTAACATAATACTGTGGTTAAGGCCTGCAGCAGCTCAGTAGCTAACATAACAACACTGTAGTTAAGGCCTTTAACCAGCAGCTCAGTAGCTAACATAACAACTGTGGTTAAGGCCTTTAACCTGTGGTTAAGGCCTTTAACCGCAGCTCAGTACGCTAACATAACAATACTGGTTACTGATTTATTATTTACATTGAAAAGATACAGAGATAATTTGTTAAAGCTGGACCAGCACACTACACCTAGGTTAGTAAACCTAGGCCCCAGATTCAGATTCAGATTCAGATTCCTTTATTTAGCCATTTGTGTAAAACATAATTGTTGCAGCAATACAGTGTATGCATTTCCTTTCTTTTTTCACAGAAAACAACACCAACACAGACAAGAAACGAAACAGTGCAGTGGGGGATTAATCAATAAATACATTATATAAAGTGAAGAGTGCAGGGATCCAGTACGGACTAGTGCAGTGCAGTCAGTGTCATTGTGCCAGTGTCACTTGGGGGCAGAGGGGGGGGGGTACCGAGGGGGGGGGGGGGACCTGAGGCATTGATCAGCCTGGCGGCTGAGGGGAAGAAGCTCAGTCTGTGTCGAGCTTTCACAGCCTTTGGGATCCTCAGCCTTCTCCCAGAGGGGAGCAGGGTGAAGAGGCTGTGACCCTCTGCTAAAGCTCCACTCCTGCACTAAAGTCGGGGATTCAGTTGGACTCAGATCTGCTGCGTTCCCCCCTACCTGGTGACAGTGTACATCTCATAAAGTAGGGATAATCCACCCTGCTACACAAACATCTCAAAACAAACTGGTCAGACTACTGCTTGACCTTACTTCTAGAACCCACCTCGCCCCTGCCCACGTGACAACCTAGGATGGCTTAGAGTAGACGACAGAGTACAGCAACTTGCAATGGGCCTGTCTACAAGATACATACACGACCAAGGTATATGTGTACAGGTCAAAATACTTCCCAAAGGTCAGTGAATACCACGACCACAACACCATGGGAGCTCCACAAATCATGTTAAACCCAGATTCGGCTCAAACAGGGACTAAACACGTTTTGCAATTATGCCACATCAATGTGGAACGCCCTACCCAAAGATGTAAAGGAATGTGAATCACTACCCACTTTCAAAACACTCTCAAAGAACACCTACGGGAGACTGCAATTCGAAACTGGCCCCTGTAAATGTCCTAACCCAACCCCCTCCAATGTACAGTAAAGTACCAAACATGGTTTTGTCAATATTCCAATGTACAGTTGTGCTTGTGCAGTTGTACAGTGTGCCCCCCCCCCACCCCTCCTACCCCCCCCCCACCTATAATGTACGGTTCTACGTCAAATATATACTCTCTTTTCTAGACTCTTTTTGTATCACAAACAGTAGGCCTACTGTATTTGCAAATCTGGTATGTCATAAATGTATAGAAGTGTCTATCTGTATGTCACATGTCATGTTATGATGAATTGAAAATGGGGGTCCCTGATGTAAACAAGACGAACGTCTTTCTCTGGTCTGCATGCCCTTAACAATTGTATGTATTGAGCTGTACTGTATTGTACCCATTCTGCAATCTGTTAACAAAGTTTTCAATCAATCAATCAAAACCGTGGTCAGTCTGTGCGGAGAAACAAGGATAGCATGGTTGCCAGATCGGATTAACAATATCCGAACCGCCCATTGTTATCAAAGGTTTGTCAGATTAAGGCTGACTCTCAAATCTGGCAACACTGATGCGTTGCATTGTGGGGGATCCCGGTTTGAAATTTGAATTGAACCGCGCTACAGACAGAGCCTGCACGTCGTGAGCAACGGAATTGCATCTTCTCCTCAGGTAATTGTGCAACACATATCTTTTATTATTTATAAGTAATGCGTGCCGCTGATATAAATGAGTGCTGTTTAGTCTGTGTTTTCAGTGACTACTGTAACGTTATTAGCTCGATATTATTAAACTGGCGGGATCTGTAAAATACCGGAGCTGCTAACTGGCTAACGGTATGACTAGCTAACGTTGTATACTGTACCCGGAGCTGCTAACGTTATGACTATGACAGCTAACTTTTGGTACCTACTGTACCAGGAGCTGCTAACTGGCTAACGTTATGAGAGCTAACGTTGGGGTACATATATACTGTACCCGGAGCTGCTAACGTTATGACTATGAGAGCTAACTTTTGGTACCTACTGTACCAGGAGCTGCTAACTGGCTAACGTTATGAGAGCTAACGTTGGGGTACATACTGTACCCGGAGCTGCTAACGTTATGACTATGAGAGATAACTTTTGGTACCTATACTGTACCAGGAGCTGCTAACGTTATGAGAGCTAACGTTGGGGTACATACTGTACCCGGAGCTGCTAACTGGCTATCATTCAGGTGGGGCTTATAGTGTGAAAAGTATGCTAACCCTACTGTCATGCACTAATAAACTAACCTACACTGTAACACGCAACACTTTGATGAATATTGTTACTCAGCTGATAGAGTTGTAATAAAATATATAATTTCATTGTTGCAAATATACTGTTACAGTGCTGGATCTCATCAATGAGATGAACGCAGAAGACGGCTCAAGAACAACTACTTCAAGTGGTCGTAATGGATGTATACATTTTTTTTATTGTGTGTGTGACTGACTGTATATATAATATATACTTTTTAATCTGGGACATCATTTTCAAAGAGTCATCCTGTAATGCCTTCTCTCTCTCTCTCCCAAGACGGTCAAGATCTACCAAGTCTTCAAGATCTTCAAGTGGTCATGCTTGTAAGTGATGTATACAATGTTTTATTGTGTGTGTGACTGTGTATATATATACTTTTCAATCTGGGACTTTCATTTCAACAGCTGGAAAGGGTCATCCTGTGTTGATGGATGCTACTGTATATTATGTAGATGTGCATGACATGGACTAAATTAGAGGTCCTAGATATGCAAAATAATATTGAGAATGACTGGCCTTAGACTATCTACTAACGTATTCTCGCTCTCTCTCTAGGTTCATGGCCACTAATGACTTCAGACCTTCAGAAGGACAGTATGCTGGATGAGGAAGGTCTTGGCCATGCTGCAATGGCTCCTAGAAGACAAGAACGGAGAGGTGCTGGACCTGGCTGTCAAATGGTTTGTAATGCTACAGTATATTATGTAGATGTGCATGACATGGACTAAATTAGAGGTCCTAGATATGCAAAATAATATTGAGAATCACTGGCCTTAGACTATCTACTAACGTATTCTCGCTCTCTCTCTAGGTTCATGGCCACTAATGACTTCAGACCTTCAGAAGGACAGTATGCTGGATGAGGAAGGTCTTGGCCATGCTGCGATGGCTCCTAGAAGACAAGAACGGAGAGGTGCTGGACCTGGCTGTCAAATGGTTTGTAATGCTACAGTATATTATGTAGATGTGCATGACATGGACTAAATTAGAGGTCCTAGATATGCAAAATAATATTGAGAATCACTGGCCTTAGACTATCTACTAACGTATTCTCGCTCTCTCTCTAGGTTCATGGCCACTAATGACTTCAGACCTTCAGAAGGACAGTATGCTGGATGAGGAAGGTCTTGGCCATGCTGCAATGGCTCCTAGAAGACAAGAACGGAGAGGTGCTGGACCTGGCTGTCAAATGGTTTGTAATGCTACAGTATATTATGTAGATGTGCATGACATGGACTAAATTAGAGGTCCTAGATATGCAAAATAATATTGAGAATCACTGGCCTTAGACTATCTACTAACGTATTCTCGCTCTCTCTCTAGGTTCATGGCCACTAATGACTTCAGACCTTCAGAAGGACAGTATGCTGGATGAGGAAGGTCTTGGCCATGCTGCGATGGCTCCTAGAAGACAAGAACGGAGAGGTGCTGGACCTGGCTGTCAAATGGTTTGTAATGCTACAGTATATTATGTAGATGTGCATGACATGGACTAAATTAGAGGTCCTAGATATGCAAAATAATATTGAGAATCACTGGCCTTAGACTATCTACTAACGTATTCTCGCTCTCTCTCTAGGTTCATGGCCACTAATGACTTCAGACCTTCAGAAGGACAGTATGCTGGATGAGGAAGGTCTTGGCCATGCTGCGATGGCTCCTAGAAGACAAGAACGGAGAGGTGCTGGACCTGGCTGTCAAATGGTTTGTAATGCTACAGTATATTATGTAGATGTGCATGACATGGACTAAATTAGAGGTCCTAGATATGCAAAATAATATTGAGAATCACTGGCCTTAGACTATCTACTAACGTATTCTCGCTCTCTCTCTAGGTTCATGGCCACTAATGACTTCAGACCTTCAGAAGGACAGTATGCTGGATGAGGAAGGTCTTGGCCATGCTGCGATGGCTCCTAGAAGACAAGAACGGAGAGGTGCTGGACCTGGCTGTCAAATGGTTTGTAATGCTACAGTATATTATGTAGATGTGCATGACATGGACTAAATTAGAGGTCCTAGATATGCAAAATAATATTGAGAATCACTGGCCTTAGACTATCTACTAACGCATTCTCGCTCTCTCTCTAGGTTCATGGCCACTAATGACTTCAGACCTTCAGAAGGACAGTATGCTGGATGAGGAAGGTCTTGGCCATGCTGCGATGGCTCCTAGAGGACAAGAACGGAGGTGCAGGACCTGGCTGTCAAATGGTTTGTAATGCTACAGTATAAATTATTGTATTACATCACGCTCACCATCAATGACTCCACCATCACCCCTCCCCCCTAGTCCGCAACCTCTGTGTCATCCTCGACCCCACCCTCTCATTTGACCCCATGTCCGCTCCATTGTCAAAACTTCATATTTTCACCTCCGCAACATTGCCAAAATCCGTCACTGCCTCTACCCCCTGCTGCTGAATCCCTCATACACGCCTTCATCTTTTCCCTCCTGGACTACTGTAACTCCCTCCTCACTGGCATCACCTCCCGCTCCCTTCATAAACTGCAGATGGTCCAAAACTCAGTTGCCCGCCTCCTCACTAACACCCGGTCCCGCGAACACATCACTCCTGTCCTCCACTCCCTCCACTGGCTCCCGATCAAGGAACGCATTAACTTCAAAACACTACTCCTCACCTTCAAAGCCATCCATAGCCTGGCCTCACCCTGGTCTTAAACTTTTTACACCAAGAGAACGGTGGGGAGAGAATATATACATATGATGGGGAGAGAATATATACATACAGTGGGGAGGAGACTGTACATTAGGAGGGGGTGGGTGGGTGGGAGAGAAATATACATATAATAGACAGTCTCCTCCCCACCGTATGTATATATTCTCTCCCCACCATATGTATATTTCTCTCCCACCCACCCACCCCCTCCTAATGTACAGTCTCCTCCCCACCATATGTATATATTCTCTCCCCACCATATGTATATATTCTCTCCCCACCATATGTATATTTCTCTCCCACCCCCTCCTAATGTACAGTCTTCTCCCCACCGTATGTATATATTCTCTCCCCACCATATGTATATTTCTCTCCCACCCACCCACCCCCTCCTAATGTACAGTCTCCTCCCCACCGTATGTATATATTCTCTCCCCACCATATGTATATATTCTCTCCCCACCATATGTATATTTCTCTCCCACCCCCTCGTAATGTACAGTCTCCTCCCCACCGTATGTATATATTCTCTCCCACCCCCTCCTAATGTACAGTCTCCTCCCCACCGTATGTATATTCTCTCCCCACCATATGTATATTTCTCTCCCACCCCCTCCTAATATACAGTCTCCTCCCCACCGTATGTATATATTCTCTCCCCACCGTATGTATATTTCTCTCCCACCCACCCCCTCCTAATGTACAGTCTCCTCCCCACCGTATGTATATATTTTCTCCCACCCCCTCCTAATGTACAGTCTCCTCCCCACCGTATGTATATATTCTCTCCCCACCGTATGTATATTTCTCTCCCACCCACCCCCTCCTAATGTACAGTCTCCTCCCCACCGACCGTATGTATATTCTCTCCCCAACGTATGTATATATACCGCCATCTTTCTCCCGGGTTGGTGTGATCACATGACTGACAAAGCCGTGCAGTGATGGGCCAGAAGTCAATTCGATTGCATCCAGGCTCGATTGCTTATCCTGTCTGGGTAGCCCGGATGATGGTTTTTTACATCGAATTTTATACACCGCAATTATGCATCGAATGCATCAATCAATCAAGACCCGCGTCGCAGGCACTGCATTCCGTTCTCAGAATGGATTTGAGAGAGATCATCAGCAGGCTATATATGATATTCAGACTCTAGATCTATTTGCAGAGCCAGATGAGATGAGGCAACCTGTGCGATTGGCTCTTGACAACTAATTTTGCACGTACTGTATAGGCTACAGACAGTATGTGTGTATGTGCGCACTGCGGGAGGTGGCCAGAAGCGCGCAACTAGCCAACTACTATTATTACTACTATATTAATACAGTTTTATCCATGGCAAAGCGCTCCAGCGCTTGAATACGGCCGGGGGATCCGCTCTATACAATGCAGACCCACGGCTCTCGTATTATAATGAGCCCGCGAGGCGTGTTATTATTAGAGTTAATAATATTGTATATTGTTTCCACTGCCTTTTTATTCTATTTTTACTTCTCCACTGTACTATAACTATGTCTTCTACTACCTGTACCTCCCCTCCCCCCGGCCCTCCCCATGCTGCTGAATTTATATTATTTTATGAATACAACGTTTAATGTTCGCTAACGTAGAGAAACATCAGACGTAATTCGAGATACGTCAGACGTACTTCGAGATACTTCCGTACTTTCCGCCAATCAGCGCATTGCCCTGTCACAGGAGTAATAGTCCTGTGGCAGGGCGGAAGTTCCAATCTGGACCGAGGCTCCGAGTCTGCAGCTGGACCCTATTGGATCTCGCTGTACAGCGTTATTGAGATCAATATTGAATTTTTTCGCCATGGCATTCAAAATTCATATATACACCCATGGCCGCCTAGTTATAGTTGAAAGTGGGGGTGCAAGATTCTTTTTTATTCTTTTTTTTTATTTTATTTTTTTTACATTTAATGAACACCTGTATGTGCAATTTCCTGCAATATAGAGCCTTCAATCTTGACCAAAATAAAGCTGCTCTTTTCACTATAAAACTCAGTTTATATTGCAGTATGATAGCTATAATAATAATAACTTCACTGCGAGGGCTCTTTTAGCTAACGCTAGCTAGGCACGTATGATAGCCAATTACTATTATAATAATAATAATAATAATAACTTTCCCATCCTCCCAAAGCCCCTCCGGCCCCGTTCACATCCGCAGCGGCAGTACCAACAACAACAACAATTAATTGACGCTATCAATAGCCCCAGTGAGCGAGGCGGCTAGCTGAATGAATGAATGAAAACTTTATTTAACAGATTGCAGAATGGGTACAATACAGTACGGCTCAATACACACAATTGTTAAGGTGATGCAGACCAGAGAAAGACGTTTGTCTTGTTTACATCAGGGTCCATACTAGCCCCTTTCGTGACTGTGCTGCACCGAGTGAATCCACAGTCACTTGCTCCTCAATGGGAAACCAACCTAGATTTACCCTGAAGGACTGGTTCTGGCCGAACCGTTCGTTATACAAGTATCACAGAGACATTACAAATGTGCTCACAGTTGCACGAGGGTTTCGGACAGAGATACGGGATGGTGCGCAGGCGCTGTGATCACCCAACGGCGGAAATAATGCCGCTTTGAGCAGTTTATAAAAAAATATTAAAAATATTTATTAGCAACGCCGAGCTTTCAAACCATCCCGTATCTCTGTCCGAACATATACAGAAATAAATACAGTAAAAACATACATGACATCATGACATTTATGGCATAGGGACATACATGACATACAGGTATATACTGTAGTACTGTTACATTTGTGACATATACGATATGCAAATAATATACAGTACTGTTACCAGAGATCCTAACAGAAAATATTATATATATATGATGGGGATGAGACTGTACATTAGGAGGAGGGGGGGGGGGGGGGGGTGGACATTTACGGTGGCCAGTTTCGAATTGCAGTCTCCCGTAGGTGCTCTTTAAGAGCGGTTTTGAATGTGGGCAGGGGTAAAGTGGGTTTTAGGAGTGAGGTTAAGCAGTAGTCTGACCAGTTTGTTTTGTGATGTTTGTAATCTTGTTTTTAGTGCCTTTGAGGTGCTTTGGTACCATGAGGTGCAGGCATAGTCGTAGTACCCTTGAATGAGTACTGAGAGTACCCATGATTTTTGCCATTTTGTTATCGTGAAATTGGTATTAAATTTAATTCTGATTGGCATTAAAAAGTCTTAAAGCCTTAAATCTGACTGGGCTAAACCCTGGTTATTTTCAGCCCAATTTATTCATTTCACTGCAAACCATCTGATCAATATATCACCCATACTACATAAAGCATTTACTGACGATCACGTAATTATAAACGCCGCCCCCCCCCCCCCCTTTCCTCCGTGCATGATGACGCATAACGTATACGATCATATACAGTTGCATTTTTTAATATAGCGTGTCTAGGGAATAAACGGCAATCGATGCATTTAGGTCTATAACTCACATTCTAGGAATTACTACAGAAAATGATAAAACATACTTATATTCTAGAAGGTATTTTTGTATGAATGAAAAAGTATAACGTTCCTACATCCTGAACAATAGATAATCGATGTTGAATGCAGGCATTAAAGTGTTCCGTCTCAAGACGGATTTCCGTCAATTTGATTGGGGAGATCCGTCAATTTGATTCGCAGTCTAACGGAATTGACTACCTGGTATAATATGATTTGTAGATGCATACAGATTGAAACAAAATTGAGCCAATCAGAGGCGCCAAATATCATGAAAAGGGAATTTTTTCTACCGAGGCGGCGCCAAGCAGTCATCACTCAGGGACTCGAGTGGTTGCAGCTGGAGGCTATTGGGCGAGTGACATTTGCGAGGTCTGTCCGCCACATGGCAGGGTAACAAAATAGTTGTGTCCCCTGCTGTGGTTGTGAGTATAGTATACGTTTATTAGCTTAACTCCGTAGCAACATCACACAGGTGTATCTGTAGACAGTCTCCTCCCCACCGTATATATCTTTTTTCCTACCACCCACCCCCTCCTAATGTACAGTCCCGGACTTTCCAGTGAATCATAGTGTCCTTTTTTTTCATTTTCCCAGATGCACCATGCACCAAGGATCCAGCTGATTACTGCCAATCTGGAGGATTGTTCCTTATCTGCTCTTCACTTGTGCCACTGATTCATTGACCTTTTGTGGTGTGGTATGTTTTGATTTTTACTTAGTAATACATTGTATAGTTGGGATTCTGAATTAAACAGTATAATGTTCACATATATTATGGAGCCCCCAGGGGTCGGGAGAATATTGTGGAAAACAATATAAAACTGAAATGGTAAAGCTAAAAAACTGTAGACCTGACCACAACCCCCTCGGTTCAACAGCACAATATGTTGCTTTCTCCGCTTTTAAAAGTTGAAATCATCTGATGACATTGAAGGGATAGTTCAGAATTGTGGACATAAAGTTTAATTTACTACTTGGCCATTATGTTATGTTCAATGGACTGCACTTATATAGCAATAGCGCTTTTATCCAAAGCGCGTATGGCCTCTCATTCACCTATTCACACACATTCACACACCAATGGTGGCAGCTGCCATGCATATTGATCCATAAATAGTGTTTAGATTGTACTTCTATAGGTTTTTAACTTTACATACTGTATTTAAACATTATATTTGAACAAACACTGCAAGCTAAAGTTTTAAATCATTTGAATCTGTTTTATACAGCACACTTGCTTCCAAAATAAAGCAGTTTTACAATCCTGATCGTTTGTTAACACTTGAAGCTTTTTGTTTCTAACAATCTGTACAATAAAAGTGTTTCTCTGCTGAACTTTGAGTTCTGTCACTTAATTGAAGGAGTTTGATTGTAATAATTATGGGAAAACCTGTAAAATAACAGTGTTTCACTGCTGAACTTTAAGTTCTGTCACTTTATTGAAGGAGTTTGATTGTAATAATTGAGGAAAAACCTGTGAAATAACAGTGTTTCACTGCTGAACTTTAAGTTCTGTCACTTAATTGAAGGAGTTTGATTGTAATAATTATGGGAAAACCTGTAAAATAACAGTGTTTCATTGCTGAACTTTAAGTTCTGTCACTTTATTGAAGGAGTTTGATTGTAATAATTGAGGAAAAACCTGTGAAATAACAGTGTTTCACTGCTGAACTTTAAGTTCTGTCACTTTATTGAAGGAGTTTGATCGTAATAATTTAGGAAAAATCTGTGAAATAACAGTCTTTCACTGCTGAACTTTGAGTTCTGTCACTTTATTGAAGGAGTTTGATTGTAATAATTATGGGAAAACCTGTAAAATAACAGTGTTTCACTGCTGAACTTTAAGTTCTGTCACTTAATTGAAGGAGTTTGATTGTAATAATTGAGGAAAAACCTGTGAAATAACAGTGTTTCACTGCTGAACTTTAAGTTCTGTCACTTTATTGAAGGAGTTTGATCGTAATAATTTAGGAAAAACCTGTGAAATAACAGTCTTTCACTGCTGAACTTTGAGTTCTGTCACTTTATTGAAGGAGTTTGATTGTAATAATTATGGGAAAACCTGTAAAATAACAGTGTTTCACTGCTGAACTTTAAGTTCTGTCACTTAATTGAAGGAGTTTGATTGTAATAATTGAGGAAAAACCTGTGAAATAACAGTGTTTCACTGCTGAACTTTAAGTTCTGTCACTTTATTGAAGGAGTTTGATCGTAATAATTTAGGAAAAACCTGTGAAATAACAGTCTTTCACTGCTGAACTTTGAGTTCTGTCACTTAATTGAAGGAGTTTGATTGTAATAATTATGGGAAAACCTGTAAAATAACAGTGTTTCACTGCTGAACTTTAAGTTCTGTCACTTAATTGAAGGAGTTTGATTGTAATAATTGAGGAAAAACCTGTGAAATAACAGTGTTTCACTGCTGAACTTTAAGTTCTGTCACTTTATTGAAGGAGTTTGATCGTAATAATTTAGGAAAAACCTGTGAAATAACAGTCTTTCACTGCTGAACTTTGAGTTCTGTCACTTAATTGAAGGAGTTTGATTGTAATAATTATGGGAAAACCTGTAAAATAACAGTGTTTCACTGCTGAACTTTAAGTTCTGTCACTTTATTGAAGGAGTTTGATCGTAATAATTGAGGAAAAACCTGTGAAATAACAGTGTTTTACTGCTGAACTTTGAGTTCTGTCACTTAATTGAAGGAGTTTGATTGTAATAATTATGGGAAAACATGTAAAATAACAGTGTTTCACTGCTGAACTTTGAGTTCTGTCACTTAATTGAAGGAGTTTGATTGTAATAATTATGGGAAAACATGTAGAATAACAGTGTTTCACTGCTGAACTTTGAGTTCTGTCACTTAATTGAAGGAGTTTGATTGTAATAATTCTGGGAAAACATGTAAAATAACAGTGTTTCACTGCTGAACTTTAAGTTCTGTCACTTTATTGAAGGAGTTTGATCATAATAATTTAGGAAAAACCTGTGAAATAACAGTGTTTCACTGCTGAACTTTAAGTTCTGTCACTTTATTGAAGGAGTTTGATCGTAATAATTTAGGAAAGACCTGTGAAATAACAGTGTTTCACTGCTGAACTTTGAGTTATGTCACTTAATTGAAGGAGTTTCATCGTAAATGTAGGGAAAACTTGTGAAATAACAGTGTTTCACTGCTGAACTTTAAGTTTTGTCACTTTATTGAAGGTGTTTGATCATAATAATGTAGGAAAAAACCTGTAAAATAACAGTGTTTCACTGCTGAACCTAACCTGTCAATTAACAGTGATTCTCTGTTCTCGGGTTCTCAAATAATAAACAGAATTATCTGTAAATGTATTGCTTTTCCACTTTATTTTAATTAGGGTATTTCAATGTAAATTCTACAGAATATCTCTGGCACCAAGCTGCCGGACTTCTACCGTTTTTTTACCGATTTTTTTCTTACAGTGTAGGAATGGAACATATGCAAAGAGGCGAATGATAAAATACTGTTAGGTAAATAGACAACGTGAAATATATATCTTATATACATAAACAATATATAAGGTATACAAAATAATAAACGTGGACTTTATGTGTTAATCTGGACCTTCAGAACAACTACTACTAATTATTATAATAATGATACTAACAATTATATAATTATAACTAGAGCACCAGTCAGAGATACTACACAAGATACTCCATGTATACTCATTGTATGCCCATATTTAATTATTTAGTTACTCTGTATGTATTTATGTTACATAAATAATTTAAATAAAATATGTATTTATTTATTTATTCATTTATTTATCTATTTGTCTATTTATCTATTTATGTATTTATTTATTTATTTATTACAATACCAAGTAGACTGGTTGGCTGGCTGAATAATGACTGACCAGTTGAGTAGTTAAATAACAAGCTGCCTGGTAAGACTGGTTGGGTACACTGTAAACCCGCACGTTCAAAATAATCAATTAGTTTGAGTAGGGTATACTCAATATTCTATGAAAGTTCTACTAACTTGAATGTCTTGAGTTCGTGTGACGTGTTCTTATGTTTTGAGTAAATAAAACTCATCGTTTTTGATTGACTTGGAACTATTCACTTATTAAGTAAGTATAATGTAAAAGCATAACTTAAGTACAACTTAAGATAATTAAGTAGTTACAGAGTGTAAACCGCATTATGTTTTGAGTAAATAAAACTCATCTTTTTTGATTGACTTGGAACTATTCACTTATTAAGTAAGTATAATGTAAAAGCATAACTTAAGTACAACTTAAGATAATTAAGTAGATACAGACTCTAAACCGCATTATGTTTTGAGTAAATAAAACTCATAGTTTTTGATTGACTTGGAATTATTCACTTATTAAGTAAGTATAATGTAAAAGCATAACTTAAGTACAACTTAAGATAATTAAGTAGATACAGACTGTAAACCGCATTATGTTTTGAGTAAATAAAACTCATAGTTTTTGATTGACTTGGAACTATTCACTTATTAAGTAAGTATAATGTAAAAGCATAACTTAAGTACAACTTAAGATAATTAAGTAGATACAGACTGAAAACCGCATTATGTTTTGAGTAAATAAAACTCATAGTTTTTGATTGACTTGGAACTATTCACTTATTAAGTAAGTATAATGTAAAAGCATAACTTAAGTACAACTTAAGATAATTAAGTAGATACAGACTGTAAACCGCATTATGTTTTGAGTAAATAAAACTCATCGTTTTTGATTGACTTGGAACTATTCACTTATTAAGTAAGTATAATGTAAAAGCATAAATTAAGTACAACTTAAGATAATTAAGTAGATACAGACTGTAAACCGCATTATGTTTTGAGTAAATAAAACTCATCGTTTTTGATTGACTTGGAACTATTCACTTATTAAGTAAGTATAATGTAAAAGCATAACTTAAGTACAACTTTATTAACAGATTGCAGAATGGGTATAGAGGTGTGATAGGTGTGATAGGTGTGATAGGTGTGATAGGTGTGATAGGTGTGAGAGGTGTGAGAGGTGTGAGAGGTGTGAGAGGAGTGAGAGGTGTGATAGGTGTGATAGGTGTGATAGGTGTGAGAGGTGTGAGAGGTGTGATAGGTGTGAGAGGTGTGATAGGTGTGAGAGGTGTGATAGGTGTGAGAGGTGTGAGAGATGTGATAGGTGTGAGAGGTGTGAGAGGTGTGAGAGGTAGCTGGTGCTAACTAGCTAGCCATCGCTCCCGGCAGCTAACGCCGGTCCCCGACTGGTGCTAACTAGCTAGCCATCGCTCCCGGCAGCTGACGCCGGTCCCCGACTGGTGCTAACTAGCTAGCCATCGCTCCCGGCAGCTGACGCCGGTCCCCGACTGGTGCTAACTAGCTAGCCATCGCTCCAGGTCCCCGGCTGGTGCTAACTAGCTAGCCATCACTCCCGGCAGCTAACGCCGGTCCTCGGCTGGTGCTAACTAGCTAGCCATCGCTCCCGGGAGCTGCCGCCGGTCCCCGGCTGGTGCTAACTAGCTAGCCATCGCTCCCGGCAGCTAACGCCGGTCCCCGACTGGTGCTAACTAGCTAGCCATCGCTCCAGGTCCCCGGCTGGTGCTAACTAGCTAGCCATCGCTCCCGGCAGCTAACGCCGGTCCTCGGCTGGTGCTAACTAGCTAGCCATCGCTCCCGGGAGCCTGCGCCGGTCTGTCTGTCGAAGACCGAGGGAACCGCATCAGGCTTCAGCTGATTAGTGGTCTTCTGGACAAACCTTCCACCCCCAACAACATAATCCGAGGCAATGAAGTGTTCGCTGGAGATCTTCATTCCCTGTCCAACAGGCTGATCGCGCCGCCTGAGTGCAGCCAGCCTGAGTGCAGCTAACAGTAGCTACTGTCTGTAACTGTGATGCATTTTCTGTTTGCAGTCCAATGTTCACCAAAACACACACCCACACACTTATAATTTGTTCCTCAACGTTATATAGACAGGTCATGTTTTGTAAACTAACGTTATGTTTAGAATGGAATGAATACATGGGTCGAGAAAGATAGTTAGCTCAAAGCTAATCCGGCCTGTTTAACCACTAGCTTCTGTTAGCTAATGCTGGCTGAGCAAGGAAACTAACAGTAAACGTTTTTACATGAAATACAGCCCAAAAACCCTGCTGATTGATTGATTAAATTGATTGAAAACTTTATTAACCGATTGCAGAATGGGTACAATACAGTGCAGCTCAATACACACAATTGTTAAGGGGATGCAGACCAGAGAAAGACTTTAGTCTTTTTAGTCTTGTCACCTCCATAGCCATGAAGTGCTTTGAGAAGCTAGTAAAGGGCTACATCTGCTCCTCCCTCCCCATCAACATGGACCCCCTGCAATTTGCATACCGCCCCAACAGGTCCACGGAGGACGCCATATCCCATGTGCTGCACACAGCAGCATCACACCTGGACAAGAGGCAGGGGAACTATGTGAGAATGCTATTCATCGACTACAGCTCGGCATTCAATACCATAGTCCCCTCCATACTCATAGCCAAGCTCAGGGACCTGGGCTTGGGCTATGACCTCTGCCAGTGGGTCTTGGACTTCCTGACTGGCAGACCCCAGGTGGTGAGAGCAGGCAACTGCACCTCCTCATCCATCACCCTCAACATAGGGGCCCCCCAGGGCTGTGTTCTGAGTCCCCTCCTCTACTCCCTGTACACACACGACTGTGTGGCTCAGCGGAGTAGCAATACAATCGTCAAATTTGCTGACGACACAGTGGTGGTGGGCCTGATCTCTGCCAACGACGAGAGGGCCTACCTGGAAGAGGTCAAGGTCCTGGCGGGATGGTGCCAGGAAAACAGCCTCTCCCTGAACGTCAGCAAAACAAAGGAGATGATTGTGGACTTCAGGAGGTCGGGGGTCAAGGACTACAGCCCCCTCAGCATCGACAGGGCACCGGTTGAGAGAGTCAACAGCTTCAAGTACCTCGGAGCCTACATATCCGAGGACTTGACATGGACCACACACATTAACAGTGTGGTGAAGAAGGCACGACAACGCCTCTACTTCCTCAGGCGCCTAAGGAAGTTCCAAGTCAGCCAGAAGATCCTTAAGAACTTCTACTCATGTACAATAGAGAGCATCTTGACCGGCAACATCACCTCCTGGTTTGGGAATAGCACTGCACAAGACCGAAGCAGACTACAAAGAGTGACACGTTCAGCCGAACGCACAATTGGAGGGGGGCTCCCCACCCTCCAGAACATTTACTACAAGCGTTGCAAGGGCAAGGCTAAGAGAATCATTAAAGACTCCAGTCACCCGAACAACTGCCTCTTTGAACTGCTGCGGTCAGGCAAGCGATACCGGAGTCTCAAGGCGAGCACAGAAAGACTCAGAAGTAGCTTCTATCCCCAGGCCATCAGGCTGCTAAACGAACAATGAATGAACACTACACAACAACAACCACCAAACGCACATAGCACACACATCCACACGCACACACTCACTTTAAACAAACACACTGTAGCACCCACTCCACACACTTTATAGCACACACCCACTTTAAACAAACACACTGTAGCACCCACTCCCCACACTTTATATTTATGGATGAAGGATTGCACTACAACTCGTACACCTTACTGTAAATTGTACCTAAAATTGTACCTCATCCCATTTCTGCTTTGCACTAGATAGTACTGTACATTAGTACACTGCATAGTATTGTGTATTGTATATTATATGGTAACTCAGAACATTGTACATATGTCTATACCGAACACTGTGACCTCATTTTCTTCTTCTAAATTCATGCTATATTATGTTATTATGTTATTTGATACTATCTTGTCTAGCACAGTCTCTGGAGCGTAACAGTAAGAAGCATTTTGTATGAAAGTATTCTGTACTTCTGTATGACAACTATTAAAGAACTTGAACTTGAACTTGAACTTGAACATCAGGGTCCCCCATTTTCAATTCATCAGGACATATATGACATACAGATAGACAGTACTGCTACATCTATGACATACCAGATTTGCAAATACAGTACCGTTTGTGATACAAAAAGAGTCCAGAAAAGGGAGTATATACATTTGACGTAGAAACTGTACATTGGAGGAGGTTGGGTGGGGTTGTGTGGGGGGAGGGGGGGGGGGGCGGTTGGGTAGGGCCGGGAACACTGTACAACTGTACAAGCAAAACTGTACATTGGGATATTGACAACCATACTAGGTCATTTACATTGGAGGGGGTTGGGACTCTGTACGAACAAGCAAAACTGTACATTGGAATATTGACAAAACCATACTAGGTAAATTACTGTACATTGGAGGGGGTTGGGTTAGGACATTTACAGGGGCCAGTTTCGAATTGCAGTCTCCTGTAGGTGTTCCTTGAGTGGTTTTGACAAACGTTTGCTTATTAAATACATTCTATACTATAATAATACAAACGTTTCATTGCCTCTCTGTGACGACAAAGTTGTTTAAATAAGGGGAGAAAAGTAGCTAAAACCAATGTATTTGGATGGGACAGGAAGTGCCATTGGCAACCGGAAGTCAGCCGGAAGTGGCTACTATCAGATTGTGCAAGTGGAGAATAGATTCCCCCTCCCCCCTCCCCCCCTCCCCTCCTCCCCTCCTCCCCTCCTCCCCTCCTCCCCCTCCCCTCCCCTTCGAGAGGGTAGTCCTAAGCAACTCGCAAGACCTAGAAGATCTCACGGGACTTGAGGTATTCAAACGTAACTTGTTGGCGCGATCGCCGCGATGATGTCTTCACTACTGGCTTGACAAATAGTCTGAGCCAAACTCCTTGGTAAGTCATTGACAATATAATGTATTATGCCATTCACATACCATAATCTTGCTGTCATCGTTTGACTACATGCTACTTTGTGAATTATTACCGTGGTGGCAAGCAACTAGTAGCCTACAGTGCAGAACGAAGCTTGTAGCATTGTTAGCATTATTAGCTAGCATGCTAGATAGTATACTAGTTAACTGGTAAGTGAGTTCTTATGGGAATAGTATGATCACGTTCAGATACCATCACCGGGCTGTTATCGTTTGACTAAATGTTATCTCTGTGCCGTGGCAAATAGTTTGGAGCTTGTTTTAGCAAATAGTATTGCATATTATTACAGTAGCTAGCATGCTACTAACGTTAGCTAGCTAGCATGCTACTAGCGTTAGCTAGCTAGCATGCTACTAGCGTTAGCTAGCTAGCATGCTAGCTAACGTTAGTCTGCCATTTTGTTTCGTGATTAAAATGTACGTTTTTAATAGTTACATAAGCATTGTTGTAACTAGTGACCTGTTCCACCCCAGGTGAAAATCTGCATAAAATGTATACCTAGGTAAATGGAATATTGCTCCACTTCTACAAGGGCTATTTGCATATTCTTGGTATCTAGGAACATCTATGGACCTCAATGAATGTATTCTCAGTGTCAGAAATATTGTGTCTATTACTAGGCTTGCTTAAATTGTGATGAAACAAAGGAAAATATGAATTATGATTTTTCTTTTCATCTTTGACAGTGAATAAAACCATGATAATAATGACCAAACTTAAACATTCAGTACCCTCTTGAGATCATGTGTACAAAAGATCTAAGGAAATTGATAAAGGGAAGATGATCAAACTGAAGGTTCTGTATGTACAGTACTGAATTCTCCCATCCGGACCAATGCAATTTGAAATATTATTATAGAATATAGAATATATGCTTATACATTACCTTATTATAGCCAATTAGCACATTTATATATACATATAGTATATTTCAAATGGCCGAGTTCAATTTGGATATAGTATCACCAGGCGTGCATAATAACAGATACTGATATTTACTGTAATCGACGGTACTATTTTATTTCCCCCACAGTGTAACCATTTTGAAACTAATTTCAGATCTAATTCTTCCTACATGGTAACAATAGTGTGGAGAAACTGACTGCGTTTCAATATTTGTCAAAAACGTTACCTTTTGTAGCTTATTATCGCGAATCATAACAATTATTAATATGATTCATTCAGAACGCTGAACTTTGAACCACCATAGTATGTGACAGGAAGTGTAGATTGGAGAAATTTCAACGCAGGCCGATAGCTAGCGATCTCCTCTACAAAATGGCAAGTAAACTACAATTCCGATGGTTCAACATTTCCATTTCCGGTTCCGGGTCAGAATAGACGATCGCAAATAGAAAACTTAAAATTATATAAGTACACTTTTAACCTATTGCTAAACTATTGCCAACCCAACGTTTTACATTCTACATGTATTTGTGACATAGAAAGCTGATGCAGACCACATTTGCCCTGCGCCGACAGACCATAGTGAAGTCCAGCCCACCAGTGAAAGAGCTCATGGACCTCTGGCCTGCTCTCAAAATGGAGTCTGAGGTAATATAGATCAGCTCTCTTTCCTGTGTTAACATTTGGCACATTCTGTGTGTTTTAAAGTGAAACTTGTGATTCTTAAGCCTGGTTTATATACTCTAGCGGCGCATCTGCGTGTGTGTTCTGTGCGCCCCCGCGAGCTAGTCATCAGCGACCGATTCCGCAAAGCATGTAATGACATGGTTGACCAGAAATCCCGCCGTCATGCTCTGAAGCCCAAACCAAACAAAGTAAGAGATCCACCAAGTTGAAGTGACTAATTGATGTTGATATACTATATTGTCCTGCTGTTATTAAATATAGGTGTATGCAGAGTTCCAGCTGATTGCCAACCAGAACCTGCCCAACACATTCTACGCTGAGCTTGACCGCCATCTTCCTCGACTGATGACGTTATTCAGACAGAAGGCGTCCAAAACTGGGAACACGGCAGATGCTTTGGCTCACATTTAAAAAAATCCACGATGAACAGGTGAATAGATTATTATACATGACATGTCATAGGTCGAACCTCTGTAACATTGAACAGGTTCAATGATTCAAATGAGCTTTTGAATTTTACAATTAGTCCACCATTGTGTTTGCCATTTTTCTGATTGTATTAAAGATGTGAACATGTTATTTGTGGACATATCTGATTGGACTGTTTAAAATCCGCTTTGTTCAGTAAACATTTCCATATAATACAATTCTTTTTTTCTTCTTAATCTTACATCTTAATAGGAAATCCATGATGTTCACACCAGGCGTACCACTGTTCTCCATGCCCTGCCTGTGTATCTGCATGAGGAAGTCTCTGGATTTTTCAAAACCGGCACATTGAGTCCGAGTGAAAATAATTTACAGTACAACTGTATATTAAGTGAACAGTTAATCAAAATGCCAGAAATCCCGCCGTCATGCTCTGAAGCCCAAACCAAACAAAGTAAGAGATCCACCAAGTTGAAGTGACTAATTGATGTTGATATACTATATTGTCCTGCTGTTTTTAAATATAGGTGTATGCAGAGTTCCAGCTGATTGCCAACCAGAACCTGCCCAACACATTCTACGCTGAGCTTGACCGCCATCTTCCTCGACTGATGATGTTATTCAGACAGAAGGCGTCCAAAACTGGGAACACGGCAGATGCTTTGGCTCACATTTTTTTAAAAATCCACGATGAACAGGTGAATAGATTATTATACATGACATGTCATAGGTCGAACCTCTGTAACATTGAACAGGTTCAATGATTCAAATGAGCTTTTGAATTTTACAATTAGTCCACCATTGTGTTTGCCATTTTTCTGATTGCATTAAAGATGTGAACATGTTATTTGTGGACATATCTGATTGGACTGTTTAAAATCCGCTTTGTTCAGTAAACATTTCCATATAATACAATTCTTTTTTTCTTCTTAATCTTACATCTTAATAGGAAATCCATGATGTTCACACCAGGCGTACCACTGTTCTCCATGCCCTGCCTGTGTATCTGCATGAGGAAGTCTCTGGATTTTTCAAAACCGGCACAGTGAGTCCGAGTGAAAATAATTTACAGTACAACTGTATATTAAGTGAACAGTTAATCAAAATGCCAGAAATCCCGCCGTCATGCTCTGAAGCCCAAACCAAACAAAGTAAGAGATCCACCAAGTTGAAGTGACTAATTGATGTTGATATACTATATTGTCCTGCTGTTTTTAAATATAGGTGTATGCAGAGTTCCAGCTGATTGCCAACCAGAACCTGCCCAACACATTCTACGCTGAGCTTGACCGCCATCTTCCTCGACTGATGACGTTATTCAGACAGAAGGCGTCCAAAACTGGGAACACGGCAGATGCTTTGGCTCACATTTAAAAAAATCCACGATGAACAGGTGAATAGATTATTATACATGACATGTCATAGGTCGAACCTCTGTAACATTGAACAGGTTCAATGATTCAAATGAGCTTTTGAATTTTACAATTAGTCCACCATTGTGTTTGCCATTTTTCTGATTGCATTAAAGATGTGAACATGTTATTTGTGGACATATCTGATTGGACTGTTTAAAATCCGCTTTGTTCAGTAAACATTTCCATATAATACAATAATTTTTTTTCTTCTTAATCTTACATCTTAATAGGAAATCCATGATGTTCACACCAGGCGTACCACTGTTCTCCATGCCCTGCCTGTGTATCTGCATGAGGAAGTCTCTGGATTTTTCAAAACCTGCACAGTGAGTCCGAGTGAAAATAATTTACAGTACAACTGTATATTAAGTGAACAGTTAATCAAAATGCTAAGTATCAGTCTTCCTTCCTTCCAGGTCTCCCTTGTGAAAGAGATATTTGATCTCGACAGGACTAACCTGGTTAAATAAAAATAACCTTCTCACCAAAAAAATAGTTCTAACTAAAATATAAACAACTTACAAACACAACTCCATATACTTAGTTTTGTGCTGCACTTTGTAGAAACCATGGATTTATTTGTGATTATTATGTCTCTTTCATTCCTTCAGGACACGCCTGATGAGCCAGAGCTTCAGGGTGTTGCAGTGGCCCTCCTTACTGTCATCAGTGACCATGGCACAAGTCCAGTTCACTACCAGCCTGTGACAATCTCTGATTGGTGATTCCTTCCTGGTAATGTTTGGACTAATCTATGCACTACACCTCAGCTACCCCAAGGGACTTACCAACACTTTTGAATTCATTCAGAAGATTTTACTAGGTCTAGAAGCTGGTAAACTGTTGCCCAGGTTGCAGACTCTCAAGAATGACTTGATGATGCAATCATTTTTTTTTCTTCTGATTTTTCAATGGATTTTCTCCCCGTCCCAATTAGTCGTTGTGCCAATTCCCCCCCCCCCTACCTGGTGCTGTATGCATGTTCTCCTACGAGTCGGTATAAGGGCGTCCCGAGTCGATCGCACGCTTCCCCCGAGACGTGCGCCGACAGCCAGTGACGTCTTTTCACTTGGCAGCGAGGGCTCTCATTGGTGAAGTGTAACGCGTGGGAGGGCACGCTATCTCCACCAAGTCCTGCCCCGCTTAGCAAGCGCCGAGACCTGACCTGTAGGCGTCGCTGTCCACAACGCCAGATTCCCACCCGCCAGCTTCCCCACCCCCTAATACTGCCGAATTGTATTAGTGTGAACGGCCAGCCAAGCTGGTGACAACGCAGGGAGTTGGATTCGAACACGCGAATCCAGTGTCTCCAGCGTTGGTGACGAACGCAATCTCCGCTACGTCACCTGACCGCTCTTGCATTAAACTTTTGAAGGTATTATTTTGACATGACAAGGAAATTAATACCTCACCCCACATCCTTCTTTCAGATGAGTTTCTATTCCTTACTGTAATCAGTGATCATGACACAAGTCCAGTTCACTACCAGCCTGTGACAATCTCTATTGTCATTGAAAGTCATATCATGATCAGCTTCCCCAGATTTGGTGATTCCTTCCTGTAATGTTTGGACTAATCTATGCACTACCCCAAAGCACTTACCAACACCTCAAAAGTGTGTCTATAGAAACTCATCTGAAATGTCTTGTCATGTCAAAATAATACCTTCAAAAGTTGCTGTACTACTTTGCAGATGTTCAGCCAATAGGTCCAAACTACTCAATTTACCTTGTTCTTTATTTTTTATGTAATATGTTTACATTTGAGAGTTTTACAGTTCGAATTTTCTTAACCGTCTATAGCTGGCATTATTGTAATTTCATCCAAGTAAGTTTTAGAGTTGAAAGAGTTTATCAGAATCTCAAAGGCAACATCCAAGTCCCAAACGTTTGTTTCTCGAGGAACAATAGGAGGCAATGGGCATAAATGCCACTCTGCTCTGACTGCTTCCATTGCTTGTAGGCAGTGGTAGAGTTAGTGTTCTCAGTACAGAGTACAAGGCGATATACCAGGAGCCATAAACGCAACACAGAAGCGTTATTATTAACATATACAGAATATGAACTTATACAGAATATGAACTGGTCAATTACACAACTAGAGTGAATAAAGACACAATAATTGATTAATAAAATAACTATTCACCATTAGCTGGACTCAGTTCCGTTTCACTTGAATGAATCGCTTGGGAGTCAGCAGCAGCAGACCATCGATCTTGTATGCTGAGAGTGGGACTGTATCCTTGAGACCTTGTAGGCAGTAGTATACTGCCCTGTCAAGGGCTAACCGCAGTAACTTGAAAAAAGTAAAAATTTAGTTATGAGTGAAATTGACCTTGTCAATAAATGTTTTATCTTGTGACCAAGTTTCAGATGTTAATGTCGCTCAGTTTTGGAGATATGGGGTTTTAAAAACTGCAGTAACTACAAAATCACACTCAAAACCCAGGCAGACCGCAGTAACTTCCAAACAGTGAAAAATGGCTTTAAAGTGTTTTGACTTGCCATCCAAAATGTGTTATAGGTAAATAGATGATAGTACCCAGATTTAACATGTATTAATGAAGTAATCTTTAGGCATACAAAAATATGACACAATTATTTTAATTAACCCCAAAAAAGCAGATATTGCACTCTGCTGCACGATTTCCTTAAATAATTATACAGGTAATGTACAGGCAAAGTGCAGTAACTTCAAATACAATGTTGTTTTCCCTCCAGCTTTCATAACTTAACCTAGCCATTTTGAAAATGAAATTTAATACCTGAATATATTGGAATGATGATGATCCAAATAAAATGGCTAGGTGAAGTTATGAAAGCTGGAGGGAAAACAACATTGCATTTGAAGTTACTGCACTTTGCCTGTACATTACCTGTATAATTATTTAAGGAAATCGTGCAGCAGAGTGCAGTATCTGCTTTTTTGGGGTTAATTAAAATAACTACGTCATATTTTTGTATGCCTAAAGATTACTTCATTAATACATGTTAAATCTGGGTACTATCATCTATCTACCTATAACACATTTTGGATGGCAAGTCAAAAAACTTTAAAGCCATTTTTCTCAGTTTCACTGTTTGGAAGTTACTGCGGTCTGCCTTGACAGGGCAGTATAGTTAGTGTACTGTATAGTGTTCTTAGTACAGAGTACTGTAGTGTTCTAGTTATCATTCTGCAAACATAGCCTGCTCTAAATGACGGATGGTGCCTCTGACATTCTGACTAACTCTTTCAATGAAAACACCATCTTGTTCCATGATACATCATGGAGCAAATACATGCAGCTGCATTTCCATATGTAGGTATGTGCACTATTAACAGTATTGCCAGCTGTATAGCATGTAATGTGGATTGGTATTTTGGTTCCACATTGGCAGGACCCAATATACAGCACAACGTTTGTGAATTTTACATGTGCCAAGCGGATTGACAATTTTCAGATAATCTATACATTTTATTCTGTACTGTACATAGATACACTGTGTTATCCCAACGGTCACAATAGTTGCCGTCAACATGTTTGCTCATTCTATGACCACACTATACACATTTGAGTAATTCAGCCAGGATGTAAACGGCTCTGGTCATGTGCACTGCACATATTGAGACCCTTTATTATTTCAATATTTGCTGGAAATACATTGATACATCATTCAGTAACATTTTCAGAGCCTTATAACAAACATTATTACACTATTGTGACCAGAGGGATTAAATGTGTAATATACATTACATTGTATGTACATGTTATAACATGCATGTATTTATTTTCTATATATATTTTCTATATATATATATTTTCAATTTTAACATTGCCATAATGTTGGAGAGGGCAACACAATGTTTTTGTAAGATAAATAGATGTATACTTTTTGAATAGAAATAAATATAAAGAGTTTGAAGTTGTAACACAATGTTTTTGTAAGATAAATAGTTTCGATGAAGAACAAAACCTCCTAAATGCATACAAAAAAAGGGGAAAACTTCATATCTGCACTTTGCAAGGCACTAATACCTGGTCGGTATTGTTAACATATATAGTCCAAAAACAGTGTACGGTGTTTACAGTGTTATTGTACATTGCTAACATACAGATTATATATGTATACTCTTTTACACTCTTTGAATAGAAAAAAATAAAAGAGTTGTTTGAAGTTGATATAATGTGCTTGTGTAGTTATTTTTCTGTTAACTTTTTCACATGGATTTTAAAACTGAACCTTAAGTTATAGTAACTGCAAATATTTGAGTTGATTAACTTAGAAATTTGAGTTGATTAACTTAAAAGAAATGAGGCATGGGATGGCCTCAATGTCGTTGAGTTCTGTTAACTTAATCACATGGATTTAAGGTTGAACCTTAAGTCACAGTAACTGAACATATTTGAGTTGCCTCCACTTGAGAACCTTAAGTCACAGTAACTGAACATATTTGAACTGCCTTAACTGAGAACTGTAAGTCACAGTAACTGAACATATTTGAGTTGACACCACTTGAGAACCTTAAGTCACAGTAACTGAATATATTTGCATTGCCTTAACTGAGAACTGTAAGTCACAGTAACTGAACATATTTGAGTTGACACCACTTGAGAACGTTAGGTTATGACTATAACCAAGTTCTGTTAGTTAGGGGCGATGCTTGGCATCGCCTTCTGCACTATCTCGCGTACGTGCACGCGTACTGAATAAACCACAAATGTACCTCTAATACCAGTATTAGTCTGACCACACCCCTCATCAGCTTACCTTCATAAGCAGGTGTGTGGTCACCTGCTCTCCTCCTTCCCAAGCTTTCACCACAAGGTGAGGACAAGGGCTGCAGCGGCGTCCGATGCCAAGCATCGCCCCTAACTAACAGAACTTGGTTATAGTCATAACCTAACGTTCTGTATCGTTAGTGGCTTAGCTTGGCATCGCCTTCTGCACAAGGGAGGCCAAGCGGAGCCACTTGGCTGACAAATACACCCCGCTGACAGCCCCCCAAAACCATCAGAACAGGGAGGGCCGAGCCCCCCCGACCCCCCCTAATGGAGGGTAGCCCCCCTATTAGGGACGTCACGGGAGGGCGACGGACCCGACCGTGCGAAGAGGCACGCAAGCAACTCAACGCACAGGGTGAGCAGACCGTGGCTTGACCCCACGACTACACACACGCACAACCCGCATGCCACCCGGGAACGAACGGAGGAACAACCTCGTTACTGCCCCCAGAATCACGGGGTCAAGGGCAAACCCAACCCCGTGGCAAGGCCGTAGCAGCGGAGCACGAAGGAAGACCCAGACCCACCAAAAGGACTGGACTCCCTGGAATGGGGGCCCGGAGAAGTCCATGATGCCAGCATCAAGACCCCACCAGGTGGGCACGTAGTGCCCCGCCCCCCACATCGCCAGCGTATTCGGACAAAGGCCCCTCAGTTACTGCACCTGGTATTCCCAGGCGGAACCAACCAGGCCAGAACCTGCCCAGCTTCCGAGATCGGACGAGACCGGGCGTGTTCAGGTCGGTATGGCCGTAAGCCGAGCGGGCCCCGTCCCCCCAATAGTACACCGCCTGGCACACTGACCCTGCAGAATAGGCAGTCAGCATGGCCGTAAGCACACAAAAAAGGTTAACCAACGGAAGCAGGCAGCGCACCGGGGAAAAACCAGGCAACAGGCTGTTAACCCTAGCCTGGAGACTGCGGACGAGACAGGCGCCAGAGGGGACAGCTGAACACAGCCGCCCCGGCGGAAGGAGCGTAAGCTGGCGGTGTTGCATGACCAAGCCTCCATTTAACAACCCCCACCCAGAGGGGTCGAGGCAGAGAAGGCTGACACGATTGGCAGACATCATGAACGTGCAGGGGCACCCTCAACCGGTGAACCCGGGAGTTGACACTGCTCCAACACACCAGGGAATCAACCACCTCGGTGTTACCCAATGCGGTGGTTGTTCCTACAACCCCTCAAGAAAAAACTCCAAAACACACCTGCGGGTATACACCGGCTATACCGCAGTACAAGTGTTTCAGTTTCCAAAAAGGGTTAACCCAGGCCTACGGGTCGCAAACATCACTTCGGACCGGGCCTGGCGGTACGGGAAGCACAGGGTCACCAGAGGAGGTCAAAAAACCACCCCCACAGGCCCCTCTTCGCCATGCGTGAGAGAGGAGCGAAAAATAATGGAGAACCAGCCCCTAAGCACACCGTACCCGGTATTCCCCGGCGGTCTCCCAACCAAGTACTAACCAGGACCAACCTGTGTAGCGGCCGAGATCCGACGAGATCGAGCGCGTACAGAATGGCATGGCTGTAAGCCATGACGACAGTGCTGAGTAAAAACATACCCAACCAGGGTCTCCATAGCGCTTAACCCTGTGACACCCAGACCGACCCGGCATTTTTCCCCCTGAAAAAAGCCCAAGTCCCTCAGGGTACCAGAACAGCAGATCTGCATCCCCGGCGGACAACGGGTTCAACTGATCTGGACCAGCGTGACCAGAACCAGTCCCGTGCCCTAACCACGCCGACATGCCTACTCCAGGAGAAGGGCAGATATGCGTGTTGATCTTAACATGAAAAGAAGGCGCCACCCAGACGTCGGGACGAACCGCGCCTGGCGGCCCACCCCAAGGGCGTGAGACCCCACTACATATGTTCAGATCCATCCCGTCATCATCCCCCAGACATGAACGAGAATCCGTCGACAACCCACCCAGGTCATGGGATGTGGTCGCCGGAAGAGGAAAAACCCCCATCTCAGTTGCTTTATAAAAACGCTGTTTCAACCACAAGCAACTAAGGCGTGCCAGTCAATCGCCTGTTTACAGCGAGCTAGCACTATACGTGCGTCGGGACACACCCCCATCAACGAACAGGCTATTTAGACCTGTCATTGAATCCCCAAGGCGCCCAGGGGAACGACAAGAGGGGTGTGACACTCCCTAACTCCAACACTTCTGGAATAGAAAGAAGGAAGCATCAACAGTATGTATCCCAGTCTACACAGCCGGGGTAAAAAATGTTCACATTTTTACATCCCACCACCCTCCCATAGGAAAGAGACGGGGATCCCCAGAGAGACTTCCCACGCGAGCTGTACAGATTGAAAAGAATATATTGCACCTTGAGCCATGTAAAAAACTGGTTTTAGGGCCTCCGGGGAAGAGGCACCGAACCCATACACACTCAATAAACGAATTGAATCGAATATACATACAATAGAAAAGGACCCTTCTAGAGGGTCCACTCACTTTGACAATCTGAGGAGGAAGGCTCTGTACTCTGATGGAGGCTTCCTCACATGGAAGAAGGAGTCCGAACTCACAGAAGGCCTGAGTAGGCGCTTGGTGAGGAGGAGCCCTGACCACCCCCCCTGAAAACAGATCCATCACATGGACCTGAACAGCACACGGAAGTCCTACCAACAGAGACGCGCACGGTGACGTACTCTATGGCGGGGGAATTCCTGCGGTGCACACGCCCAATATACCAGGCCGTGGGACCAGGAACTCCCTCCCCCCCCCCCCCCCCCCCCCCCCGTAACGTGCCGAACCGCCACGTGACGGGAACCTTGAAGGACAGGGGGTGTACCCCTGACCGACAGAACAATGGGGAGAGGAAAGGTTACCAGTTCACCCCTTTACGACCCCACACCCATGATACGACGTAACGACAAAAAGAGAATATGACACAGTCATAGTCAGCTCTATGAAGCGTTTCACAGCTCCACACAGCGCACGAGCTAACCTGCTATCTGATTTTTACTAAGGAAAAACACAGAATAGAGAGGGCTCTAAGAACCCCGGTCCAACATACACATGTGCTTCTGTGGCCAGTACAACCCAGTTGTAGGTCACATGACACACACAACCCATCATCACCTACAAAAAATGGCAAAAACACTCAACAGAGGAACGCCGTTTTTTTCACAATGAGAGAATACATCATTCTTGATTAGTATCGACCACAGGCCTTGCTAAGCACACATGACAGCAACCAAACCAATTTCCCTTTAGGAAATAAGTTTCTCCAGCAGATTTAGCACAACCTCAGCAATCAAGCTGAGAGTTACATCGTATCCCTACCACACAAAAGACACAATTAATGCACAACATGTCTGATAGGAGGTGATAAAGTCCCCAGGGAACCGGGGGGGGAAACACAATCCTCCTATTTTACCCTCAATACGGCCAGTTAAAACAGGAAAACCTGTTAATGTGTGAACTCACTGTTCATTGTCATTACAGTCTGAGAAAGAACATTCTTTTACTCACTCGTCACCAAGCATAGCTTCATAGGTTAGTTGCCTTAGTAGTGAGTACACGGTACACATAAACACCATGATGTTTCTCACACAACAACCAGATCAATACATCACGACCTGCACGGAGAAGCTAACTGCCAGTGACAAAAACAGCTCACACACAACCCGCAACGTATCTCAAATGCATTGCAACAACACACGTTTTGGGAAAAAACACCGTTATTCACAATACATTTAGCAAGGTAAAACCAGAAGACGTGTTATGGGGTCTGGCCAACCCCGTACCTGCCCGGAACGCAGATCAGCGAAGTGCAGTCACAAGCCACCGTAGAACACAGCCGTCCCGTGTTGTTCGATCCGGGCAGCGTCGCCGCTCCACCAGTCGCTACAGTCCTCTTTGTTGACGCAATCCCCGTCTAGGCTCAGGCAGGGTCGACGAACATCCCCTGTCAAGGATGACGTCGTGGTCAAGAGTGTAAAACATGTTAAAAATCAAAGCACGTTCAACAGAATAGCATCAAGCTAACGGCTGCTCCAACCGTTCGGGCGCTATTGCTTCCGCTCGCGAGACGCCGATCTACGACGCACGCGATCAGGAGCGAGCTCCCGGCGGCGCGCGAGAAGCCAAGCTACCCCGCGCCAGGCCACCGACCGGCTAACCGTAAGCTATGAACATGTAAACAATGACATAACACTCACCCAGACAGGCCGCCGTTCTGAACCCTCCTCACTTTTTAAGAAAAAAGAGAAAACAAGACGTCAACACCGCTTCACAACGGTGATATTACCACGTCCGGCGGAATCAGCACAGTACCAACTGGCCTGTATAGCTGACTTTGAACATGAATCTGCCGCTATCGCACATTACATGCACATATCCCCTCGTGAAGGAATACTCTCATTTGGATATGAAAGATGGGGTCTTAACACGGTGACAGAGAGAATCCACTCGTCCAGAACACACAGGGATCACCAGTGTCAATGGTCGCGGCCCACTAGTTAAAACTATAATGGTCGCCAGACCAAGGCCTTCTGTCGCCTAGACGGCTAAACAAAGGACCCTAGCCTGGGGCCGGTTTCCATAAACTTTGTCTAGTAGCCCCCATAGCACTAACAGACAAGTGGAGCCCGCCAGCAAACACTACTCACCCAACCTGGAACGCACCGCTCCTCACAACAGCGGCATGTCCGACAGTTCAGCTGTGGCCTGACAGGTTTCACCCCAACAAACACAGCAAGGAACTGCAGTTGAGAAGCATGCAGCGGCGTGCTCCCAATACGAAAACCGGTGGAGGGTTTGTAGAATGATCATCATCTTCTAGACACTCCAGTACGAAGACAATATCGCCGTATTTTCTCGAAAATAGTGAGAGAGAAAATAAAGATATGATGTCAACGTATCCTTGTTTCCCAAGCTGTTCCTAATCCAATTTCTTCCATCATGGTGTCAAGTGTGGGGATCTACCGAGGCACCTCTTCCTTGTGGTGAAAGCGAGAAGGAGGAGAGCAGGTGACCACACACCTGCTTATGAAGGTAAGCTGATGAGGGGTGTGGTCAGACTAATACTGGTATTAGAGGTACATTTGTGGTTTATTCAGTACGCGTGCACGTACGCGAGATAGTGCAGAAGGCGATGCCAAGCTAAGCCACTAACGATACAGAACCTTAAGTCACAGTAACTGAATATATTTGCATTGCCTTAACTGAGAACTGTAAGTCACAGTAACTGAACATATTTGAGTTGACACCACTTGAGAACCTTAAGTCACAGTAACTGAACATATTTGAACTGCCTTAACTGAGAACTGTAAGTCACAGTAACTGAACATATTTGAGTTGACACCACTTGAGAACCTTAAGTCACAGTAACTGAATATATTTGCATTGCCTTAACTGAGAACTGTAAGTCACAGTAACTGAACATATTTGAGTTGACACCACTTTAGAACCTTAAGTCACAGTAACTGAACATATTTGAACTGCCTTAACTGAGAACTGTAAGTCACAGTAACTGAACATATTTGAGTTGACACCACTTGAGAACCTTAAGTCACAGTAACTGAATATATTTGAATTGCCTTAACTGAGAACTGTAAGTCACAGTAACTGAACATATTTGAGTTGACACCACTTGAGAACCTTAAGTCACAGTAACTGAATATATTTGAATTGCCTTAACTGAGAACTGTAAGTCACAGTAACTGAACATATTTGAGTTGACTCCACTTGAGAACTGTAAGTCAGAGTAACTGACCATATTTGATTTGACTTAACTGAGAACCTTAAGTCACAGTAACAGACCATATTTGAGTTGCCTTAACTGAGAATTGTAAGTCTTAGCCAACTGAAAACATTTGAGTTTATCAACTTAAAAAAATTGAGGCCATGTATGGCCTCAAATATTTTAAGTTCTGGAAACTTATTCGGGTTTACAGTGTAGTTAATGGTAACAAGCTGCCTGGTAAGACTGGTTGGGTAGTTAACGGTAACAAGCTGCCTGGTAAGACTGGTTGGGTAGTTAACTAACTGTGTACGTACGCCACAGGGGTTGGTGTTTGAGGACACGGAGCATCGCTACAGACAGCTGACTCAGGAGTACCAGGCCTTGCAGAGAGCCTACGCTCTGCTACAGGAGACTGTAGGAGGGAGCTTTAATGCTGAGAAGGAGATGAAGGTAAGATAAGATAAGATACGATAAGATATTATTTAATTTACCCCCTTGGGGAAATTTGGGGCGTCATAGCAGCCTGGAGGAGGGGAGATGGGGAGGTATAGGTATGGCAGGGTAATAGAAGAAAGGCATAACTATTGGCAATAAAATGTTATCTGAATATAAAAAATATGAGAAAAGTTTAAAAAAAACTCCCACAATATAACCCTAACCCTTAGAGCATTAGAAGGACAATTCAAAGAAGGTTCTCGGACATGTAATATGTGATTAATAATAATACAGGGAGAAATAGAGAGAGGTGGAGAGGCACAGCACAGAATGGTGAGGTAGAGACCAGAGAAGTGAGCTATAGAGACCAGAGAGGTGAGGTAGAGACCAGAGAGGTGAGTTGGAGACCACATCTGCGCCAATCGTGTGATGCCTGTTTCTATCACTGGTTAAGCTTAGGCACTCTTTCGAAGTTGGTTAAGGTTAGAGTTTGTCTTAGAGCAGGGCGATAGAACACCAGCCCTGATTCCAAACTCTAACCTTAACCAACTTCGAAAGAGTCGCCTAAGCTTAACCAGTGATAGAACTAGGCGTTAGGTAGTTTGCAGGCTGTTAGAGGCGGAAATAGGCGCAGAAACGGGCGTCATGCGATTGGCGCAGATGTCACATGACCAGAAACGTCAGTGGCCAATCAGATCACGCAAACCGAACGCGGAAGTGCAACTCGGTTAGGGAAAATATTCATGCCTCCGGTACACGAGGAGGCAGCCTATCACATCTTTTCACCTGCCAGCGCGGACTCTCATTGGCGAGGTGTAACGTGTGGGAGGCTCACACTACCCCCGCCATTTCCTGTCTCTGCTGTACAGGCGTCCCCCAACCGACCTGTAGGAGTCGCTGTCCACAACGTCCAGATTACCACCCATCGACTTCCACCCGCTAACTCTGCCAATTGAGTTAGTATGACGGCTGGCCCAAGCCGGAGGCAACGCCGACAGCCGGAGTCGAACCCGGTGTCTCTTGCGTTGGTGACGAGCGCAATGTCCGCTGCGCCACCCAGCCGCTTTTGCTGATATATTTTTGTAACAGGACGGTACTTGGTTACTATGCAATGGTTTTAGTTCTAGGAATCAAGTATGGCTGAGACGATTAAAAAAAACAACAACAATGAAACCAAAACGTTGTTTATTGTAATTTCAGTGCATTTACAACACTAAATGTAAAACCTGTGTAATAGTGCTTATTCCGAAATCTTAATTATGACCCCACACACTGTTGTGTAAAAGAAATGTCACACTCTAGGTCGTTCCAAATATCAATTATACGTAACGTATGCAAACGGCTGTTGGTCGCTTCCTTCTCTGTGTAGAATTCTAATTAAATATATGTTTATCCTCTACAGACGTGCTGAAATATTAAAAAAGAATGGACGGACCATTGCTCGGGGCATAATTATAAATGGTGAGAGCTGATACTTTACTTTGTAAGTAATCTATTCAATGTTTTTATACTAAACAAAAGAGGTGGACTATTTTGTTCCAAATTTGATAAAAAATGTGTGTTGCCTGCATCAACGTGTGTTGCCTGAGCTTGAAGAGAAACGCCTTTATACACAAGCTCACTGGTGTTTATTCTTATATAAAACTTCTCTAAAGAGGTATGTTTACCTTTGCATTGATTGGCGGATTTGTGACTGAAGACATTGGATCTTACCTGCATGCTCTCCCATTCAAGTCCCAGGTTGTAATGACGTAATCATGACACTTACTTGATTCTGAGTAGACAATTACTCGTTGCGAGTTCTTTGTCGTTCAGACAGATTCTCCTATCTGTGCCTATCTGACACATAGCCACTGATGGTGGAGAAGTGCTGTCCAATTAGCCAATTAGCAATTTTGGGGAAATTCAGGCATAAAATAATATTCTGTTGTGTGTCACTGTCAATCCAATATTTCAGAGATTCTTCGCCAGTTGCGGGAACTTTGTCACCACCGTGGAGAAGACGCAGACCACCACCTGAAGCCCATGTAGAATCGTGAGTTGAATTTTATACACGATAGATTATTCTTATATAAAACTTCTCTATATAAAGAGGTATGTTTTCCTTTGCATTGACAGTGGATTTGTCACTGCCATTATTTCAATATTTGCTGGAAATACATTGATACATCATTCAGTAACATTTTCAGAGCCTTATAACAAACATGATTACACTATTGTGACCAGTGGGATTAAATGTGTAATATACATTAAATGTTATGTATGTTATAACATGCATGTATTCTTTATTTTCTATATATTCTATATCTATTTTGTCTATCTATTTAATTTTAACATTGCCATAATGTTGGAGAGGGCAACACAATGTAGAAATAAATAAGAGTTTTAAGTTGATATAATGTGCTTGTGTAGTTATTTTTCTGTTAACTTATTCACATGGATTTTAAAACTGAACCTTAAGTCATAGTAACGTTAGGTTATGACTATAACCAAGTTCTGTTAATTAGGGGTGACGCTCGGCATCACTCATGCACTCCCTCGCGTACATGCACGCGCACTGAATAAATTCCACAAATGTACCTTTAATACCAGTATTCGTCTGACCACACCCCTTGTTAGCTTACCTTCATAAGCAGGTGTGTGGTCACCTGCTCTCCTCCTTCCCAAGCTTTCACCACAAGGTGAGGTCAAGGGCTGCAGCGGCGTCGGATGCCGAGCGTCACCCCTAATTAACAGAACTTGGTTATAGTCATAACCTAACGTTCTGTATCATTAGGGGATCCGCTCGGCATCACTCATGCACATAGGGAGGCCGAGCGGAGCCACCGGCCGACAAATACACCCCGCTGAAGGCCCCCCACAACCATCAGAACAGGGAGGGCCGAGCCCCCCCGACCCCCCCTAATGGAGGGCACCCCCCCTATTAGAGGTTTCCCGGGAGGGCGACGGACCCGACCGTGCGAAGAGGCACTCAAGCAACTCAACGCACAGGGTGAGCAGACCGTGGCTTGACCCCACGACTACACACACACACAACCCGCATGCCACCCGGGAACGAACGGAGGGAACAACCTCGTTACTGCCCCCAGAATCACGGGGTCAAGGGTAAACCCAACCCCGTGGCAAGGCCGTAGCAGCGGAGCGCGAAGGAAGACCCAGACCCACCAAAGGGACTGGATCCCCTGGAACGGGGGCCCGGAGAAGTCCATGATGCCAGCATCAAGACCCCACCAGGTGGGCACTTAGTGACCCCGCCCCCCACATCGCCAGCGTATTCGGACAAAGGCCCCTCAGCCAAGCGGGCCCTGTCCCCCCAATAGTACACCGCCTGGCACACTGACCCTGCAGAACAGGCAGTCAGCATGGCCGTAAGCACACAAAAAAGGATAACCAACGGAAGCAGGCAGCGCACCGGGGAAAAGACCAGGCAACAGGCTGTCAACCCGAGCCTGGAGACTGCGGACGAGACAGGCGCCAGAGGGGACAGCTGAACACAGCCGCCCCGGCGGAAGGGGCGCATGCTGGCGTTGTTGCATGACCAAGCCTCCATTTAAAAAAAAACCCACCCAGAGGGGTGGAGGCAGAGAAGGCTGACACGATTGGCAGACGTCATGAACGTGCAGGGGCACCCTCAACCGGTTAACCCGGGAGTTGACACTGCCCCAACACACCAGAGAACCAACCACCCAGTCGTTACCCTATGCGGTGGTTGGTCCCATAACCCCCCAGGAAAAAACTCCAAAACACACCTGCGGCACTGCCGCAGTAACCGTGTTCCAGTTTCCAACAGGGTTATCCCGGGCCTACGGGTCAACGAAAACATTACTTCGGACCGGGCCCGGTGATACGGGGAGCACAGGGTCCCCCGAGGAGGTCAAAGACCACCCCAACAGGCCCCTCTTCGCCACGCGTAAGAGAAGAGCGCAAGAATGGAAAACCAGCCCCAACACCCCGTACTTGGTATTCCCAGGAGGTCACCCAACCAAGTACTAACCAAGACCAACCTGCGTGGCGGCCGAGAGCCGACGAGATCGGGCGTGTACAGGTTGGCACGGCCGTAAGCCATTACGACAGTGTAGAATACAATGTACCCAACAAGGGTTCCATAGCGCTTAACCCTGCGACACCCGGACCGACCTAGCATTTTTTCCCCTGAAAAAAGCCCAAGTCCCTCAGGGTACCAGAACAGCAGATCTGCATCCCCGGCGGACAACGGGTTTAACTGATCTGGACCAGCGTGACCAGAACCAGTCCCGTGCCCTAACCACGCCGACCTGCCAACTCCAGGAGAAGGGGCAGATATGCGTGTTGATCTTAAACATAAAAAAGGCGCCACTCAGACGTTTCGGTGCGAACCGCGCCCGGCGGCCCACCCCCAGGGCGTGAGACCCTTCCACATATGTTCAGATCCATTCCGTTATCATCCCCTGATATGAACGAGAACCCATCGACAACCACACAGGTTGTCGGAAGAGGAAAACCCCCATCCCAATTGCTTTATAAAAACGCTGTTTTAACCCCAAGCAACCAAGGCGCGCCAGTCAGTTACCTAATGTCCAACAGAACATCCTGAGCTAGCACTATGTGTGCATTGGGCATATCCACATCAATAATAGGCTATTTAGACCATCTTATTGAATACCCAAGACGCCCAGGGGAACGACAAGAGGGGCGGGATGCAACCAACTCCATGAATGAATGAATGAAAACTTTAACCAACAGATTGCAGAAAGGGTACAACACAGTACAGCTCAATACACACAATTGTTAAGGGAAGGCAAACCTGAGAAAGTCGTTAGTCTTGTTTCCATCAGGGACCCCCATTTCCAATTCATATAGACACATCCAACTCTTTATGATAATAAAGAAGAAGCATCACCCGTATGAACCCAACTGCACAGCTGGGAGTAAAAAAACGTTTACATGTTTTTACATCCAGTCACTCCTTTTGTCAAAGAGTAAAGACCGGACCTTCCCAGAAACCTTCCCACATGAGTCGTAGTCATGAAAAAGACATGCCAACTGTGAGTCACGTGACCAACTGACTCAAGTTTACACATAAATCGAGCGTAGCAGACCCATAAGCCCTACGCTCTAACTCGACACCTTAACACTCTGTAACTCATGGAAGGCGTCGCCATAGCAACATCGCTATGACGGGGGAAACCCTGCACACGGCTCCTGTTTGTAATAGGAGTCGGCAGGATAACCCTCCCCCCCCCCCCCCCCCCCCCTGCCAAGACGTCCTAACGGCTCGGCCCTGACTGGCTCAGCAGAATGAGATAAAATCTCCTAAACCAATCAAGTGGGAAGGAGGGGTTTATTCGACACCCCCTCACAAAAAACCCTTCTTTCCCTACACACAAAAACAACTGTAGCATTTTGAAACCTCCGGTAGAAATGCTAATGTATAGCGTAAGCTAATACAATGCCCGCTACCCACAAAATGTGAACAGGATTTACAACAAAACAAGTCGCATGCGTGTGAATCCTACACCCGTTGACTATGTCGTACATAGAAAAAACGCTGACCGAGAGTAACGGCTAGGCCGTGAAACGTGTGTGTACGAGTATTACTCCAACTAACACAACAGCATTGTGGGACACATATACTTTGTTTAAGGAACAGAATACCACCAGTTTCTACCTGCATGTGGAGCGTCAGGCTAATAGAACCTCCTACGACTGAGTGTATGTTGCAGACCTTGCTTAATCTCGTAACACAACACGACTCATCTCACAACGTAAAAGTGCAGATTCATATTTACGCAACCCCACCATATGATTTGTTGAAGAAACACACAGTTTGTTTGGCCAAAAACATAATCCCCCTTATATCGGGGAACTTTTTATTTTATATTTTTTGGCACAAAAACACAATCATAAAGGGGCCGGGGAGGGTGTAAAGGAGAGGGGACACAGAGGGAGAAAGTCACTCTCAGCGGCGTCTGCCACCTCGCGCCGCTCGAGTCTTGCCACCCCGAGGAGCCCCGGAGGGACGGTAGGTAACTGTCTGCTGGTCTCGACGTTCCCTACCGTCTCCTCCGGTCGTGGATGGGTCGGCGGTAGCAGAAGCGCCGTCTCTTCTCCTGGCCTTCTTGGAGGGGCCAGCAGCGGCAGTAGAGGCAGTGGTAGGGACGACGGAGGCAGCTCGACATCGTGGAAGCCTTCTGACTCCACCGGCAAGGACGGGAGGCGGAAAATGGGGTTGAAGAATGGATCTCTCCTCTGCCATCTCTCTGCACGTTGAGGTCATCAACCGCAGGGCCTTCCCGAACAGACCAGCATCGGAGAGGGTGGCCGTCAGAAGAGGGGCTCTCTTCTTCTCTGGCACACAGGCCTGCTCCAGCCAAAGATGGCGCTGGCTCAGGGTGGCCAGGGCGCGCACTTTCCCCATGGCTATGGCCAGCACCTGGGTAAGGTGCAGGACAGCTCCTGCCGCCTGGGTGATCTGATCGCATTTTACCTCGGTCAGATCCATGCTGCCCGTCATAATCCCAGATACAAATCTAGCTAGGTGGGCGATGTTAGACGCCGCAGCCAGCGATTGTGTACCAGCGATAAATGACTGGTCACCCCAATATGCCAATCGCCTAGCCGATCTTCCATGGAGGACCGGCTTGCATAATGGCTCCCACACCACATCCGGACAGAGGAGAGCAGCCATCGGACTATCAAGCCGAGGCACGCCCTCCCTCATACCTTTGACTAACCCGACACCCGCGTAACTGGTACGTAGGAGGGGGTAAGTCCCATGATGTTGGAAACCGCCTGACCCTGACGAACATAGGTCCCCATTGAGGGGAAAAATGGGTAGACAACATCAGCCCCTCTCACCGGATGACGCTGCCAGAGATGACCTATGAGATCGTCAGGGACAGGAGCAAGCAATGGCAGCGGCAGCGGCACGCCGTTTGCGGCGGCGGCTACCGCCATGAGCTCGGGAAACAAAGCCTGCAGTTCCCCCTGCAGACCTTCCTCCACCGAACCCGCATCCCTCACATGCAGCAGGCTGCGACTGGTCAAGGAGCCACAATCTGATGTGGCCGATAGTAGGGCATCCTGCTGATGAGGCCAAGGTGGTTCCTCGACATCTTCGAACAAGGCGTCCCGCGGAGCCATTTCTCCCCCCTCCAGTGTTTCCTGGACAGGAGGGATACTCTCCTCCACAGGACCTTCAAACAAGAATCCGTCCGACTCTTCCATGAAGTCCTCAGTTTCCATCGGAAATCCAGAGCCGGACACATCCTCGCTGGTCTCCAGCAAGTCCCCAAACCCAGGCCGTTCGCGCCTGCATGCCACCATCTTGCGACGTGAACGGGCAGACGCGAAAAGTTTGCGTCACAAATCCTCCGGCTCCAAAACAACCGGCCGTTCATCAACGGGCGATTCCCTGGAACCAGAGGAACCAGAGTCGAGATCAGGCCATCGCCGGAGCGACGGCACCGACTCCTCGGCTCTTCGGAGAGGCAAACTATCCACCGGCTGTCTCCTGGGCTGGGTCGGCAACCACGAAAGTGGCAACAGCCCAGCACCAGAACGCACGACGGAGGCGGGAATGGAGAACCGCTGGTGAAGAGTAGGTCTAGCAGGTCTACTCTCCGAAGAATACATTATGACTTAGCTTTTTCTATCGAATATTTATGAGAGAAGAAAAAAACTAAGCACAATGTAAACTCGTCACAACTCTTTTCAACTTTAACAACACGTCAAGTGGGGTACTACCGAGGCACTTCCTTGTGGTGAAAGCGAAAAGGAGGAGAGCAGGTGACCACACACCTGCTTATGAAGGTAAGCTAATGAGGGGTGTGGTCAGACGAATACTGGTATTAAAGGTATATTTGTGGAATTTATTCAGTGCGCATGCACGTACGCGAGGGAGTGCATGAGTGATGCCGAGCGGATCCCCTAATGATACAGAACTGCAAATATTTGAGTTGATTAACTTAAAAGAAATGAGGCATTAGATTGACTCAATTTCTTTGAGTTCTGTTAACTTATTCACATGGATTTAAAGTTGAACCTTAAGTCACAGTAACTGAACATATTTGAGTTGTCTTAACTGAAAGCCTTAAGTCACAGTAACTGAACATACAGGTATTTGAATTGCCTTAACTGAGAACTGTAAGTCACAGTAACTGAACATATTTGAGTTGCCTCCACTTGAGAACCTTAAGTCACAGTAACTGACCATATTTGAGTTGCCTTAACTGAGAATTGTAAGTCTTAGCCAACTGAAAACATTTGAGTTTATCAACTTAAAAAAATTTGAGGCAGGGGATTGCCTCAATTTTTTAAAGTTCTGGTAACTTATTGGGTTTTACATTGTCCTGTCAACAAAATAAAACACTGTTTTTTTTTGGAGGGCACTGTAGCTTACTAACATGGCTCCCTAGCTAGCTAGGGGTCAAGTTGAATTAGATATGTGGCTAGCATTACTAATTTAATTTAATTGAGCAATAACCTATGAGAGGTAGTGCTATACTGTGGTTATTGAAATTACTGTGCAGCTTGAATTTTGCTTCTGTAGCACTAGAAAATATTCACTGATCAATGATTTTATTTTTTCATTTTTAGGTAGGACAAACAATCAGCTGGCAGACATGTTTCATAAAGAAGAAGAGGATTCTTTTTTAATTACCTTTTTTTTCCCAGTTGATTTGATTTGATTTGATTGACAACTTCCCTATATGGGTACTGGAGTTAAGGCCTAAAACGACTCTGATTAGTTTGTTCTGTGCTGTTTGAATTTTATGTTGCAGGGGTTTGTTAAGGCTCCAGTACCAGTAGTTATTTGTATTATATATTTATTTGAATAAAAATGTTTTTATTAATTATAATATTGTGTGTCTGATTAACATACTTAGTTTTCATAATTTAAGGGGCATATTCAGTAGTTTTACCCCTTAAAAAACACTTAAATTGCGCATAAATAAGGTGTTTTTAAGGGGTATTCAGGGATAAATTAAGTAGTTTTACCCCTTAAAAACCCAGTTTTCTGTGCACCTTTCTCATTAAAAACCCCTTAATAAAATAAGTTTTTTTTAAGGGGTATTCAGGGGTAAATTCAGTAGTTTTACCCCTTAAAAACCCCGTTTTCTGTGCACCTTTCCCATTAAAAACCCCTTAATAAAATAAGGGGTATTCAGGGGTAAATTCAGTAGTTTTACCCCTTAAAAATCCCTTATTCTGTGCACCTTTTTCATTAAAAACCCCTTAATAAAATAAGGGTTTTTTAAGGGGTAAAACTACTGAATATACCCCTTACTTATTAATATTAAGGGGTGAAGTAAGGACGAATTAAGGCTGACTGGACACCTTAAAATGTACTTACTTTAATAATAATATAAATAATAAGTAAGGGGCATATTCAGTAGTTTTACCCCTTAAAAAAACCCTTATTTTATTAAGGGTTTTTTAATGAAAAAGGTGCACAGAATAACACTTAAATTGCGCATAAGTAAGGTGTTTTTAAGGGGTATTCAGGGGTAAATTCAGTAGTTTTACCCCTTAAAAACCACGTTTTCTGTGCGCCTTTCTCATTAAAAACCCCTTAATAAAATAAGGGTTTTTTAAGGGGTAAATAAGGGGGGTTTAAGGTGTAAATTAAGGGATTTTTAAGGTGTAAATTAAGGTGTACGGGGTTTTTACGGTGTAAATTAAGGGGTTTGGTTTGGTAGTGACTACAGCCTAGTGTTTATCTTGGGTCTCATCTGTCTTCTGCTATTTTTGAGGCCGTTTACTGACCAACTGTCATAGTTCACTAAATGCAGTTACGTTTTATTGTTTTACTTCCTTATCAGGCAAGCCCATCTGTGCTAGTGCCCCCAGAGAGCAGAACTGTCTCTTATTTCCTGTGGGAACATAACCGCCATTCTTAACCACCACGAAGACAGTAGGACACCTTTACGATTATTTTTACAACGCGGAAATAAGCACTGACTGCGCTCTGCGTAACTCAACTCGTTATTATTTTGCGCATATATTGCAGAAATACGGGAACGTTTTGATTATATTTAAAAGGCTTTGCCATTGTTAAACGTAATAAGTGGAACCCCGAAGCTGTAAGCAGAATACAAGTCATATGAACACCAACGATATAGTGTTCTTCCCCCTTCCTATAAGAACGAATAAAAAACGCATTGCAACGAGAACAGACTGAGGTTATTTGTTGAGTGTATGTGTATACAAAACCCTTGCAATAAATGTGTCTTAAATGAATGAAAAGCATACATGCTCTGGACACAGAGCATATATCGTGTGGGTGATATCATGACTTGTATTTTGCTTACAGAATTTCACTTATTTAGTTTTACAATGTCAAAGCCTAAATCAAAACGTTCCCGTATTTCTGCAATCTATGCGCAAAATAATAACGAGTTGAGTTCTAACAAAGAACGTATTACATGCTGGTAGGCTGATAGAGTAAACTATGATATGAATATGATATGATATAAAGGTATGGTCCGTCCGCGAGGATGCAGGCTTCGCAGGGCTGTGTGTTACATATGCGCAAATTACTGTTGCATAATGTAGGCTGGCTGCTATTATATGTAATTCATATAGGCTACCTAATACCAACAACAAAATAGATTGTATCATATGCCTCTACACACATTATATTATACACATCATATTATATCTTGGTTCGGCAGCGCCTCTGTGAACAATCTCTCAGTTTGCTCCATCAATAAACAAATCCAATAATGTGAACGGGATTCCACTCGGTCAATGTACAGATAATCTGCGATGCGCATTTTGGCTGATAATGTGCCGGTGGCCGGAGTCTCATTCAGGCCTAATTGTATTTAATTCAATTGTAATGTTATTACTGGGGTATCTAAAACATCACAATGCAGATCAGGGTTATCCACTGAAACCATAATGACTCTGACCAGAACCACAGGCTCATGACTAGCGCACATAATAGGCATTGTAGAGCGCAGAGTTGGCGTGCTGAAATTGATTTAATTTCAGTCATTACAGTGCTTAATGTCGGGTCATCTTGTCATTTATTTCTGTCAATGTGCTGGTTCTGTAGCAGGACTGGGTCAGTCAACATCCATGGCTCCCGGCGCACCGAAGATTATACGTTCAATTTGTTGGTTGGACCTCGGTGATCAATCTCGCTCTCAGTGAAGTCTCTCAGAGTTCGCTCGGGTTAGTCCACTTTTCCACATTTCATGGGGGTGTTCCATTACCGTATATGGTTAATCGGGGCGGTTCTGATATGCAAATACGTGAAAGTGTGCACGAGCCTCAGCGTAGGAGCAAGGTGATATTTATCATGACAGGTGTGCGTAGGACCTGTGTACGCACGTGTGATAAATTCCGTTTTTTTTGTGCGTGCACACATTCTAAATTCTGTGCTTACGTATGGAAATAGAACATTTTCTAAGAAAACTTGATAAATGAGGGCCCAGGGCTATCCCATGTGAGGGCTAATTGCAACAAGAAAGGGGTAGAAGAAGCCAGGGAAGTTCTTTGTTTTGACTAGAGCCTCGGAATCAATAGAAGCGGATGGCCATTTTGGATAATCATGCCAAATTAACGCTGGTACACACATTACAAAAACCTTTGTGAAACACTCATTTTCCGTGGGATGGTTATAAACATAGGACCTGCACTACATAAGACTTCAGGCTATGGAACCATTATGTTTACCAGCTCCTACCTCTCAGATGGAACTTCAAAACAGGCATCTGGCAACCAGTAAACAGAAATGTGAATACACAAAACTTTTACTTCAGTGTGTTCAAACCTCTAACTCTATTTCATTATCACTCAAAGTGATTCTTCTTTGTTGTGGAAGAAAGCTCAGAATGTTTCCTTTCAAAAGAGACCAGACTCATGCATGTACTATAAGTATAAAGTATAATAAATCGCAAATTATTTTAGGTACGTAATCGTCAGGCATGTTATGCAAAACTAGCCGCATATTTGCCCGATGCATATGTGGTTAAACACAAGAAGTCCCATTCTAGCAGCCTCCATGGTTGGAAGTGGGATAGAGAAGAGAAGAAGGCTGGCTGGTTTAAAATCATCCATGGTAGCCAATCAGCAAACAGCAATCCCATCACCCGAGCCAATCATGGAAAACACCACCTGCAGTTCATCACACGCAAACACACACACACACACACACACACACACACACACACACACACACACACACACACACACACACACACACACACACACACACACACACACACACACACACACACACACACACACACACACACACACACACACACACACACACACACACACACAGAGAGAGGCACAAACACACTGAAGGCCCATACTGGGGAGTGGAGAGTGGTTGACACAGAAAACCAAACAATAAATGACCAGGGGTCATAACAATATGATGTGAATCCGAAGCACAAGCAGTATAAATATGTTATATAATAGGAAGCTGTTGTAAATGGTTCATGAATGTGTCATAAAATCTGTCATGGTCCTTGAATGAAAATGCTATATAAACCCCTAAATTATGTGGGTGACAGGGATAAATTATCACTAAAGAATCCTTACCTCTGACATAGACGGAATGTCACACACTACATTACAATATGAAGAAGTCACACAGTGCATTGTGGAGCTAGAACATATATTTATATATACGGTAGCAGCTCTAATGTGATACAAGTAGTAGGTAACAAAATTAACTAATAATATTCAGCCGCCTGAAGTAACATAACATCGTTTACCTTGTACATTCCCCTATATTAACAAGCTGGTAGTACAAACCTGTTTCATCATACAGTAGCCAACTTTATTTAATTTCAACAAATTTTCTGATACCATGACAATATTGGATCCTGAGCCCAATATCATTCAGTAGCCAGCATTGAATTAAAATGAGCTGAGAATGATTACATATAGATTTTTCAGATAACATAGAGACAATGAACAATGTTAAACCAAAGAAAGAAATTCAGACATACAGGCACGGAAACACCCAGTTCTGCATATCTTGGCAACGATGCAGAGCAAACAGGGGTCCTATTATAAAGGTGATTCAGTGTGATTACATTTCCCTGCTGGTGATGAGCTGTGTTGGCCTAACAGCAGGGGTGGGTGAATAATTAACATTTACTTCCCAGGTTAATTCTCTGATTTCAGAGAGAGAGAGAGAGAGAGAGAGAGAGAGAGAGAGAGAGAGAGAGAGAGAGAGAGAGAGAGAGAGAGAGAGAGAGAGAGAGAGAGAGAGAGAGAGAGAGAGAGAGAGAGAGAGCAAAGATGCAGACATACAGATAGAGAGAAAGACTTGTTAGATGATTTATGCTGTAATTAGAGCGACTGTATACATCAATGATGAATACATGTGCTAAGTGGCATACAGTGTCTTGTAAAGCTACCAGGTCAAGTGTCAAGTGTTCAAGTGTTCCTTTATTAATCCCCTTGGGGAAATTCAAGTGTCATAGCAGCATGGGCGGGGGGTACAGTTAGGTTTGGTACATTTATAATAGAATAATAGAACATAGAATAAAGTGCATGTAATAATGACAATAGTGATAACAGTATTAGTAGTGAACAGTAGTGGGTGGCAGGATTCAATCAGACAGTAGTAATGGTGATGATGGTATACCAAAAACCAAAAAGCGTCTGTGCAGTGTTTATTATTAAGAGTCGGATAGTCCTAACAGTGTTTATTATGAAGAGTCAGATAGTCCTAACAGTGTTTATTATTATTACATTTACATTTTGTAATTTAGCTGACGCTTTTATCCAAAGCGACTTACAGGCTCTATACGACAAGTCAGCAGGAAGGGTACGATTCATTGAAGAAGTGTGTTTTTAGTTGATGGCGAAAGATTGATCGGGTTTCAGCTGTCCTAACTGTGGTGGGAAGTACGTTCCACCATTGTGGAGCGAGGACCGAGAATAGGCGGCTTCTCTTTGATGACCCATCCCAGAGGATGTCGAGCGGAGGGGTCTTGAGGGTGTGTAGTTAGAGACCATTGGCCGGAGGTAGGCGGGAGCCGTTCCCTTCGCCGCGCGATATGCCAGGTCGAGGACCTTGAAGCGAATTTGTGCGGCGATGGGGAAGCCAGTGCAGGTCCCTAAGAAGCGGGGTAACATGGGCTGACTTTGGTAGGTTGGAGATCAGACGGGCGGCTGCGTTCTGAATGAGTTGAAGGGGCTTTGTGGCAGTGGTCGGTAGACCAGCGAGCAGTGCATTGCAGTAGTCGAGGCGAGACATGACTGTTGATTGGACAAGGAGTTGGGTGGCTTCTTTTGTCAGGAAGGGGCGGATACTTCTGACATTGCTCAGGAGGAACTTGCAGGTTCTGGTCGTTGCAGCGATGTGAGCGGAGAAGTTCAGCCAGTCGTCAAGGACTACACCAAGGTTCTTGGCGGTCGGGTACGAGGCTACATTTTCCACTGTGATGGAAAGGTCAGTCAACGGGGAGGATTTGGCCGGCAGGTGGAGCAGTTCAGTTTGAGGTGGTTGGTCGTCATCCAGGTGGAAATGTCGGACAGACCGAGATCCACTCAGAGACAGGGATATCTGAGGGAGGAAAGGAGAGGAAGAGTTGAGTATCATCGGCATAGCAATGATATGATAAGGCATGGGACGTGCTAGCCAGAATGGTCATAACAATATCAGAAATGGATTCCCCATCCTAGAATCATGCCAAATGTAGGTACTGCATGTGTATTTGCTCTCAGAAACGAAAGTTAGTATATGCAAATTAGCACATGTTTTATGAGGTAATGCCTAATTTTGTTATGTATAAACATAACATTTCAGAAAGCTTCCAATACATTTCTTCTTTGTTCTTATGTGAATAATAATCTGGGGCAGTTTCATAGTGATATCTATACAAAAAGAAATTTGCCTATTCACCTAGACCAGGGGTGGTCGCTTTCACATATAGTTTTGGTGGACTCGGTGCGGTTCTGTTGGTGAAGTTGCAACATTGTTGCATTTTTCATTTGGTTCGCCTGCGTTCACATAGAAATCTGTCAGGCAGCACCGAACTATCTGAACAATGTCACGCGGTCGAAAAGGGCGCTTGTCTATTGGACAGTGGAAATGTGTGTGTGGCTGCGAGCCCGTGTGTGCGCGCGCGCGCGCGCGTGTGTGTCTGTGTGTGGACTGCGGAGCCCTCCGCGGAGGCGAGTTTTGACATGGCATTGATCCATTGTTCTATTGAAGCACATTACCACCATCCTCTCGCTAAACAACTTGTAGACCACGGTGTTTTTATGAGTGCCCACAAGTAGCTGTTTTATTAATAATATAATAAGCCGCGTTTTTTCTTCCTTCTTCCCAAGATGCACAGATAGATAGATAGATAGATAGATAGATAGATAGATAGATAGATAGATAGATAGATAGATAGATAGATAGATAGATAGATAGATAGATAGATAGATAGATAGATAGATAGATAGATAGATAGATAGATAGATAGATAGATAGATAGATAGATAGATAGATAGATAGATAGATAGAGAGATAGATAGAGAGATAGATAGATGCAGTGTGCTTGTTTTGCAGTGAATGAATGCTGCGAGCAGTGGTAAGGTAATAATAGTATTGACGTGGCATTGATCCATTGATCCAATGCCGTGCGCCTCGGCAGGGACGTGCACAGGACTTTAGAGGGGCAGGTGCTCAAAGGCTGAAAAGGGCACTACACTTGTGTGTATATATTAACCGAGCGCGCGCAGCGTGCAAGCACAATTTGTAAGGGCCCTTTTCGGGCGGGGGCCCCCCTTTTTATGCTTTTTGGGGGGTTTTGGTGATCAAATATTGAATATTGAACTATAATAATCAGTGCAGGAGCTCACTTATCCTTGAAAGACACTTTTATCACTGACTTAAAAGGCCCATACATCTCCATAAATGTTCAGGGGGAGGGAATAAGTGCTTACCCTACAGACCCCAAGAAGTGCTGTATATTCTGTATTGTTTAATATAAATGCATTTTTTATTCCAATCCCGATTTGTATTTGAGATTCCCAAATCCCATCGGACTTGACTTCTTCGTGTCCCTCAATGATTGTAATACCAGCATTCAACAGCGGTTTCTATCATCATCATCATCACCACCCACGCTATGCATAAAATATAGGTCCGCGGAGAGGCACGCTGAGGAGGCCGTGCAAATTGCAATGGAATATGGGGCATCTCTCTCTCTTTACCTAATATTTTTATTCTATCCTGACATTTTTCAGTTGGAAGGGCAGTATATATGCGTAACGAAAAAAAAAAAAAAAAAAATGTTCAAAAAGGGCACTTTTTTGATGAGGCTCAAAAAGGCAGGTGCTCAGGCACCCCTTGGCCTCTATGTGTGCACGTGCCTGCGCCTCGGTAATAATAATATGCCGCGTTTTTTCTTCCTTCTTCCCAAGATGCACAGTTAGATAGATAGATAGATAGAGAGATAGAGAGAGAGAGAGAGAGAGAGAGAGAGAGAGAGAGAGAGAGAGAGAGAGAGAGAGAGAGAGAGAGAGATAGATGCAGTGTGCTTGTTTTGCAGTGAGTGCTGCGAGCAGTGGTAATAATAATCACTTCCTATATTTGGTTCGCGTTTGGTTCGATGAAGCCGAACCGAGACCGACGTTTTCAGGCGGACCAGAGTTCGCCTGTTTGGTCCGCAAACCGAGTTCGACGCGCATTCACACAAACCCGAAAAACCGGACTATCGAATTCTGGTCCGAAAGTCCGGACCAAACAGCCCCTGTGTGAAAGCGACCTAAGAGCCACAAAAATTGCTGTGGTACCACAAAGAGCCACACCATATATACCAGCGTTTCTCAACCTTTTTTTCAGTCACGACACCCTTCAACGTGTTTTTTTTTTTTTTATCCACTTTTTCTCCCATTTTCTATATTTTTCTCCCATCCCAATCCAATCCAACCCTCCCCTGTCACGGACGCTGTTTCTTGCCTCCCACAAGCCGGCTGCAATGTGGACTAAGTCATACATAGCACAAGTCCCCTCCGGTACTTGAGGTAACAGCAGTCGCATCTTTTCACCTGCGCAGCTCGATCTCTCAGTGGCGAGGAGTAACGCGTGGGAGGCTCACGCTGCCCCCGACACTTCCTGATTCTACCAACCGACCTGTAGGAGTCGCTGTCCACAACGCCCGATCCCCACCCATCAGTTTCCCACCCCCTAATACGGCCAATGTGTATTAGTACGGACGACCAGCTAAACTGAAAGCAAATGTGGAGCGCTGGGCTCGAACTGACGAGCCCAGCGTCTCCAGCATTTCGTGGCGAGCGCCTTGCCCACTACGCCACGTAGCCGCCCTACCCTTCAACGTGTTTATAGGTCTCACCCTCTGGCCTCTGATGTTGCTAATGTCTTTTTTATTTGGGCCTCACAGGGTTAACCTCTTAAGCCCGAGCGGTCCGGTACTGGACCGCAAACGACATCAGGCCATAAATCCATCTCTACAGAATGTATGAATTAATGTTGCATTTTCTTTTCAAATGTAGCCAAGAGTAAAGACCCTAACCCTGTCAAAACAGCAGTCAAGGTGTATATTTTCAGCATTACGTTTGTTTACCAATGATTGTAACTGTTATTAGTGAAATATATGATTATAGAAATCTAAGGGCATTGAGTCGGAAACCGGCGCATATTGACGGGAGGAAGTGGCGCAGCCAAAAGTGAGTGTAGTCTTTTGAAGGAAGAGACCCAGGGCTTTTGATGGACTTTTGAATTTTGAAAAACTACCCTACCCAGCTCACGCCAGCCCCTGTCAATCATCTGACTTCTGGATTAACTTTTTTATTTCTCTTATTTTTCGGGATTATCTCCAGGGGCATATCTAGACCCAGCACTCTACTGGGGCACAGGGGGGCACAGAAGTATATGAAGCGACATTTCTTTTTTGCCGGTTTTGGACGGTTTTTGGGCGAAAATGGGTGGATTTTGTAACTATTTTTTTTTTTTTTTACTTTATTTCGGTTTTAGGGTTAGGTTAGGGTTATGTTATTTAATTATTTTAGGAAGCCAGCCCCAACTCCTGAAATGCATAGAAATCTATGAAATAAGATTTCTATGAGAGTGGAGTTTCTTTTGGAGTTTCTTTTGGATTTAAAAGAAGTGGATTATGGCTTGTTCAATATCTCGCCCAGTCTATGTTTGAATGAATGAATGGATGAAAACTTTATTTAACAGATTGCAGAATGGGTACAATACAGTACGGCTCAATACATCACTGATTCTTGAGAGTTGGGACAAAACATGTCCTACATAGAAAAGTCTAATTTATATAAAAAATAAAGAAATTCATAATGAGTGATATACTCACAAAGTTACATCTAAAGGTATTGTGTATACTGATGTTATGTTTTAGCACATATATTTGTTTTTTGGGGGATATTTGTTTAAATGTATAATCTGTGGTTAGAAGCTCCCATGTTAATTATCTTGTCCTCAGCAAGGGGTTACATTATTGACCAGCCCAAAAAAGCTTGAAAGACCTCTCCACTTGTGAAAACATACATATCAAATCAAAGATAAGGGTTATACATGTATAAAACAATGCATGCCATGAAACTCAAATAATATTGCCCATAGAAATCTACCTATCAAAGTTGTGTCCTCAGTTTATGTCAACTCTGTCAGACCTTTTCATAAACCTAATTAAATCAGGCAATAGCATGGCTAGCTCTATCCCTGAGGACCCCTTTTCCTTCCCCTGAATGTGGTGAATGCAACACTACCACACATGGTCTGGTAAGTTTTACACTTTTTGATATTTTAGACAAACAATGTCAATATTCCGATGGTCACAGCTGGAACATGTCAACGCCGTCTCTCCGTTATTATACTTTTAAAAAAACAATAGTGGATTGAATTCAAGTGTTTCAGTGAGATTATTAAGACAGCTAGCAACTGCCAAAAAAACTAGCTAGCTGCAGTGCACAATACAGGCTTGGAGGGAAAATGTGTGCCCTTTTGTCAACTCCGTCAGACGTCAACTCCATCAGATTGTGTGTCTGACGGAGTTGAGGTGTAAACTGATGGAGTAGACAAATCCATCAATAACCTCATAATATGCTATTATTATACTATTTTTGAACATGGTAAAGGATTTAAATGTTATTTCAGAGTTTTATCTGCACAGAAGTGTGCATATAATAGCATGCATCAGAGCATGGGCAGGCTGTGGTCTGCTTATTGAATAATTGTCTTACTTTCCCAGCACATGTGTTAATAAATAAATATATCACTTGTCTACGTTGATTGATTGATTGATGTAAAATATGGTGCAGTGTGTAGTTTTCACTACCAAACATCTACACTCTTGCCTCTTAAAGAGCGGGGAAGGAGTTCCATGTTGCCCTTTCATATCCCAGAAGAGATACAAGACAGAAGAAAACAGTTATTCTTGTTATTATACTGTTTACTTAGATCATCAGAGCAGAGGGGCACGGTGGTAAACTGTGGATATTTGTTAGGTTTTAGTGAGTTGTTCCTTACCTTCGCGTGGGGTATGTCTGGGAGTGCTTGCATTCTTTCATTTATTTGCATTTCTTTTAAATGTGTTGGACCTTATGGTGTTCTTGTTCTGTTCTTGACTTATTGTTATGTTTCTTCTTGACTTGTTTAAAGAAGACGTGTACGGCCCATGGGGACATTAACGTGTGTTGTCGGGCCTTACAAATAAATTTGATTTGATTTGATTTCATCTTAATATCTTTATAATAATTCTTAATATAGGACTGGTCCATGCGTGTCTAGATTGCTGCATCATCCTTTCTCTGACTTTCCATCCATAGTGTAATACATTATGGTATGGAGTGATCAACAGGATAATTCTTTGCTAGTCAGTTGTCACAATCTTATCAGTTGTAATTAAGGCTGTCAAAGTTAACAAGGTATTAACGCGTTATCGCCCGATTCTATTAACGCCACTATTTTTTTTAACTCACGATTAACTTTTAAGATTATTATTATTTTTGTATTACTAGACTTCACTCAGGTGTATTATTGATGCTCTCATTGATACTATGTTTGTTTCTGAAGTGTGTGTGTGTGTGTGTGTGTGTGTGTGTGTGTGTGTGTGTGAGATATATATAGAGAGAGAGGGGGGTGAGAGAGATGAGGAAGGGGCAAGAGAGAAAGAGAGCTGGGAGAGTGTGAGTGTGAGAGAGAGAGAGGGGGGTGTGTGATTACTCAGCCCTTGTGTGGGTGAATGTAACAAGTTCCTAACGTTTTCTTTCCCCTATTATTTCATGCACACTTTATTCATTGTTTTAAATTATTATTTTCTTTTAAGTTATTTTGTGCATCACTCTGTTTTGAATTTGATGCAAATTTGCAATGCATGGGGTCATCCTTTTGTGTTAAATGGCTGCATAAAGCAAGCATTTGTTGACTCATGTTGATAAGATTATTAAAACTTGGAACTTGAAAAATATCTGTTTAAGGTAGATAAAAAAAGATATGTTAAAAAAAATGCGATTAATTCATGATTAATCGCGAGTTAACTATGGACAATCATGCGATTAATCACGATTATATATTTTAATCCATTGACAGCACTAGTTGTAATATACCCTAGGATTATTGGAATGAATGTCTTTGAATTTTCTCCCACTGCTTCCACTGAACATGGATTTTGTCTGCACAAGCCAGTGTGAAGATGTTTGCAACATCTAGTTGTAGAAACTACGCACTGCAGCTTTAACGTCAATCAATCAATCATGTTTAGTAAATAGACACCTGATTTTATAGTCTTATTCTAATACATTTTCATGACTTTTGTATTATAGGAAAGCATGGCTAGACAGAAATTGTCAGTTGAGGAGCGAAGGAGAAGAAATAGAGAGTACCAATGAAAGAGAAGAGAAGAATTACACAGTGACGAAGAGAGCAAACATGTCATGCAAGAGCAGGAAAGACAAAGGTGGAAAAAGAGGGTTCAAGACAAAAAAGTAATAGAAATAGACAAGATGGGAGACAGGGCACAGAGGTATCGGAGAAAATATTGGAGAGAGGTCCAGAAAAGGTGCAGATAGAAAAGGTCCTGTGAAGGTGCGGTGCTGGAGGCAGACACCCCCCCAGATCAGGATATTCTAGATAACAATGCCAGACAGCGCAGAGAGTCTCTCAGACAGGAACAGAAACAAAGTAAAACACGAAAAAGGCATTCAAGATAAATACAAACTTTAAAAGAGAAGATTACAAATGTAACAAAGCAACAGAACAACCTGAGAAAAACAATAATGTGCTGAAAAAAGGCTACAAATACTGTACATCACCACTGGGCCCCGTTCCCCGTACCTGGATAACTGAGTTAGCCGGATAATTTTCGGTCAAGCCTGACTTAAGCCGGACCTTTCTGTTCCCCGACGCGCGATTGTCCAAATCACCATGACAACAGATCAAAAAGTTTGAGCCTGGTCGGGAGCAGGGTTAAGTTCAGTTAGCCGGATGAACCATGGCCACGCCCCCGCAAAGAAATGCCAGCTCGCTTCCTGAAATATTTCTCACAGTCTAGATCCCATTATACCATTCTTAATTATGTTTCTGTGCTTCGTTTTCCTAGAGGGGGCTTCTGAAATGTATAATAATAGAACTAAATGCTGATAATAAATCATATTCAGCCTATAGATTTACTTTGTCCTAAATAAAATAATGCACGTCATATACGGCGCTCGGAGTCGCGCTACACGCTGCATTTGATTATTTTAATAACGGCACATTGCAAATGTGAATCCCGCGGGGATATTTTTAATGAATGAAACCTATCGGCCGTTTGGCTCTGATTAGTTTCATATATTAATCTCCGCTGTAGATTTGCTTAACGGAGCGCCGGATTGTGTTTCATTCAAGCATAAAATTGAAGTGTCTATGCGGGGATTGTGGTTTTTGTGTGATATTGTAACTGGGATTAAAATGTCTGATGAGATGCGCTGTTTGACGGATTTGAGAAATTGAATGAGCCGTTGACATCACATTAATGCATTTGAGAATAAAGAGATAAAACTTAATTCAAAAGAAAAAATATTCTAAACACGGGTCTCTCGTTCATTAATGTATAAACAATGATTCTATCCTGTCTGGCACAGTGGCGCAGCGGTAGTGCTCAATCCTGGCAACCGGGCGACCCGAGTTCGAGACCCCGCGTTTCCAATATAATCTTTTGGAATATAATATTAATGATTATACGCAAAAGTAGCCTAGTTTTAAGTTAAAATATTATAAATCTACATGCATTGAGGATGTCATTCTTTATATAGCTCTCAACGTGCACCAAATTGAATTATTCCTACATTGCAAAAAGAAGGAAAAGACTAGGATTCGAACCCCGGTCGTCTGCGTGAAAGTCAAAAGAAGAACCCATTACACCACAGTGCAGATAAGTAAAAGATCCACCATACATCAATCAATGGGTAAGAGAGCCGTATCGTTATTCTGTATAACAGTTTAACTAATTATTTTCGCTAGCAAGATCTCATTTGATTATTCAATCCATAAACCTACTGCCAGCAGGCAAGTTTAAAGAAATATAATCTGATTGATTGAGGTAATGAGGGACTTAAAATTAGCCTATAGATAACGCATTTAACTTGTCGGCGAGGCGATTGAGCCGTACTGCAATCTGATGATAAAGTTTTAAATCAATTAATCAATCAATGCCGTTAGAAAATCAGGATCTCTGCTATCGATAAGTGCTGGCTTTTCAACTGAAGCGGCCGCGCGCACTTATCCTGGGTCTCAAGTCTGGATCGAGTTAACGAGACTGAATCCACCTTCGAGGAACAGGAAAATCCCGGCTTCAAACATCGGGTTAACTGAATCTGGATAATGGGACTCTTGATCGACTTAGTTGAACCAGGTACGGGGAATAGGGCCCTGGACTCTCCAGGCACGGAAACAAAGAATATGCTATCAGGAAGCAAAGTAAGGAATCAGATAATCCAAAAGGCCCTGCTATTCCACCACATCCCCAGAAGAGAGCTGAAGACAAACAAACAAACTCCTGGCCCACGGCGCCAAAAACCAGCACTGAGTTCATCAGGCACGATTCTTAAAAAGTATCGTCTTCTTCAACAAATGAAAGACTTTGGGTTAACCTATAAGTTAATGAGAGAAAGGGAGCATCCTCAGAAAAAGCCAACATTCATACAGGGTGTAACACAGAATGTCCAGGATTTCTTCCTGAACTCTGCACGTGTGACGATGTGTGATGATGGATAGTGCTAATGATGGCTTTGTCATTATAAATTATTTCCCATATCTTTTAAAATCTTCGAAATTTTGCAATACAAAATTATGTAGGTTAGAGTTATCCTATCCCAAAAATGTACTCATATTTAAATTCCCCATTAAGAAATGCATCATTTAGACACCTTGCATGTTAGGATTTCCTTCAGATTCATGTTGGCATCCATGTATGGCGAAGGCCCGGACTGGCCATCGGGAGCTCTGTCTGTCTGTCACACACACACAAAGGGAGCCGCATGTGATTGGTGGAGGCGGTACCAGGCCATACAACTGATTGACAGTTGAGATGAATGAATGAATGAATGAATGACTTTATTTGACAATATAAAAAATAAACATGTGACAGAAGAGCACAGTCGGGATATACTGCCAAGGATGAAACACAAAAAAGCTCAGAGCTTATTTCCATTGTGGTCCTTGTAGGGGGGTGGGGGAATGTGATGCTTAAAACATGCATCATACAAAACGTGACATCACAACACATCACATATACCATTTAACATTTATATACATACAGACTCATACAACATGCAAGGGTGCCTTAAGCTAAGTGTCTAGGTATAGTCCCTTTTGAGCCATGTCTTCAGATGGCGAATGGAATGGCAGATGGCACTTCTGCAAAATGACAGGGAGAGACAGCGAAAGACAAAAAATGTCAAGCATAACCTGCGCTTGAAGATGGACAGTGGAAAAAGAGGAAGGGTCGAGCAGAGAGGGAAAGAGAGAAAAATACATACCGCTTACTGCTTGTATTTCACAGAACAGTCAGATGGAAATGACTGGAAATGAAATGTTTCAACAGTGGAAAAAAGAGGAAGGGTGGGGCAGAGAGGGAGGGAGAGAAAAATACATACTGCTGACTGCTTGTATTTCACAGAACAGTCAGATGGGAATTACTGGAAATGAAATGTTTCAACACTTCAACAGTGAAAAAAAGAGGAAGCATGGAGCAGAGACGGGACGCCCTAAATGTTGCCGCTAAATGTGGCAACATTGACCAAATGTTTTCTTGCACCACGAGACCACCAGGTTAGTCAGTGATAAAAATAAACATGCTAGCTAGCTAACATAGCTAATGTTACCATGCATCATCATCATCCCCTGTCATTTTTTCCCCGCATAAATCTTTTATTCAACTTCAGTCCTGATCATAACCATTTAAAGTTTTCTTGTAATGTCAGATTAAAAATGAAATACTCTAACTTTTCTGATTTCTGAGTTGTTAAGTCTGACATTACAAAAACAAAAAATCCATCAAAATCAGTGTTGTTGCTAATCATTGACACATGATGATTATAACAATTATTAGCCTGTAATAATCCCCCCCAGAAAAATCCACTTTGCATTTGATATATTGAAAATATTTAAATGTGTGTGTTTTTTTAACAATAATTTGTGATGCCATCACAAACAATGGCATTTAAAGGGTAAACATTTTAAAAGTCCTGCACCAGCATGTAGGGAATTAAGTCATTGTAACAAAAATCTTCCTGGTGGGGGACCCCCAGACCCCCTGCTTAAAAATTTGCCTGACTTGGGCTATATTTCGCACTATATTTCCTGGCCTGAATAATTCCCCCAGTCCGGCCCTGCAAAGGGGTGAAAAATTGTCAAATCTGCCAGTTTGAAATACAAAATGATGTAAGTTAGAGTTATCATATCCGAAAATGTTTCCTATATTTTAATTCCCCACAAGAAACACATATTTTAGACACCCCTCATGTTAAGATTTCTTTAAAATTCATGTTTGCACAAAAGTATGGCCCGCCCTAATATGATGACCACTGGTGGCTAGCCAAGATCATCGATGTGGATACTGATCAACAAGATGTAAAAGTGGAATTTCTGCATCCCCATGGTCCAACAGAAAAGGTTCTGTTTCTGCCCAGTTCAAGACATCATAGTGAAACTAATCGGAAATGCAGAAGGAAACGAAGAGGAGAAGTGCAGGGTGAGAACGTGGAGATCAGGAAGTTGGGTAGATGAAAACAGGGACGAGAAGAAGGGGTCCTGGTCTCCATTACTGTTTTTGTTGTTGGAAACAGTGCATTTTGTAATAGTTGGAAACAGTGTATGTAAAGTTTGTTGTTATTACAATTGAGTTAACAAAATGTTCAGTATTAACATTAACAAGGAGTTATTAGTTCTTATCATTGTCACTTCCATCTGTTTAAAAAATGCATGTGTTCATTTATCAGAGATGCATATACAATTTAGTCAACTCTGTCAGTTTCTCGTCAACTCCGTCAGATCTTTGTCAACACCGTCAGATGTTTGTTTTTGTTAATTCTGTGGAAAATACAAATTCCTTCTTCAGTTTATGTTGTTTAAGTAATAAAGGAGCATCAGATCTTCATCCTCTTGTCTTATTTACTTAATGATCTTTTTTTTATCATATCAAAATTAAAAACAAAGTTTGAAAATGCAAATATTTCTAAATCTGTGTTTTCAGAATAGTGTGAAATTACACCTGAGGTTTATATATTATATTTGATTGCATACCAGAGTAACTAAACACTATTACAACATACTTCAGAACCTTAGATTCTTGTTGGACTGGAATAATTAGAATTATATACTTTTTTGTGTGTCTGACGGAGTTAACCCAAATCAAGTTTCAAAGGGAAACATGTGAATTTGTTCAAAATGTTTTTCTATGTAGAGCCCGCACCTTTACATGGTTAAATAGCTCAGACCTTTCTCTACATGAATATACAACTCTAATCAATATAGTGTGCATTCTCAAAATATAATATTAAAAAGTGTTTTGTCCCGACTCTCAAGAATCAGTGACATACAATTGTTAAGGGGATGCAGACCAGAGAAAGACGTTTGTCTTGTTTACATCAGGGTCCCCCATTTTCAATTCATATCAATAGTTTAATAGCTAGCCTTGGCTCGTTTAACAATATGCAAAATATGTGTACAGCCCTGTACTCATACTGAAGTTATTCTTGGTATATACTACACATACTACTAGGTCTGATTGTGTAACGAATCGATTCCACGTCGCGCTGTGTGTGAGTGAGTGAGAGAGAGAGAGAGAGAGAGAGAGAGAGAGAGAGAGAGAGAGAGAGAGAGAGAGAGAGAGAGAGAGAGAGAGAGAGAGAGAGAGAGAGAGAGAGAGAGAGAGAGAGAGAGAGAGAGAGAGAGAGAGAGAGAGAGGGGGATACTAATTAATTCCGCCCCCCCCCGGGGAAGAATTCACCAGCCGCGACTGCTTGCATTGAACATTGCATTGAACATTGAGGAGACATCATTAGAAAGCACAATGTGTTTCCATAGTTACGCAGATGACACACAATTGTACATTTCCGCTGAACCAAATGATCACACAGCTATAAACTCCATTTCCGCCTGTCTCTTAGCAATAAACAAATGGATGACGAACAACTTCCTAAAATTAAATTAGGGCAAAACTGAAATCCTACTAGTCGGTCCTATAACAAAAAGATAAATGTTACAGAGCAATATGAGGCAACTTACTCCTTGGATCAAAACCCGAAGTTACAAGTAAGTAACCTACACTGGCTTCCGGTAACATTTAGAATTGATTTCAAGGTCCTCCTCCTTATATACAAAGTAAAAACATTGCGATCATCTACTACTGGTCTATTGAAGGTTCCAAGCCACAGTCTAAAGAAAATCGGGGATGCAGCCTTTGCTAACTATGCACCAAAGTTATGGAACACACTACCTATGGACATTAGGGAAGCTAGATCTCTTAATATTTTCAGAAATAAGCTAAAAACGTACCTCTTCACCATAGCCTTCTAATACACCCCGCTGTTGATTGTACTGTAGCACTATTTTACTCTGGCCATTCTATTGCATAATTTTACTATCTATTCTACTATTCTATTATTGCACTGTATTATTGGTGTGAAAACCAGTCAACTTACAAAAAAGAGCCTGTTGGAGGATTTCAACAAAATAAATGCGACAACAGTGCAAAATATTTCACTATAATATTTCAAAGCGAAGTAAAAAATATTATAATAATTATTTGATCATGTTAAATTATCATTTGATCATGTTAAAAAAGGGAAAATAAAAAACATTTGTTAAAAAAAATAAAATTAAAAAATTAAATTATCAGTGGGGCACAGATGATCAGCAGTAGGGCACGTGCCCTACTGATAGTGGTCTAAATACGCAGATGATTATTTCCCACAAACCTGAATGTTATTGCCATAATACAGAACACAGTTAATTTCTATACCTTTCTGTGAACGTCTAGGAAAAAAACGGCATTGCAATCTGATGAAACATTTTTGGAGAAATTTACATTATAAAAAAGTAACTGTACTTGTGAATCACGCCTGTTCATACTAAATCCAGATTTAATTCTGCCATTGGAAAGGGGAGATTTGGCCCGATCCATTGATGTGCGACATGGCCATAATAAGGTAATTTATAGGCCTGATATTCTATAATCATATTTCAAATAGAATGTGTCCGAATGGCAGAATTCAGTACTGTATCTACAAAACCTTCTGTTTAATCATCTTCCCTTTATTAATTTGCTTAGATTGTTCAGGTATGGTACATTTTAGTATGGTGTTATTCACAGTCAAAGATAAAAAAAAATATATATATATATATAATATATAATTGAATTGATATTCACCTTTGGTTCATTACAATTTACTCAAGCCTAGTAACATACACAATATGTCTGACACTGGGAATACATTCCCTGAGATCCATAGATGTCCCTAGAATCAGATACCAAGAACCAGCAAATGAACCATTTAAAAAAAAAAAGTCTGTAAATGTGTATTCTATGTCTTATGGAATGAATGACAAAAAAATATATATATATTATAATTATTATTTTTTTAATGGAGGGAGGAGCCACACATTGGCGGGCAAAGCCGCATGCGGCTCGCGAGCCGTGGGTTGGCCACCCCTGACCTAGACAGTCAAAGGCAGCCATTTTTTATTTGGCGACTGCGACCATTTCACTCACTGTGGCGGACAAGCACCTCTTTGATTCTTCATGTCTAGGGACCCAAAATTGCGAGCAGGACGACAGGCCAGCTACAGGATTAATAGGAGTTTCTCAAGGTTTATATTGTTCCACTTATTCAATTGGTCTGGCATTTGACAGGAGCAGAGTTGAGCATAATTAAATGAGATCTGCGTTTTTACATTTGAGGGGAAAAAAGAGATGAAAGTCTGAAATGGTGAGACCTGGATTGATTGCATTTCAAGCCCTGTCTCGGGCGAACTCTGCTGATAGGACAACAGACAAAACAACAGACAGAAGACACTATTGGAATTATATATTGTTTCTTTTAAATGCTGTAGTTTTCTTGTTTCTAAAGTTTTTATTGATTTTATTGAGTTTTAAATTTAAAATAAAGATAGCGATGAATGTTGCAATGTAAAGGGATACCAACGTAGTTGTGCTCTTGTGATTGGGCGAAGATTGGCGAGGCTTATCTTTGCTTGAGAACTGTAGTAGTTACCATGGAAATGAGTAAAGATTCAAATATAAAATGTTCTCATTTTCTCCAAGATCAAGTAAAAATATTTACCTTTATTGGTTGTAACAGCATACAAATTAAATAATCGATACCTCCGTCAAAGATTATGAACCTAGACAATACGGTTGGGCTGTAATACTTCAATCAACTACTGAGTATCAATTGGTGGCTACAATGGACTCACACCACATGGTTTATGAGGGAGTGTAGGGATGCTGCTAAGGCATATCCATTTCCAGTAGAATATTGAACATTTGCGGTAGAAAAACCATACCAAACTAATTGTTATTCAACATAATACATTTTTAAAGTTTTAAAAACACTTGTGTAGGGGTATATTCATGGGGGAAACAAAGAATGAGAGCATCCACAGGTTGGGTCTCACAGGAGAACTGTCTTCCCCTCCTCATATAATAAATGTACATGAAGGCTCTCATTGACTCAGGTGCGGCGGGCAATTTCATTCACTTGGGGTTGGTGAGAGAATGGGGAATCCCGGTAGAAGAGTTGGGGGTTCCTATTCCGGTCTACGCCCTGGACGGTCAGCCCCTGGGCAGTGAGAGCGTCACTCAACGCACTGTTCCTATACACATCCGGGTGGCGGGTGGGGGGTGGGAGTGGGTTCAATTATTTGTCATTGTCACCCCCTATTCTGTAATGGTGTTGGGTCATCCCTGGTTGTCTTCATGTATACGTAATATTAATTGGAGCACGGGCAAGCTCTCAACGGAGGTCGACGTGAAATGTTCTCATTTTCTCCAAGATCAAGTAAAAATATTTACCTTTATTGGTTGTAACAGCATACAAATTAAATAATCGATACCTCCGTCAAAGATTATGAACCTAGACAATACGGTTGGGCTGTAATACTTCAATCAACTACTGAGTATCAATTGGTGGCTACAATGGACTCACACCACATGGTTTATGAGGGAGTGTAGGGATGCTGCTAAGGCATATCCATTTCCAGTAGAATATTGAACATTTGCGGTAGAAAAACCATACCAAACGAATTGTTATTCAACATAATACATTTTTAAAGTTTTAAAAACACTTGTGTAGGGGTATATTCATGGGGGAAACAAAGAATGAGAGCATCCACAGGTTGGGTCTCACAGGAGAACTGTCTTCCCCTCCTCATATAATAAATGTACATGATTATTAGCCTACTAATGAAGCATCATGTAAGGATATAGCACTCTAGAACAGTGTTTCCCAAACTCTGAGTCGCGACCCAAAATGGGTTGCAGACCCATTTTTATTGGGTCACCAATAAAAAAAATTACAATTCTTTTTTATAAAAAAAAAATCTTTTTTTAAGAATATTTATAAAAAATCTGTAGATGTGTTGATTCAGTTGGGCACCACCTACTTATGTGAATCTGGGTTTTCTACTCTAGCATACCTGAAAAACAAATACATGCTTAGCATGACCTCAGAATAGCATTTTCAAAAACCAAGCCCAGAATATATCTGCTACATACCTCTCATTAGATTGCATTGTGCCATAGATGAAATATTATACCCCTTATAGTATAGCATGATGTCAGGTCTGTAGAATTTTAAAATAAGTCAGTACAAATTGATCAGAATGTTGCTCAATGTTGGGGTTTAAGGTTGAAGGACGGGGGGAGGGGGTAAGAAATGGAGAAAGGGGTGAGAAATGGAAAGTGTTACAATTCTGGTTCCTGACTACGGTCGGGAACCACCCACCTTCTCTGTCATCTGTCACCTGACTGCTGTCACTTGTTTTTCCCTGTCATTTAGTGCTGTCACTTAGGGGTTGGCTTCTGATTGGCTGTCACGGGGTGTGTGTGGAATGTTGGTATTTGGTGCTATTTAACATTCCTTTCCTCTGCTTGTCATTCGTCAGGTCTTCACTATAGGCGTTCGGAGATAACGCGGCCGGTTCCAGTTCTGGACCACCACTAAGCTCCATTATCTATTCTCTCGTTCCTTTGCCCTTGGCATAGTATCCTAGTATTACTCTTTGTGTTCTTTACTATTAAAGTCGAACCTGTTCAAGAGTATACCTTCTCCGTCTCTGTGATTGCCTACAACAATTGGAACTCACCTACCTCCACCCTGACAGAAGACCTGACCATCAGAGTTCCATGGAGGCAATCATGGAGATGCTCCGGGCACAGAAGAGTGCACAGGAGCGCATGGAGGAACACCAACATCTGGTCAGCGCCGAGTTGGTTCACAGCCCAGCAGGCACAAGTCGCGGTGGCTGGGGTAAGGACGACAGTGGGAGAGACGGCGGCAGGAGAGGCGGCGTTCAACACCACGTTCAACACCGAGGAGAGTCGGGGAGCTCTTGGGCACCAGGATCGGACCCAGGAGCCACGGCTACCCGCACCAGGCCGCTACGCGGGAGCACCGGAGGGATGCAGGGAGTTCATCACCCAGTGCTCACTCGTGTTCCAGCTGCAGCCACGCTCATTTCCCTCTTCCAGAGCACAAGTCGCATATATTATCACCCTCCTCACCGGTCGAGCACTCTCCTGGGCTACGGCCGAATTGGAGAGCGGTTCGTCTATCTGCGACTGTGTGGACGCCTTCACCGTGGAGTTGAGAAGGGTATTCGACACTTCCCGAGTACTCTCGATCTTCGAGGCCGGTGGGCGGCTTCTCGCCTGCCGGCAGGGCCTCCGCACGGTCTCAGATTACGCCATCGAATTTCGGATCGTGGCTCGGGAGGCAGCTTGGCAGGAAATTCCTTGTGTGGTCCTGTTCCTCAAGGGACTCTCCGCACGGATGAGGGACGAGTTCGCCGTGCGTGAGATCCCTGAGCAGCTGGAAACGCTCATCAACACCGCCATACGGATGGACAACCGACATCGGGAGAGAGAGAGGGAGCGTGAAGATACTACCCAGGTACGTGTCCCTTCTCCTCCCGTTGTTGATACTTTCCCGCATTACACGAGTGGGCCACTGGGTGATGAATCCATGCAGCTTGGGGCGCTGTCGCGGCGGCGCTTCATCGAGGAGCGACGCTGCTTCCGGAGCGGCCGCACCGGTCATCGTTTTGGCAGCTGTCGGGAACAGGCTGGCTCAACTCGGCGCCAGTCGGGAAGAGGAGGTGCTCCGCCGGGCCTCGAGAGGGCGCCAGCAGGTGGGCTCACCCCAGCACTACCATCAAACACACGTACATTTCTGGAGGTGGCGGTTAACTGTGGGGGTAACGTTAGGGGAACGAAGGCTCTCATTGACTCAGGTGCGGCGGGCAATTTCATTCACTTGGGGTTGGTGAGAGAATGGGGAATCCCGGTAGAAGAGTTGGGGGTTCCTATTCCGGTCTACGCCCTGGACGGTCAGCCCCTGGGCAGTGAGAGCGTCACTCAACGCACTGTTCCTATACACATCCGGGTGGCGGGGTGGGGGGTGGGAGTGGGTTCAATTATTTGTCATTGTCACCCCCTATTCTGTAATGGTGTTGGGTCATCCCTGGTTGTCTTCATGTATACGTAATATTAATTGGAGCACGGGCAAGCTCTCAACGGAGGTCGACGTGAAGTCGGTCGTCGGCGAGAGTTTGTCCACTCCCTTGTCTCCCTCCCCCTCTTCTCTTTTTTCTCCTTCTTCTCTCTCCAGGATGGTGGGGAGTGTCGCAGATTCTGTTCCACCCTCTAATCCCGATTTGATAGGGGTTTCCTGAGATCTATTAGGACCTGGCGGATGTTTTTAGCAAGACGCGTGCTAAAGCACTACCGCCTCATAGATCATACTGTCCCATTAATCTCCTACCTGGTACCTCCCCGCCTCGCGGGCGAATGTTCTCTCTCTCACGCCCCGAGACCTTGGCCATGAACACCTACATTGAGGAGGCATTACTTGCGGGGCACATACGTCCTTCCACATCCCCGGCCGGCGCTGGTTTCTTCTTTGTTGGCAAAAAAGATGGGGATCAGCGTCCGTGCATTGATTATAGGGGATTGAATGACGTTTCCATCAAGAACCGATATCCTTTACCTCTCATGGACACGGCCTTTGAGTGCTTACAGGGGGCGCATGTCTTTTCTAAACTTGACTTACGTAATGCATACAATCTGGTCAGGATTAGAGAAGGAGACGAGTGGAAGACTGCATTTAATACGCCTAATGGTCACTATGAGTATTTGGTCATGCCCTTTGGTTTGGCTAATGCTCCGGCAGTCTTCCAAGCACTGGTTAACGACGTGCTGCGAGACTTGATTGGGGTGTCGGTGTTTGTTTACCTAGATGATATCCTAATTTTTTCTCGCGATATGGTGCAACACCAACTGCATGTTCGGGAGGTGCTAGACCGTCTCCTCAAGCATCAACTATTCGTTAAGGCAGAGAAGTGTGTGTTTCACACTGATAGTGTTTCCTTCTTGGGCTTTGTGTTGACGAAGGGTGATCTACGCATGGATTCGGCCAAGGTGAGTGCAGTCTTGGACTGGCCACGGCCTTTGTCGCTCAAGGGGTTACAACGTTTTTTGGGCTTTGCAAATTTTTACAGCCGCTTTATTCGCAACTTTAGCGCCTTAGCCAATCCGTTAACAGCTCTCACTAAGGCCTCTCTCCCTGGCTTTGAATGGTCGCCTAGGTCAGAGTCGGCCTTCTGCGATCTCAAACGTCGGTTTACATCCGCTCCTGTATTGATCCGCCACGATGCGGGGTGCTCTCTCAGAGGTGCTTAAAGGATGGGAAAGTGCACCCGTGTGCTTTTTTTTCTCGCCGTCTGTCACCAGCCGAGCGCAACTACGACGTGGGTAATCGGGAGTTATTGGCTATCAAATTGGCACTGGAGGAATGGAGACATTGGTTGGAGGGGGTGGCACATCCTTTCATTGTTTGAACCGATCATAAGAACTTGGCTTACATCAAGGGGCTAAACGCCTTAACGCTCGCCAGGCCAGGTGGGCGTTATTCTTCACACGATTTCGATTTACCATCTCCTATAGGCCCGGGTCCAAGAATATCAAACCCGACGCGTTATCGCGCCAGTTTGATCTTCCTGGTCGGGAGGAGCAGCCCCATCCCATTATTCCACCGGCCTTGATTTTGGCACCCGTGTCTTGGGGCATAGATAACTGTGGTAAGGTCGGCGCTGACGCGGGAGCCCGATCCTGGCGGGGGCCCTCCGGGGGGTTGTATGTGCCCAAGGCGGCACGCTCACGTTTGCTGCAGTGGGCACATGCCTCATCCCTCACCAGCCACCCTGGGGCCACCAGGACCCTGGAATTTATTCGTAATCTAACCGCAAGCGTCGTCCGGCTCCGGTTTACCGTCCTGGGCAGCGGGATTGGCTTTCCACCCGGGATCTCCCTCTCCGGGTGGAATCCAGGAAGCTGGCTCCTCGCTTTATAGAGCCCTTTAAAGTGGTACGTCGGGTGAATCCTGTGGCTTACAGGCTACGGCTTCCGAGCTCTATGAGGGTTCATCCGACGTTTCATGTGTCCCTGTTGAAGCAGTTCCTCTCATCGCCCTTGGCCCCGCCACTGCCTACGGTTCCTCCTCCTCGGTTTATTGGTGGTCAGCCCATTTACACGGTGCGGAGGATACTGGGTTGTAGGCGGAGGGGTACGGGATAGAAGAGCGTTCTTGGGTGCCTCAAAGGGATATTTTAGATCCCAGCCTGATCGTTGATTTCCGGCGGCTGAATCCCGAGACCCCCAGGTGAACGTCTGGTGCCGTTCGTCGGGGGAGGGTACTGTTACGATTCTGGTTCCTGACTACGGTCGGGAACCACCCACCTTCTCTGTCATCTGTCACCTGACTGCTGTCACTTGTTTTTCCCTGTCATTTAGTGCTGTCACTTAGGGGTTGGCTTCTGATTGGCTGTCACAGGGGTGTGTGTGGAATGTTGGTATTTGGTGCTATTTAACATTCCTTTCCTCTGCTTGTCATTCGTCCGGAGATAACGCGGCCGGTTCCAGTTCTGGACCACCACTAAGCTCCATTATCTATTCTCTCGTTCCTTTGACCTTGGCATAGTATCCTAGTATTACTCTTTGTGTTCTTTACTATTAAAGTCGAACCTGTTCAAGAGTATACCTTCTCCGTCTCTGTGATTGCCTACAACAATTGGAACTCACCTACCTCCATCCTGACAGGAAAGGATAGTAGAACATGTTTGTTCATTTAAAAGTGTTACAAAATTGTATGTACATATGTTATGAGGTGATGAGCTGATTATTGCTGTGATGTACTTTTATAATTAAATAAATACATTTCATATACATTTGAAATTCATGGTGTGTGTTCTTTATCAGTAGTTTATAAATGTATGTTATGGAAATACATTATTTTTGTATCTACTTTTTCTCCCCCTTTTTTCTGTATTTTTCTCCCATCCCAATTTAGTCGTTATGCCAATTCCCTTCCCTCCCTTCCTGGTTGTTGCGCGCATTTGCCCCCCACTTGCCGGTGTAGGGAGGGTTGATAGATACTATCACATGTCCCCTCCGATACATGTGGAGTCAGCCAGCCGCTTCTTTTCACCTGACAGCGAGGACTCTCACTGGGGGAGTGTAACGCGTCGGAGGCTCACACTACTTCCCCCAGTTCCCTTCCTCGCTGAGCTGGCGCCCCGACCGACCTGTAGGAGTCGCTGTTTACAACGACCAGGATACACACCCCACCGGCTTCCCACCCTCTAACACTGCCAATTGTGTTAGTATGGACGACCGACCAAGCCGGAGATACTGCTGACAGCTGGATTCGATACCAGTGTCTCTGCGGTGGTAGGCAGGCGCTTAGTCCGCTGCGCTACCCAGCCGCCCATGTTATGGCAATTCATGATGTATTTTTGTAAGTTTGGGTCCCGGGGAAACACCAAATTTCTCTTTTGGGTCTGAATAATTGATATGAAAGAACTACTATACTCAACAAATGATTTGTTAAGACATTCATAAAACATCTATAAATCATTTGCAGATGCTATTGTGTGCCCTAATCTAAAGTGAAGCCTATTCATCATTAACAAATGTCTAATAGTTTGTTTATTTGTGGACTTTTATTAATACACATGAAGCAATTACCAGACTTGTCTTTTCATGTTTAACTAATTATTTGTTAAGACATTCATAAAACATCTATACATAATTTACAGATGCTATTGTGTGCCCTAATCTAAAGTGAAGCATATTCATCATTAACAAATGTCTAATACAGTTAATTATTTGTTAACTTTTTCATCATCTGTTACAAATGTTGTAGACAGCTTTCGGAGACACCCTTCTTTGTGACATCAAACAGTGACAGCATTAGGACTATAGATAAATGCAATTTTATTAACATATAAAATACATGTGCACACATGACATTATAGTGTAAATTGGGGGGCACTAGGACCCAGGAGTACCGTGGCCAGGTATTGCCAGAGTATGTAGAGGAAGAGTTCACATTTGTTGCCGTCTATTTGAATGGAATCACGATATACATTAGCAGAGCCAAGTTATTTGTGCTGCCCCACGCTTTTAAGGTACTGTATGACACTTTTTGTTGGTACATCTATTCCATCATTTCCAAACTACAACTCTTATATTTTGTGTAGACATACTTGATGTGTTATTTGTTGAACATGAACAAATAAATGGAGGTACAGTATAGTTGTAACTGAGGGGTTACAAAACCCTGACTGTATTAAAGATTGTGATAGATTAAACCACTGCTAATTATTATTATTATTACTTGCCAGAAAGTACAGTTATAATATGGCAGACACTCAGAATAAGACGGCACGGTGACAAAGAAATATCATTTATAGTATTTATTATTATGCAGTAATTGTACAGAATGGGAATTACTTGTACAGAATGGGAATTACTTGTACGAATATTCGCTTGTATGGCGAAGAATATGAATAAAGTCAGTCAGTAGCAAAGTCAGTTGGAATGAATAATTCCTAAGCTGGGATACTAGACTAAACGCCGCCTGGCGTAGGATGGCACTATAGTGGGCAAACGATGGTACAGCTGGAGACAGGGGGTGTCCTCCCAGAGATGTAAGCTCTGGAGGAAGGAAGAATGTTCGGATACTCAGTCTGTTCACTTGAAGAAAGGGGGTTCTCGTACGGAATCCAGTCCTTATAATCCAAATGCTCAGCAGCAAAGCAATAGCTGTAATCCAATTGCTCGATAGCAATGACGATAGCCAGCTAGCTTCGGTCCTCGAAGCTAGCCCGAGGTAAGATCTTCAAGGTGGTTAAATCCAAACGACAGTGGGTATTAACGATGCTCTTCTCCACGGTAGTACGTTCCACAATCACTATAATCCAACCAATACTGGTTCTGCAATCGCCGCAGTAGGTTCCAATATGCACATGTCCAGTAGTTCCACGACTAGGCCCTCCTTGTGTACTGGCACTAATGACTAAGTCCACGCACACTTGCTAAGGTTTTACACTAGTTACTAAACGAACGAACTGCTTGGTAATGCTGCACAACAAACGAACTGCTGTTACACGATTCACACTAAATGACGACTCTTTACTTCACATCGAACTTGACGTTACTGCATTAGCTCTGACACTTTTACTATTCACTTCGCACGTTAGGTTCACAACACTCTGTTTAGACGAACTGCTTCACACTACATTAGAATCACACTACTGCTGCTGCGCCTTCCACGATATATATACTTAAGTGGCTTTCTAGTGCCAAGCCTCAGCTCTCGTCTCGAATCAATGCGCCGGCACCAGGCATGTTCCAACATGCCCAGACTCGCCTTTGAACCTGACTTCAGGGGCGCGTTGCCTGGCGCCGAGAACGTCAAGGGCATTATCCAATGAGGAAAGTGAATATTACTAGGATTCAAACGCAGGCTTAAAGGGATATAGCTTATATATATAAATAATATACAAGGTATATAAAACAATAAAACGTAGATTCTCAGCTTTAATCTGGCCTTTCACAACAGCCGCCTCCTAATTAGTCCGCACCTAATTAGTTAAGGGAGACAGATTAATTGCTCCATACTTGTTGTGAGGAGTAGGTCAATCTACAAAGTCAGTGAGTCATGGTCGTCATCAGGGGAGTCAGGGAGCTCCGGCAACTCTATCAGCTTCGCCACGGGTCGGGTGTAAGTCCGCCCTTGGACTATGACTTCTGCCGCTCTGACCTTCCCATCGGCACCAGTAATCACTCTGCTCATGCGGCCGGCCGGCCACGTAGCTCGGGGTAGTGACTGGTCTATTATCATGACGACTGTGTCCACCTTCAGGTTGTCCCTGTCCTTTACCCACTTCAGACGGGCTGGAAGGGATGGTAGGTAGCTTAGGAGGAAGCGGGCCCAAGACTGGTCGCTCTGTGCTTGGTTGTGCCTCCACATCCTCCATCCGTTCCTGTCGTCCTGTATGTACACCGGGTCCGGCCGCCCCATCAAGAGGTAGTTTGGGGTGCTGGGTTCGAGGTCAGCTACGTCGCTTGGAGCGTAGCTGAGGGGGGTGGAGTTCGGAACTCCCTCTTCTTGAGCCCACGGTTCTCTCACAGGCATCGCGTCTAATGTCCATAGCCTCTCAACGGGCTGTACGAGAGAGTGGCCTGTGTCGCTCACCTTTGTGTAAAGGCAGCGTGTGGCAGGTCCATAGAGGGGGCCCTGGAGCGTCCACCCCAGTCGGGTCTTAACCGCGGCTGGGCATCCTTTGGGTCCGATGTGGGCCGCCTCGATTGGGACAATGAGGTCCGCGTGGTCGGAGCCTATGAGCAGGGTCGGTGTGGCGCCGTCGATGAGCGGTATAGGCAGTCTGCGTAGGTGCGCGTACTTCTCCATCAGCTGTGGGATGGGGTAGTCGTAGCTTGACAGACCTATGTCATGGCTTGTAAATGCATTGGTGATGCTGTACCGCTTCTCGGGCTGCTCGACCGCTGCTATTGTGAATGAGACGTTTTCGCCCTTTATGGTCTTTAGGTCTCGCTGAATAGTACGGATTGTCATTGTTTCCTCGGTACCCCGCAGGCCCAACTGGGTTGCGGCGTAAGCGAGGAGGAGAGTCTTTTCTGACCCGTCGTCGAGGACGGCGTAAGTGTCCAGGACCTTGTCCTCGTAGCTCAGGAGCACTCTGACCACCTTGATGAGCACTCGGGGGCTCCCACTATACGTGGGGTCGATGTGGAGCACTCCTGTTGGTGAGTTGCCTGGTAGGGCTAGTCTTCTCTTGTGGGCCTCGCGCAGTGTATCGCAGTAAGCGTGGTCCTGCGTGTTAGTCTTACTCCACTGATCCATTTCGGCGGGGGTCAGTTTCTGGTATGCGTCACACCGTAACTTGGAGTGTCCGCTGCGGCAGTAAGTACACCAGGGGGAGGGCCAATGGATCTTCTGTAGTGGTGGGTAGATATTCCCTTCCTCTGTGGCGGGGGAGTTGTGACTCGTCTGTGATGACACCGCGTCGGCCTGGTACATCACCGTGATGGGCCTACTTTGGTTTCCTGGTGGGCGTCTATTGCTCTCATGCAGGACTTCTAGGTGGGCGCCGTCACACTTGCCGCACCTTCTCTTGAGGCGGCACTCGGCTGCCATGTGGCCGCGCGCGCAGCGGAAGCAGCAGCGTTTATCCTTAAGCCACTGACCTATTTCGGCTGTAGTTAGTTCTTTGAAGGCTTCGCACTGTGACAGCTGATGTTCACTGTCACAGTACTTACAGGCAGCCTTCCACTTCTCCTTGGCGTGGGGGTTGTGGCTTGTCTGCCGTGACACAGCCTCGGCCTGGTGCATCACGGTGACGGGCCGGCGGTTGTCGTTGAACCTTCTCGGTCCATCTTTAGGGTTAGAGCCACCCCACGCGAATGTGTCTATTCGTAGACTGCTGACCTCCCTGGCTAAGAAGTCAGCAAGGTCTAGGAGGGATGGTTCTGGGCCGTGGGGGTCACGGTGGTCTCTCTGCCGCCGAAAACGCTCTTGACGGGCTGGGGGGAGCTTCTCCAGTATCCGCTCCATGTTGGAATTGGCATATAGTTCATGTATCCCCTTCTCTCCTTGTGACCCGAGCATCCCTACCAGGGATTGTACTTGTATAGATAGGTCATCTAGGGCTCTATTGTCTTTAGCTGGGGGGAGGCGGTCGATCTCCCGTATTTCTTGAATTACGTAGTCCCATACGCATCCATAGCGCACGTCGAGGGCCATCAGGGCATCAGAATAGGGGGTTCTTGAGTTAGCATATGCCAGCGCTATGTTATGCGCTCTGGGTACTTTAAGGTGCTTGAGGAGGATGGCATATTTATAGGACTCGTCATGTACCTCGGACATAATAGTCTCTAAACAGATGCGTAGTTCAGTATACTGTGCTCTGTCCTCACGCGTAAAGTCTGGGAATGTGGGTGTCCCAATGTAAGATGCCATGGATGGCTGGGACACCGATGCGCGTAGGGGGAGAGGCCTCCTTGGCGAGTCTCCCCGTATGGGGGGTCGTGGGTTAGTGCTGGGTGGGAACCAGAGGCCGGGCCTCCAGGTACTGCTCCTCTGTGCTGACTGTGGATTAAACTCACCCGTGGGTTGGGTCGGGGGTTCGTAACGCAGCGTCTCTGGGCTGAGGTCGGGGCTGTACTGTTCCTCCTGGTCCGAGATGGGTTCGTGCGTGTGGGCTTGATGTCCTCCCTCGTCCTCCGCTAGGTCTTGAAGTCTCTTAGTTAGTTTCTCGGCGACGTAGGCGGGATCTTCCCGTTGGCTGGGTCCCGTATAGACTGGTCGGGGAGGGGGCTCGGCGACGTAAGCAGGTTCTTCCTGTTGGCTGGGTCCCGTATAGACTGGTCGGGGAGGGGGCTCGGCGACGTAAGCAGGTTCTTCCTGTTGGCTGGGTCCCGTATAGACTGGTCGGGGAGGGGGCTCGGCGACGTAAGCAGGTTCTTCCTGTTGGCTGGGTCCCGTATAGACTGGTCGGGGAGGGGGCTCGGCGACGTAAGCAGGTTCTTCCTGTTGGCTGGGTCCCGTATAGACTGGTCGGGGAGGGGGCTCGGCCACGTAAGCAGGTTCTTCCTGTTGGCTGGGTCCCATGTAGATTTGTCGGGGAGGGGAAGGTGCCCTCGACCCGTGTCGTGATGATCTCCGGGAGCTCCGGGTGGAGGAGTGGGGAGTCACCCTTTGGAGTAATTGCTCCATCATCTGCGCCTGCAGACGGTCTCGCTCCGCTTCGCACTGTGCATTGGCGGCGTCGCGCTGTGCATCGCGTTGCGCGTTGGTGCGGTCTCGCTGAATGTTTTCTTCAACCTGGAGGCGCCTCTCTTCCAGTCGGATGTGTTCGCGCTCGTTCTGTTGTTGCGCTTGGAGATGTTCTCTTTCCATTGCAGACTGTTCGCGCACACTCTGTTGTTGCGCTTGAAGACGTTCTCTTTCCACTGCAGACTGTTCGCGCGCACTCTGTTGTTGCGCTTGGAGACGGTCACGCTCACCCTGGAGGCGGTCTCTTTCGGTTGAAGCTGTCAGCGTGGCGATCAGGGCTTGCGCTAGTCTCTGGTCAGCCTCGCTGGGGGATGACGCTGATGAGGGTGATCTGGCATTGACAGGACTTGGTGGCCAGTTCTTATTTTCTCCCGCGCCCTGAGGTCCGTCTCTGAGACGCGGTACTCTTCTCTTTGGTGCGCGCCGAGGTCTATCTCGGGTGCGCGCTCTTTGGTCTCTTGCGTTCCGAGGTCCATCTCGGTGGCGCTGTCTTTATCCTTTGGCGCTCCGGGGTCCATCCCGGTGGCGCTGTCTTTGGGTATAGTCACGTCATGTCCCGCTTGTTCCCCCCCGTGAGCTAAGTCAGTTTCGCTTAGACCCGCTTGGGTCTCTACTTGTGGGGCCGACAAGTCGATCAGGTTGGGCATGCTTAAGCTATTAGTTTTATCCGTGCTTAACGTCTTTTTAGATAAGCTAGGAGGTAGAACGACAGCGTAGTCCTCCAAGTGTGGAGGGGGCTGACGTTGGCGCTTAGGGCGCTCTAGTTTGGGAGAGCCGTTTGGAGAGTGTCCGCCGCTGGCCATATCACTATTAATATGATTAAGATTACTGATACCCTCCGGCTCGAAGGACCAATTGTAACTGAGGGGTTACAAAACCCTGACTGTATTAAAGATTGTGATAGATTAAACCACTGCTAATTATTATTATTATTACTTGCCAGAAAGTACAGTTATAATATGGCAGACACTCAGAATAAGACGGCACGGTGACAAAGAAATATCATTTATAGTATTTATTATTATGCAGTAATTGTACAGAATGGGAATTAAGGGTCGCGCTTGTATGGCGAAGAATATGAATAAAGTCAGTCAGTAGCAAAGTCAGTTGGAATGAATAATTCCTAAGCTGGGATACTAGACTAAACGCCGCCTGGCGTAGGATGGCACTATAGTGGGCAAACGATGGTACCGCTGGAGACAGGGGGTGTCCTCCCAGAGATGTAAACTCTGGAGGAAGGAAGAATGTTCGGATACTCAGTCTGTTCACTTGAAGAAAGGGGGTTCTCGTACGGAATCCAGTCCTTATAATCCAAATGCTCAGCAGCAAAGCAATAGCTGTAATCCAATTGCTCGATAGCAATGACGATAGCCAGCTAGCTTCGGTCCTCAAAGCTAGCCCGAGGTAAGATCTTCAAGGTGGTTAAATCCAAACGACAGTGGGTATTAACGATGCTCTTCTCCACGGTAGTACGTTCCACAATCACTATAATCCAACCAATACTGGTTCTGCAATCGCCGCAGTAGGTTCCAATATGCACATGTCCAGTAGTTCCACGACTAGGCCCTCCTCGTGTACTGGCACTAATGATTAAGTCCACGCACACTTGCTAAGGTTTTACACTAGTTACTAAACGAACGAACTGCTTGGTAATGCTGCACAACGAACGAACTGCTGTTACACGATTCACACTAAATGACGACTCTTTACTTCACATTAAGCTAAGTCGAACTTGACGTTACTGCATTAGCTCTGACACTTTTACTATTCACTTCGCACGTTAGGTTCACAACACTCTGTTTAGACAAACTGCTTCACACTACATTAGAATCACACTACTGCTGCTGCGCCTTCCACGATATATATACTTAAGTGGCTTTCTAGTGCCAAGCCTCAGCTCTCGTCTCGAATCAATGCGCCGGCACCAGGCATGTTCCAACATGCCCAGACTCGCCTTTGAACCTGACTTCAGGGGCGTGTTGCCTGGCGCCGAGAACGTCAAGGGCATTATCCAATGAGGAAAGTGAATATTACTAGGATTCAAACGCAGGCTTAAAGGGATATAGCTTATATATAATAATATACAAGGTATATAAAACAATAAAACGTAGATTCTCAGCTTTAATCTGGCCCTTCACAACAATAGTTGTTTTTTCATATCCATTTTTCAAAGCATCTACAAATGTGTTACTACACATTAAACAACATTCTTTAATGATGAACAAATCAAGTACAAACAATGTTGATAATGAGTTATAAATAATGTAGAACTAATTTGTAAATGTTATACAAATATAGTTATACATGATTTAATAATAATTTACGAATGTATATAAATGGTTTGTCCATGATTAGTTCATTATCTACAAATACCTTATGAAGGTCTTATAACTGTTATTATAAAGTGTTACCGAATTTAGTTTGACAGTTATTGAGAGTGTTGGAAGTTGGTCTGAATAAGACAACTCGCTAATACTTAATTTAAACTTAATTTATTAAAGAACCCGGTGGAGGATACAAACAACACGTCTCTCATGGCAGGCATACCATCACCCAGCTCCCACGCATGCATATTTTATACCCACCCTGTTACTCTAACTACAGGGTCAGTTTTAGCTCAACCATTCAGAAGCTTTCCTTCTGAATGGATGAGGTACGATCTGGGCTCTTTGCAAATCTCCTTCACCATCCCTGTCTGGTTTAACCTTGTGGGGTTTGCAACCGGACACTTTGTCCTTCCATCAGAGGTTGAATCGGTTTGCTGGATTTGTCAAAGTACCGGTTCTGTGACAGTCTCTTATTGAGTAGCTGGGCTTTCACCTGCTGTGGCTCATGCATGTGTGGTTCGAGCAGCTTCCTTGTGACGGGGAGCATGGTGCGTGTCTGTCTTGACATAAGTCTCAGGAGATCCAAGCTTTGCATCACGTGGTAAATTTCTGAGATTCAATAGATTGAGAACCAGAAGAAGAAGAAGAAGTCTTTATTTGTCATTCAGATTTAACACACACACACATGTGATGGGTGACCCACAGGAACACACACACACATGCACTGAGTTGCTGATGAAATGTTCTCTGCACTTCCCATTCCATCGTCCTTCCCCCCAAGGGCAGCTGGGAGCAGACAAGGGCAGCTGGGAGCAGACAAGGGCTGCGGCGTGCACCGCGCCCGGGGACCAATTCAAGTGCTCCTGTCCGTCTTCGTCAGGAATGTGACAGCGTTAGCGATCTGTTATGCATGTTTTTCCATTGGGTTTATCTTATCGGGAGGGTAAACCCTTGCAAGCACGGGGAGAATATGCAAACTCCACACAGAAAGGCCCGGGAGATACCCCACCTGGTTAACTGGCAACACGGCAACCTGGTCCCCAAGCGGGAATCGAACCTAGGACATTCTAGCTGTGAGGCAACAGTCTTAACCACTACACCACCACATCTGATCCATCTCTGTGAGACTTCTCCATGAGTTGTTTTGCGCTGCGAACGGCTCTCTCTGCCAACCCGTTAGATTGTGGATATTCAGGGCTAGTTGTATGAGTGAAGTCCCACTGAGCAGAAACGTCCTTAAATCGCTAAACTGTCTGGCATTGTCTGAGTGTGGGGCCCTCCATGAACCGCAAAGTGTCTCTTGAGCTTTGTGATGACTGTTGCAGAGGTGATATCATACAGTCGATCAATCTCATACCAGCCTGAATATGAGTCCACTAGCACCATGTACTGCTGGCTGCGCCATTCAACGAGGTCCGCTGCTACAGTAGACCAAGGCAGGTCTGGAACTGGATGTAGTTGGAGCGGCTCTTCCTGCTGGTGAAATAATGACAAAATATTTTGTGTGGGCCAGAAAACTATGCCCCTTGCTCTCCATTTAGTGGCCTCCACACCAGGATGTCCTCTGTGCATTATGCTGATGTATTCATGCTGTAGTGACTGAGGAATGACTTTTCATTATGACACCATCATCAATGACCAGCTCGTCTCTGAAAGGAAAATAGGGATGAACGGCATGTGGGAGACTGCGCTTTTTGACAGGCCATCCGTGTCTGATGAAGGAACTGAGAGTCTGCAAAGTTGTGTCATCTGCTGTGTCTCTTTAATTCCTCCAGACGAGACATGGATATGTAGCTGACTGTCATCACATCCAAACTGTCCTCCTCATCAGCGTGCTGCACTGTGGTACTCTGAGGAGCTCCAGACAGTGTCCTCCGCATCAGCGTGCTGCACTGTGGTACTCTGAGGAGCTCCAGACAGTGTCCTCCTCATCAGCGTGCTGCACTGTGGTACTCTGAGGAGCTCCAGACAGTGTCCTCCTCATCAGCGTGCTGCACTGAGGAGCTCCAGACAGAGTGTCAGCCAGATACATCTGTTTTCCACTTTTGTATACCAGAGTGATACTTCTGTTATTGTAACAGCATTGATTGATTGAAAATTGTATTAACAGATTGCAGAATGGGTATAATACAGTACAGCTCAATACACACAATTGTTAAGGGGATGCAGACCAGAGAAAGACTTTCGTCTTGTTTACATCAGGGTCCCCCATTTTCAATTCATCATAACATATGACATACATGACATACAGGTAGACAGTACTGTTGCATCTAGACATTTATGACATACCAGATCTACAAATATACAGTACTGTTTATGAGTACAAAAAGAGTCTAAAAAGAGAGTATATACATTTGAGGGGGAAGAAACTGTACATTGGAGGAGGTTGGGTAGGTGGGGGGGGGGGGGGGGGGGGTAACTGTACATTGGAGGTGGGGGGGGGGGGGGGTAATTGTACATTGGACGGGGTTGGGTTTGGACATTTACAGGGGCCAGTTTTTAATTGCAGTCTCCCGTAGGTGCTCTTTGAGAGTGGTTTTGTAGGTGGGTAGTGATTCACATTCCTTTACAGCTGTTGGTAGGGCGTTCCACATAGATGTGGCATAATTGCTAAACGTGTTTAGTCCCTTGTTTGAGCCGAATCTGGGTTTAACATGATTTGTGGAGCTCCCTCTGGTGTTGTGGTTGTGGTATTCACTGACCTTTGGGAAGTATTTTGACATGTACATGGGTACCTTAGTAGTGTAGTGTATCTTGTAGACCAGGCCCATTGCAAGTTGCTGTACTCTGTTGTCTACTCTAAGCCATCCTAGGTTGTCAAAGTGGGCAGGGGTGAGGTGGGTTCTTGGAGTAAGGTCAAGCAGTAGTCTGACCAGTTTGTTTTGAGATGTTTGTAATTTAGTTTTTAGCGCCTTTGAGGTGCTTTGGTACCATGAAGTGCAAGCATAGTCGTAGTACCCTTGAATGAGTGCTCCTGCCAGAGTCTTCAGGGTATTCTTGTTTACCAGAGAGGAGATCCGGTACAAGAATCTAGTTCTTTGGTTGACTTTTTTTATTACATTGGATGCCATTTTGTCACAGGAAAGATTTGCCTTTAGGATGGAACCCAGGTATGTAATTTCCTTGTGACAATTCCTTGTTCCTTGTGTCACCCACTCTAAATTCTGCCTTTCTCTTGCCAGCATTTAGAACACACGCATTCTGACAACAAACCTATCATTGCGAGTGTCCAGGTTACAATACCTGTCCTAAATGAATAAAATCAGTTTTATATGCTTGGCCTGGAATGTCCCCCCCCCCCCTGGAAGTGCTTTAGTTACGAGACTGTGCCGATCACAAATATCTGAGTACACATTGACTCACAAAAGACCAGACGATTATACCTGCACAGGATGTGTAGTGAGATGTGTACGGCGGCCCTCATACAGGCTGTCACACATGCACGTCGCGGCACTTTGCGCTCGTCTGACTTACAAAAGACCAGCCGTGGCCTCAGCGATTATACCGAAGGTTATCCTTTTTTTTATCTACTTTTTCTCCTCCTTTTTCTGTGATTTTTCTCCCCATCCCAATTTACCTCTCGTGCCAATTCTCCCTCCCCTGTCCTGATCGTTACTCGCATATGCCCCCCACTGGCCGGTTGTAGGGAGGATAGAAGCCTTGCATCACATGTCCCCTCCGATACATGTGGAGGCAGCCTGTCACATCTTTTCACCTGCCAGTGCGGACTCTCATTTGGCGAGTAGTAACGTCTAGGTGGCTCACACTGCCCCCGCCATTTTCCTGACTTTGCTGTGCAGGCGCCCCAACCGACCTGTAGGAGTCGCTTTTCACACCGACCAGACTACCACCCTTCGACTTCCCACCCGCTAACTCTGCCAATTGAGTTAGTATGATGGCCGGTCCAAGCCGGAGGCAACGCCGACAGCCGGATTCGAACCGGGTGTCTCTTGCGTTGGTGACAAGCGCAATGTCCGCTGCGCCACCCAGCCGCACCACCGAAGGTTATTCTATAACCCTAGTTATGTGAATACTGGCTGAGCGTCTCGCTCGAGCCTTTATGGGATATATCATCTTTCGTGCACATATTGTGCGCGTGTTGAAAACTTTCCCATGCACCTCGCATCTGCCTGTGGCCACGCCTGCTCCCATGTTTCCATAAAACCTAGGGTGTGGCCACTCTCTTACCCTTCCAAGTCTGAATTTCACGTGTGAAAAACATCCAAGGGTCCTCAGGGCGTGAAGAGTGAGACGCTCAGCCAGTATTCACATAACTAGGGTTATAGGATAACCTTCGTTATGTATCATCCTGCTGAGCGTCTCGCTCTAACCTTTATGGGATCAAAAGGATAGAGCGGACGCGCAGCCACGTCAAATGCACCCCCTGAGGGCCCATACACCCACCAACAGGGAGGAGGGGAGTCCTGTCCACCCGCCCCGTCCTAACGAGGGGGGGGGCAGTCAACTCCGACCAATATGCGAAAAAGGGACCAGCCACCCTAGGACGCACAACTGTGTGTGTGTGTGTGTGCGTGCGCGTGTGTGTGTGTGTGTGTGTGTGTGTGTGTGCGTGCGTGCGTGCGTGCGTGCGTGCGTGTGTGCGTGCGTGTGTGAGATCTTGCATCAAACATTTTAAGTGTCATTGTTTTTCCACGAGCTTGAGCATGCTTGCCTTCCTACAGTGAATATTCTACCAACTGCTGAGCAATTAAAATGCCAGAGACGTAGCGCCGTGTAGCGTTGTGACGTGAGGATCCCATTAACTAATACACCAACCATGTTAATATGCGCTCATCTCTCAGGGGAGGCAAGATGCTAGGGGTGGGAGGGCCGGGAAGAAGGGAGAGGAGGAGGGAGGAGGGATGAGCAAAAAAATTAATAAATTGGAAACCATTTTAATTTGGTCAATTTGACTTGTTTCACAATGTGTGTGTGTGTGTGTGTGTGTGTGTGTGTGTGTGTGTGTGTGTGTGTGTGTGTGTGTGTGTGTGTGTGTGTGTGTGTGTGTGTGTGTGTGTGTGTGTGTGTGTGTGTGTGTGTGTGTGTGTGTGTGTGTGTGTGGAGGGCAGCGGTGTTAGTGAAACTGCGGGAGGGTTGACCCCTTTGATTTGTGAGTCAACATTTGCTAGTGCAGGCTGCATTATAGCCGGCGTGGCGAACAGCGGAAAGGCAGAAGTGAAAGGGTGAAAGAAGACAAGGTTATGAGCCTCTCGTATCTCTCTCTCAATAAGCCATAATGTGCTCTGCTGCGTCACTGACTTGAGAGCTATTCAAACTGCACGCCTTTGGCGTATAGTAGAGGATATCAATTAAACAGACCCTTTGGCTCCAACGCAAGAATCCCTGGGGGGAATTTATAGTATTTTCCAGCCAAGTAGTGACATATTAATTTGCTGAACTATACAAGCAGTACGTCTGTGAGGCTATTCTACTCTATGAGCATTTTAGAGACTGAAGGGAAAGGTATGGATGGGGAAATCAACGTGCTCCCTAACAGCTGCAATGCACAGACCTGCCAACACTGTACTGTATGGGCAATTACACTGGTCTCTCTCGCCGTGGCCAGCCGTGTATAGGTGTAACCAGGGTTCGAATTATCATCTGAGAGCTATGGGGGCCCCCTGAATTTTTTTTTTTACTATTATTTTCCTGAAATTGTGGCTGTTTTCGAAGTCATATTTAGAGGAATATCTCATTAGAATTTGTCTAATACTAAGTAATAATGACATCACACAACAGTCTAATCATTAGACTATTGTGTGATGTCATTATTCAGTCTCATTCTTAACCATCAATATTTGTTCATTTTCTTACTCACCTCTGATATATAATGCCATATTTACTTATTTGCATTTTGCATCTGATAAAATACAACAATTTAATTTGAAAAATGAGACAACTTGAATTAACTTGAATTAACATTTATTTGTCTCTGCACTTATAAATCAAAAACTAACAAAATAATCGAATGGAAAAAAACAGCAGCATTCATCAGGATACAGTAAGTAACATTATCATCTGATAATAAAATTAACATAAAAGCTGCCCTCTAGTGGCCGGCGATAAACTCTTCATACTTGTATAAATCAAAATAAATAATGTTATAAACAAATGTGCACAGGTAATCAAGCAACTCTGTGCCCTTATCAAGTTCAACAAGGTCAAGAAAAACATTGTCCACATCTCCATCCCCAGTGACATCACATCTGACATAAATTATCATGTAAGCTTTTCCATGAATTGTGCTTTCATCCAGTGTTATACTGATACGTGAATCCTGCGATTTGACATGAGAATTTTTTTTTTCATCTCTGTGGCAATGTGCTCTATGATCTGTGCACAAGAATGATCGGATCGGTGAGCTGGTCCGACTGTCGCACCGTTCAACTCATTAAGTGTCATAAGGGGGTTCAATTTGGTGAACGGCAACCTTTCTTTAGCGACGGTATATGCTGCCCTGAATGAACTGGCTGTCTCCTTGAGCAAAGCAGATGTGATTTCGCTCACTTTTCTTGGAAGCACTTCTTTCTAGGTTTGACATTCTGTGCAAGTATATTTTCTTCCTCAACTTCTTGCTCTGAGAGCTAGTCACAGTCCCATTCATCCACTGCTCTGCCAAATGGGCTCCAAATGGTTTATTTAACAATATCTTGGCGTTTTTACATGGAAGGCAGCCAATGCATCCCTCCTTGGCAAATAACCAGCTATATTTATTTTTCCAAAAGATCCACTGACTCGGACCCCAGCATTGTGGTGGTTGAGTAGCAGCGCAGTCCAGGTCTAGTGGTGGAGACTCGGGTCTGGCAGTGGCAAACGGCGTGGTAACAATAACAGGTGCACTGCGCACAGGAGCAGCAGAGCTAACACTAATACTAGCACTAGCAGTGTCAACTTCAGTGACAGTAGCGCTGCTAGCTGCTGCACTAACAGCGTCAGACTTTGGCCTTTTTATAAAACCAAAGCTGTCCAGCTTTGTACAGCCTTGCGGCGGGTTGAGCCTTTTTTTTGGCGGCATGTGGCGTACTGTTTAGTGTTTATGTTTTCAGTTGCAGCCTGCAGGACACAGACGGACCGGCAGCCTTCTGTTTACATCAGCTGCTTCTTCTTCACTAGGTTGGAGTAGCGTTAAACTTATGGGGCGACGCTCATGGGCGACACATAGCGGCTTGGAGGTGAAATGCAGCCTATTCCACAACATTAATTACTCTGTTTGTTGTGAAGGGCCAGATTAAACCGAATATATATATTTATTTATATATATATATTTAATTGTATTTGTATATTCTCTAATATTCCCTGATATCCCTTGTATATTCCTTGTACAATATGCATTGAATATCCATTCTAGCCTACTGAACATCCCATAATAGTCTCCATTCTACTATTGGTCGAGACCTTGGTGCCAGGCTGCCATACCCCTCAGACCCAGTTCAAACGTACCGCTCCACATGTACGAACAAGTCCTAGTTCCGCGTAGGAATCTGACTACCGCACCACTAATGGGACTATTTGTTCATAGTGCGTATATATACTGCGCTACTAAAGTAGGACTTCCTTTTCAGTCCAGTTTCTTACCCTCCAATAGAGTCACAGACGTAAAGCCTCCCCGCGACGCCACGTGTGGGAGTAAGGCCAAGTTCGCCTACCATCGGTATTGAGACATCGTGTATATTAATATTTGAATAGTCATATTTGGCACTATATCGTCGAGTTGGACGTAGTCTATTAAGCTAATAATAGTCTGTTAATATATAGTGCTTCGTGCGGTGAGAATACTACCGTAGTCAGTACCCCATCGTTTCGGGCAGAGAACTGGCTGCTTATCCAGGGTGGTTGACCCCACGTGAAGCTGCACCCGAGGAGCCCCAGAGCCGACGAGCGAGTGGACCTGTATACCGGATTATTCTACCGACGACAGCCCGCCTTCCCAGGCACGGATTATGCTTTGTATACTTTGATTATTCCATGGATAAAGACCCCCGACACTGCCGTGTGTTGGAACCCCCCCCCCCCCTGGAGAGGACGCAAGGTGAGGAGACGCTCTGCAAGACGAGGTCGCTTCACGTCTCTCCCCCGTGGACCGGAGAGAGCCGGCTCACAGAGAGTCCACCTGCTTTCATCTGCGGTCCAAGGATCGCCGGCGCATTGAACGGCACTACAGTGGGTTCACCTGGGATACCCTTGGCCGGATGAGGCAGCCGGATTCTACCCCCCCCCCCCCTCCTACTCCTGTCGGCTTACAAGCGACCGGATTAACCCCCCCTAGTGTGTCCAGTATATAATCATTAAAGTATCATTGCTGTTATTCCTTAAACTATTCCAGGTCGTATATGTACCACCTGCGCCTTCAGAGATTGGACATTCTCTATTGATATACCGACGAATACTCTTGCCATAAAAGTGCATACTAATTTCCATTCATAAATGTGATTGATTTGATTAAGTGCTTGCTCTACACACCATCGCTGTGTAGAAATAAAGACCTATTTCTAATTCGTACATTTGTGTTGGATCCGTTTCATCTACGTGACAGTGTTCATCATAATATATTTATGCCGTGTACTGGGTGGCCGAATATTAAGTACAAAGGTAGTGGTAGTAAGTATCATATCTAGTAATACAGTCAGGGAATTGTACCCCTCAGTTACAATTGGTCCTTCGAGCCGGATGGTAATTAGTGTAATATTAATATAGTGTTATTAATATTGAAATGGCCTATGATGAACACTCCACGAAACGATCCTCCTAACCAACGCCCGCAGCGCGAACGACGGCTCCCTCAGTACTTAGAGGCTTACGCTGTCAGTCAACAACCTAGTCTTCTACTAACAGTAAACGCGGTAAAACTAGAAAGTAAAAGTATGTCTAACCCCAACGCCCAGACTACCCCGACCATAGAGGCCCCTACGGGCTCTAATGTAACTGACCAAGTTCACGGTGGGGACCAGTGGGAACCAGACATGACTTCACACCCCGCCAGTACTGAAGAAGTAGTCCCCGATGAGTCCCGGGAGGAATACAACGCTACCGAGAGAGAACTCGGCACGGAAGAAGACGGGGAGAGCACCGTGGAGATAGAGCTCCAAGGCTCCGCAAGGAGTACCCCGAGGGAAGGCTCCCCTATACAACCGCCTTCTCCCAGCGAGGCAGAGAGGACCCTACAGCAGGCCTTCCTCATCAGCCTGAACGCCGCTGCTGAACGCGACCGACTGCAGATCCAGCAGCGGAGCGAAGAAGAGCATATACGTCTAGAACTAAGACGCATTCAGAGAGAAGAGAATGTGGCCCGAGACCGAGCAGACAGCCAGCGAGCAGTTGCTGGTGCTCTACGGGACGCAGAGCGCGACAGACAGCAAGCGCAACTAATAGAACAGCTGATCAGACGGACAACACCCTCTCCCTCCGCCAGAGGCTCCAGGAACTCGTCTAGACACACCTCCAGGGCGGCATCCCCTAGCCGAGTAAACAACCCTGAACTTGACCAACAGACGAGGTCTATACCCCCCACAGACCACCTCCCCCCACCGGTCCAAGCGAGACCTAGCAACCGGGAAGGAGCAGCATATCCTGTGGAGAGGCTAAACCAGAGACTACAAGCACTGGATGACCTAACTGAAGACGAAGAGGAAGAGGAGGAGAACCACGCCCGACGACAGCACATTACTCTACCGGACCAGGAGGTCCGGTACAGCCCAGGCTATACTCCCGCGGAGCTGCGCTACAGACCCCCGACTCTATACACGGGTGAGCACGACGCACGACCCGCACCGAGGAACAGCACCTGGACAAGCGGGCCATGGTACACTGCCAGTACCAGCCCATACCAAGGAGCGGGAGGAGACTCGCCTAGGAGGCCTCTCCCCCAACGCTCGCCGATGTATCCACAGTCAGCGTCATACATTGGCCCGCCTATGGTACCCGACTTCACCCAAGAGAACCGGGCCCAGTATACAGAACTCCGCATGTGTCTGGAGACCATGTTGGTGGATGTATTGGATGAACGCCATAAATACGCCATCCTACTGAAGCACTTAAAGGTACCCCGCGCACATAATATAGCGCTCGCCTACGCGACTTCCACCACCCCATACACAGCAGCGCTGGTAGCATTGGACCAGAGGTATGGGCGCATATGGGATTACGTGATCCAGGAGATCCGACACATCGACCGCTTACCCCCAGCAATAGACAATCGAGCACTGGACGACCTGTCCATCAGAGTGCAGTCCCTGGTAGGGATGTTGGGAGCGCAGAGAGAGAAGGGGAGGCATGAACTTTACGCCAACTCAAATGTGGAAAGGATCTTGGAGAAGCTGCCGCCCGCTCGACAGGAGCGTTTTAGGCGACAGAGGGACCACCGAGACCCGAATGGCCCCGAACCGGACCTCCTCGATCTAGCAGACTTCCTGGCGAGAGAAGTCAGCAGCCTACGGCTAGATACATTCGGACGGAGCACCCCTGGCTCCAGAGAAGGAACCAGACGACTAAATGATGGAAGAAGATCGGTGACTGTGATGCACCAATCGGAGCCAGTACCGAGCAGCAGGAGCCACAGTACCCCCTCCAGAACGGAGAAGTGGAAGATAGTGTGCCCCTACTGTGAGAAAGAACACTGGCTAGCGCAATGTGACTCCTTCCCCAAGCTGAACGCGGAGGAAGCAAGTCAATGGATAAAGTCCAACAAGCGCTGTTTTCGCTGTGCGCGCTCACACATGGCAGCCGAATGCCGCTTAAAGAAAAGGTGCACCAAGTGCGATGGAGCCCATCTGGACATACTTCACGACAGTAACAGACGGCGCCCTTCACCCGCACCATCCAGCAGCAAAGCGAGCGTCATGTACATCGATCCCGCCAGCAGCAGTGGAGCCCGAGTACTCCTAAAAGTAGTGCGTGTGACACTAAGCTACCAGAATAAAGTCCTGGACACTTACGCCGTCCTCGATGACGGGTCAGAGAAGACCCTTCTGCTCGCCTCCGCTGCGGCCCAGCTAGGGCTGCGGGGAAGCGAAACCCAAATGACAATTCGGACAATAAGACGAGATTTGAAGACGATAAAGGGCGAGAATGTCTCATTCTCTATCGCAGCAAGCGGCCAGCCTGAGCGACGGTACCAGATTACAGACGCTTTCACCAGCCAAGAAATAGGACTGTCGCGGTACACATACCCCGTCGCCAAGCTGATGGAGAAATATGCACATCTGCGCAAGTTACCGATCCCGCTCATAGACAATGCTATGCCGACCCTGTTGATAGGCTCCGACCATGCAGACCTCATTGTCCCGATAGACCGGGTTCATACCGGACCCCGAGGCTGTCCTGCAGCAGTCGAGACCCGTTTGGGATGGACTCTCCAAGGCCCGCTCGCCAAATCTCTCAACCGAAGTACAGCCACTAGATGTCTCCACTCCCGAGTCACAGAGGGAGAAACCGCACTCCTGCAACACGTAGAGCGGCTATGGACCTTGGAACAAATGCCCTTTAAGAACGGAAAGAAAGACATTCGCTCTAAAGATGACATTTACGCCATTCACCTCCTCGAGACAGGGACCAAGAGAGTCCCGGTCAACGGCGTGTTGAGATACGCCACGCCACTCCTGCGGCGAGAAGGAATGCCTACTTTCCACGCCAAGACAGACGCCACAGAACGGTACCTGCTGAACACGGAGCGGCGCTTAGCCAAGAACCCCGCCCAAGAGAGTGTATACCGCGCTGAGATTGAGAAGCTCATCACAGCGGGACACGTCACAAAGATGGACATTAAAGAGGCTGACCAGACCACTGAATCGTGGTACGTGCCTCACCACAAGGTCCATCACAACGGTAAAGACCGCATAGTATTTAACTGCAGCTACCAGATCGGATCCCAAAATCTGAATAAAGAGTTACTGCCCGGTCCCACACTCGGCCCCTCCCTACTCTGCGTTCTACTCCGCTTCCGCCAGGAAAAGGTGGCCATCAGCGGGGACATTAAAGGAATGTTCCTGCAGGTGAGATTAGTAGAGGCGGACAAGCCCCTGTTACGGTTCCTGTGGAGAGAGAAGCCAGGAGATGAGCACCCAGCCATCTACCAATGGGAAGTCCTCCCCTTCGGAACGACGTGCAGCCCCTGCTGTGCTACATTTGCACTACAGAAACATGTAGCAAAGGACCCAGCAGCGGACGAAGAGGTCCGACACAGCGTAAAGAACAGCTTCTACGTAGACAACTGTCTACAAAGCCTTTCAACCCAGGAAGAAGCCGAGGCTCTCCTGATTAAACTCCGCGCCTCATTGATCAAAGGCGGCTTTGATCTCAGGCAGTGGGCCAGCAGCGATCCGCAAGTACTGCGCAGCCTCTCCTCCGAGGACAAGGCAGCCAGCAGCGAGACCTGGATGGCTACAATCCCGGGAGAAGCCCAGGAGATGACCCTGGGATTGGTGTGGCGATTCAAAACAGATTCGCTTCACTACAGACACAAGCCCCTGACTACGGAGCAGGGAAGGCCGGCGGCGGCGCCGACCACCAGACGGAGTGTGTACACAACACTCGCCCGACAATATGACCCGCTAGGATGTATTCTACCGTACACCAGCAGGGCAAAAATGATTGTACGAGCATTGTGGGACAAGGACCAGGGCTGGGACGACCCCATTCCCGCACACCTTGCATCCACCTGGAGAGAGTGGGAGATGGAGCTCCACTCACTCCCAGGCGTTAATATGCGCCGAAGCTACTTCCCACCCACGGTGAGGCCAGAGACATGTAAAATGGACTTACACGTCTTCAGTGACGCCTCAGAGGTCGCATACGGATCAGTAGCCTACTTGCGGGCCCAAGAAAGGGGGGGAGAGATCTACACAGCATTTGTCCTCGCCCGCTCGAGAATAGCCCCACGCAAGCAACAATCTATCCCACGTCTAGAGCTCTGCGCAGCCCTAGCCGGAGCGCACCTAGCCACGCTCATCCAACGTGAGCTCACCATACCGGTGTCTAGAACAATCCTGTGGTCAGATTCCACGACAGTACTCGCCTGGATCAAATCGGACTCATGCAAGTACAAAGTCTTCGTGGGAGTCAGAGTCACCGAGATTCAAGACTTAACCGAAGAGTTAACCGGAGAAACAGAGTGGCGCTACGTTGATACAAAACAGAACCCAGCTGACGTCATCACCCGGGGAATGCCCCTAGATGACCTCACCCGTCGCAATGTCTACAGTGACGGCCCCGCATTCCTAAGACTCCCGGAAGGACAGTGGCCCATGCCTATCCCGAGGGAAGCAAGTCCAGAGGAGGTGGAAAATAAGAAGTCTGTGTTCTGTGGATTGAGCACCGTAGCCTCCACCGACCCTAACATAGACGATTGCACGTCCATAGAGAGTGCACAACAAAGAACATTCCTGCGGTACCACCCGGAGTGCAAGTCCCCCGCTGATATGTCAGCAGCTAACTACGAGGAAGCAGAATTGCTTCTACTGCAGCGAGCCCAGAGAGACAATTTGACAGAAGGAACAGTCGTCATGATTATTGATCAATCACTGCCCAGAGCTATGTGGCCGGCCGGCCGCGTAAGCAAAGTGATTACCGGTGCCGACGGCAAGGTCCGAGCAGCTGAAGTGCTCGTCCAGGGTCGCACTTACACCTGTCCCGTGGCGAGGCTCATAGAACTGCCCCGACTCCCAGACACAATCGATGATGACCATGACCCTATAACCCTATGACTTTGTGAAGTTGACTGACCCCTACAGCAAACCCTTATGTGTAAATAGACAACGCGATTAATCTGTCTCTGTTTAACTGATTAGGTCTGGGACCAATCAGGGGGTGGCTGTTGTGAAGGGCCAGATTAAACCGAATATATATATTTATTTATATATATATATTTAATTGTATTTGTATATTCTCTAATATTCCCTGATATCCCTTGTATATTCCTTGTACAATATGCATTGAATATCCATTCTAGCCTACTGAACATCCCATAATAGTCTCCATTCTACTATTGGTCGAGACCTTGGTGCCAGGCTGCCATACCCCTCAGACCCAGTTCAAACGTACCGCTCCACATGTACGAACAAGTCCTAGTTCCGCGTAGGAATCTGACTACCGCACCACTAATGGGACTATTTGTTCATAGTGCGTATATATACTGCGCTACTAAAGTAGGACTTCCTTTTCAGTCCAGTTTCTTACCCTCCAATAGAGTCACAGACGTAAAGCCTCCCCGCGACGCCACGTGTGGGAGTAAGGCCAAGTTCGCCTACCATCGGTATTGAGACATCGTGTATATTAATATTTGAATAGTCATATTTGGCACTATATCGTCGAGTTGGACGTAGTCTATTAAGCTAATAATAGTCTGTTAATATATAGTGCTTCGTGCAGTGAGAATACTACCGTAGTCAGTACCCCATCGTTTCGGGCAGAGAACTGGCTGCTTATCCAGGGTGGTTGACCCCACGTGAAGCTGCACCCGAGGAGCCCCAGAGCCGACGAGCGAGTGGACCTGTATACCGGATTATTCTACCGACGACAGCCCGCCTTCCCAGGCACGGATTATGCTTTGTATACTTTGATTATTCCATGGATAAAGACCCCCGACACTGCCGTGTGTTGGAACCCCCCCCCCCCTGGAGAGGACGCAAGGTGAGGAGACGCTCTGCAAGACGAGGTCGCTTCACGTCTCTCCCCCGTGGACCGGAGAGAGCCGGCTCACAGAGAGTCCACCTGCTTTCATCTGCGGTCCAAGGATCGCCGGCGCATTGAACGGCACTACAGTGGGTTCACCTGGGATACCCTTGGCCGGATGAGGCAGCCGGATTCTACCCCCCCCCCCCCCCTCCTACTCCTGTCGGCTTACAAGCGACCGGATTAACCCCCCCTAGTGTGTCCAGTATATAATCATTAAAGTATCATTGCTGTTATTCCTTAAACTATTCCAGGTCGTATATGTACCACCTGCGCCTTCAGAGATTGGACATTCTCTATTGATATACCGACGAATACTCTTGCCATAAAAGTGCATACTAATTTCCATTCATAAATGTGATTGATTTGATTAAGTGCTTGCTCTACACACCATCGCTGTGTAGAAATAAAGACCTATTTCTAATTCGTACATTTGTGTTGGATCCGTTTCATCTACGTGACAGTGTTCATCATAATATATTTATGCCGTGTACTGGGTGGCCGAATATTAAGTACAAAGGTAGTGGTAGTAAGTATCATATCTAGTAATACAGTCAGGGAATTGTACCCCTCAGTTACACTGTTCTTTTAAAAACTGAAAAGAAAAATATGATCTATTAACAATTTATTTAGGTAGCATAAATAATACTAATTCGTACATTAAAAAAAATAAAAAATATAATTTTTTTGAGAGACCCCCACAGGGGGTCTTGACTATGGGGGCTCAGACTCTAGCTATGGGGGCTGAGCCCCCATTGGTCCCCTCATAATTCGAACACTGGGTGTAACAGACTGACAGCCAATGAAATGGGTGCATTTGTCATGCTGTCCAAGGAGCTGAACTGCTCTCGTGCAGCCATGTTCGAATCCCGGTCGGGGCAAAAGCCTGTTATACATTATCAAAGAAGAACAGCTATGTTGAATCAATAAACATGAATATCACTAAATAAACATGAATATTGTACAGATTTAGATTATAATAGTAAAGCTATTATAATAGTTCAATGGTTGTGATGGCAAAGTTCACGTCAGGTTCCGTATATTTGCATATCGTATGTCACAAATGTAACAGTACTATATACCTGTATGTCATGTATGTCCCTGTCATAAATGTCATGTATGTCATAAATGTCACTATATGAATTGCTAATCGGGGACCCTGATGTAAACAAGACAAACGTCTTTCTCTGCATGCCCTTAAACATTTTGTGTGTATTGAGCCGTACTGTATTGTACCCATTCTGCAATCAGTTAAATAAAGTTTTCATTCATTCATTCTGTCCATCTGTCTCTCTCACTTGTTTAATCTTTGACTGCAACACTGGTTCTCTCGCAAAACCCCAAACGTTACAATGCCCGCTACGATTGTGCAATAAAACAATAGTTTCGTTTGAGTTTACTCAGTTTATTTGATCAGGGACAGTGCATATCAATCAACAGTTATACATTTATAAATGAATACAAATTACAGAAGAAAAAACATTATTATCAAACCAGATTGGAGGAGTGTAAAGGGGATAGTAAGAGACTATGGAAAACATTGAATGAAGCTATGGGTAGAAATAAAATGGGCAAAACGCCATCATTTATTGAGTCAGATGGTATATTCATCACTAAACCATTTGACATTGCAACCCATTTCAACAACTACTTTGTTTCCAAGGTAAACACAATTATAAATCAAATGTTGCCAATGCGTGGTTAGCTGTCAGACTCTGTAATTAAAAAACATATAATGTATGACAAGAAATGCAGATTTAAATTTAAATGCACAAGTCCAAATGATATTGAAAAGCTCCTCCTAGCACTTAAACCAGATAAACCTTGCAGTGTTGATAATCTGAATGGAATACTGCTACAAATCTCTGCAAAATTTGTGGCTAAGCCACTATCACATATATTTAATTTATGTTTTGAAGAGAGGGTCTTTCCTCAGCCTTGGAAAATAGCCAAAGTAACTCCACTACCAAAGAACTGTAAAGAGCCATTTACAGGTTCAAACAGTAGGCCCATTAGTATTTTACCAGTAATAGGTAAGTTATTGGAAGGAATTGTGTTCAAGCAGATTCAAAAGTATTTCAACGAAAACAACATTAATTCTGATTTCCAGCATGCATACAAAGTAGGATACTCTACAGGAACTGTTTTAACATCTCTTACAGATAGCTGGCCACAACTGATCGATAGGAAGTTCTGTTCCGTTAGGGGCTCTGCTTGGCATCACACTGCACTCCCTCGCGTACGTGCACGCGCACTGAATAAATTCCACAAATGTACCTTTAATACCAGTATTAGTCTGACCACACCCCTCATCAGCTTACCTTCATAAGCAGGTGTGTGGTCACCTGCTCTCCTCCTTCTCGCTTTCACCACAAGGAAGTGCCTCGGTAGTACCCCACTTGACGTGTTGTTAGTTGAAAAGAGTTGTGACAGGTTTACATTGTGCTTAATTTTTTCTTCTCTCACATCTGTTGTACAAGAAAAAGTTGGGTCATAATGTATTCCGCGGAGAGTAGACCCGCTAGACCTACTCTTCACCAGCGGTTCTCCATTCCCGCCTCCGTCGTGCGCCTCGGTGCTGGGCTGTTGCCACTCTCGTGGTTGCCGACCCAGCCCGGGAGACTGCCGGTGGATAGTTTGCCTCACCGAAGAGCCGAGGGTTCGGTGCCGTCGCTCCGGCGATGGCCTGATCTCGACTCTGGTTCCTCTGGTTCTGGGGAATCGCCCGTTGGTGAACGGGGGGTTGTCTTGGAGCCGGAGGATTTGCGACGCAAACTTTTCGCGTCTGCTCGCTCACGTCGCAAGATGGTGGCGTGCAGGCGCGAACAGCCTGGGTTTGGGGAACTGCTGGAGACCAGCGAAGATGCGTCCGGCTCGGGATTTCCAATGGAGACTGAGGACTTCATGGACGAGGCGGACGGGTTTTTGTATGAGGGCCCCGTGGAGGAGAGTATCCCTCCTCAGGAGACCCCGGAGGGGGGGGAAATGGCTCCATGGGGCGCCCTGTTCGAGGATGTCGAGGAACCACCTTGGCCTCATCAGCAGGATGCCCTACTGTCGGCCACATCAGACTGTGGCTCCTTGACCAGTCGCAGCCTGCTGTTGTGAGGGATGTGGGGTCGGTGGAGGAAGGTTTGCAGGGGGAACTGCGGGCCTTGTTTCCCGAGCTCATGGCGGTAGCCGCCGCCGCAAACGGCGTGCCGCTGCCGCTGCCATTGCCTGCACCTGTCCCTGATGACCTCATAGGCCATCCCTGGCAGCGTCCCCCAGTGAGAGGGGTGGACGTTGTCTACCCATTTTTCCCATCGATGGGGGCCTATGTTCGTCGGGGTCAGGCGGTGACCAACATCATGGGACTGACTCCTACCTACGTACCAGTTACGCGGGTGGCAGGGTTGGTCAAAGGTATGGGGGAGGGCGTGCCTCGGCTTGACAGTCCGATGGCCGCGCTCCTCTGTCCGGATATGGTGTGGGAACCACTATGCAAGCCGGTCCTCCAGGGGAAATCGGCTAGGCGATTGGCTTATTGGGGTGACCAGTCATTTATCGCTGGTACACAATCGCTAGCTGCGGCGTCTAACATCGCCCACCTGGCTAGATTTGTATCGGGGATAATGACGGGCGGCACGGATCTGAACGAGGTGAAATGCGATCAGATCACCCAGGCTGCGGGAGCTGTCCTGCACCTTTCCCAGGTGCTGGCCATAGCCATGGGGAAAGTGCGCGCCCTGGCCACCCTGGGCCAGCGTCACCTTTGGCTGGAGCAGGCCCGTGTGCCAGAGAAGAAGAGAGCTCCTCTTCTGACGGCCGCCCTCTCCGACGCTGGCCTATTCGGGAAGGCCCTGCGGTTGATGTCCTCAACATGCAGAGAGATGGCAGAGGAGAGGTCCATTCTCCAACCCCATTTTCCGCCTCCCGTCTTTGCCGGTGGAGTCAGAAGGCTTCCGCGACGTCGAGCTGTCTCCGTCGCCGCTACCACTGCCTCCGCCGCCGCTGCTGGCCCTGCCAAGAGGGCCAGGGGACGACATGGCGCTTCGGCCACCGCCGGCCCATCCCAGACCGGAGGAGACGGTAGGGAACGTCGTGTCCAGCAGACTGTAACCTACCGTCCCTCCGGGGCTCCTCGGGGTGGCAAGACTCGAGCGGCGCGAGGTGGCAGACGCCGTTAACAGTGACTTTTTCCCCTCTGTGTCCCCTCTCCTCTACACCCTCCCCGGCCCCTCTATGATTTTGTGCCTTGACACGATTTAGTTAGTTAAATAAAAAAGTTCCCCGATGGAGGGGGACTGTGTTTTGGCCGAACAAACTGTGTGTTTCTTCAAACAAATCATATGGTGGGGTTGTGTATATATGAATCTGCCCTTTTACGTTGTGGGATGAGTTGTGTTGTGTTACGAGGTTAAGCAAGGTCTGCAACGTACACTCGGTAATAGGTTCTATTTAGCTTGATGCTCCACATGCAGTTAGAACTGGTGTTATTCCATTGCTTGAACTAAGTATATGTGTTTCACAATGCTGTGTTGTTTAGTTGCAGTAATACTCGTACACACACATTTCACGGCCTAGCCGTTTACTCTCGATCAGCGTTTTTTCCTATGTACGACATAGGCAACAGGTATAGGATTCACGCACAGGCGACTTGTGTTTTTGTTGTAAAACCTTTACACATTTTGTGGGTAGCGGACATTGTATTAGCTTCGCTATGCTTTGCTTTCTACCGGAGGTTTTTCAAGATGGCTACGGTTGTTTTTCTGTGTGTAGGGATAAAGGGTGTGTTTTCGGGAGGGGGTGTCGAATAAACCCCTCCTTTCCCACTTGATTGGTTTAGGGGATTTTTTGATCTCTTCTGCTGAGCCAGTCAGGGCCAAGCCAGTGCTTGGCAGGGGGGGGGGGGGGGGGGGGGGGGGGGGAAGGGGTATTCTACCGACTCCTATTACATGACAGGATCCGGTAGGTTTCCCCGCCCGTTGTAGCGGTGTTGCTATGGCGACGCCTTCCATGAGCTGGTGTCTTAAAGATGTCGAGGTTAGGGCGTAGGGCTCACAGTTCTGCTGCGCCCGGTTTTTGTGTCAACTTGAGTCAATTGGTCACGTGACTCACAGTTTACATATCTTTTTCTTGGCTATGGTCTCATGTGGGAAGGTGTTTCTGGGAGGGTCTGGTCTTACACTCTGATTAAAAAGAGTGACTGGATTGAAATCATGTGAAAAACATGTTTTTTACTCCCAGCTGTGCAGTTGGGTCATACGGGTGATGCTTTTTCTTTATTTTTATAAAGAGTTGAATGTGTCTATGATGGATTGGAAATGAGGGTCCCTGATGGAAACAAGACTAACGTCTTTCTCAGGTCTGCCTCCTCTTAACCTATTGTGTGTATTGCCGTACTGGGTTGTACCCTTTCTGCAGTCTGTTGGGTAAACTTTTTCATTCATTCATTCATGGAGTTGATTGCATCTCGCCCCTCTTGTCGTTCCCCTGGGCGTCTTGGGGATTCAATATGGTGGTCTAAACGGCCTATTGTTGATGTGGGTATGTCAAAACGCACACATAGTGCTAGCTCAGGATGTGCTTTTGGGGCATTGGCTGACTGGCGCGCCTTGATTGCTTGGGGTTGAAACAGCGTTTTTATAAAGCAATTGGGATGGGGTTTTTTTCCTCTTCCGACACCCTGTGTGGTTGTCGATGGGTTCCCGTTCATGTCAGGGGATGATGACGGAATGGGTCTGGACATATGGGGAAAGGTCTCACGCCCTAGGGGTGGGCCACCGGGCGCGGTTCATACCGACACGTCTGGGTGGCGCCTTCTTTTTATGTTGGGATCAACACGCATATCTGCCCCTTCTCCTGGGGTTGGCAGGTCGGCGTGATTAGGGCACGGGACTGGTTCTGGTCGCGCAGGTCCAGATCAGTTGCACCCGTTGTCCGCTGGGGATGCAGATCTGCTGTTCTGGTACCCTGAGGGACTTGGGGTTTTTTCAGGGGGAAAAATGCTAGGTTGGTCCGGGTGTCACAGGGTTGAGCGTTATGGAACCCTTGTTAGGTGCGTTGTATTCTGCACTGTCGTAATGGCTTACGGCCGTGCCGACCTGTACGCGCCCGATGTCGGCGGATCTCGGCCGCTGTGCGGGTTGGTCTTGGTTGGTACTTGGTTGGGTGACCTCCTGGGAATACCGAGTGCGGGGTGCTGGGGCTGGTCTTCCATTTTTACGCTCTTCTCTTGCGCTTGGCGCAGAGGGGCCTGTTGGGGTGGTTTTAACCTCCTCGGGGGACCCTGTGCCCCCCGTATCACCGGGCCCGGTCCGGGGTAATGTTCGTTGACCCGTAGGCCCGGGATAGCCCTGTTGGAAACCAGAACGCGGGCTGCGGCGGTGCCGCAGGTGTGTTTTTGGGGTTTCTTTCCTGAGGGGTTATGGGACCAACCATTGCATAGGGTAATGCCTAGGTGGTTGGTTCTCTGGTGTGTTGCTGCAGTGTCAACTCCCGGTTCTCCGGTTGAGGGTGCCCCTGCATGTTCATGACGTCTGCCGATCGTATGGGCCTTTTCTGTGGGCAGCTGTCAGGATGGCCGAGTGGTCTGAGGAGCCAGACTCAAGGTGAAACTTCCATAGCGATGGGGCTTCTGGTCTCTGAATAGAGGCATGGGTTTGAATCCCACTTCTGACATGCTGTTTAAAGGCTTGGTTATGCGACAACGCCAGCATACGCCCCTTCCGCCGGAGCGGCTGTGTTCAGCTGTCCTTCTGGCGCCTGCCTCGTCCGCAGTCTCCAGGCTTGGGTTGACAGCCTGTTGCCTGGTCTTTTTTCCCAGTGCACTGCCTGCTTCCGTTGGTTAACTCTTGTGTGTTACGACCATGCTGTCTGCCTGTTGCAGGGCCCGTGTTCCAGGCGGTGTACTGTTGGGGAGGACAGGGCCCGCTCGGCTGAGGGGCCTTTGTCCGAATACGCTGGCGATGTGGGGGGCGGGGTCACTAGGTGCCCACCTGGTGGGGTCTTGATGCTGGCATCATGGACTTCTCCGGGCCCCCATTCCAGGGAGTCCAGTCCTTTTGGTGGGTCTGGGTCTTCCTTCGCGCTCCGCTGCTACGGCCTTGCCACAGGGTTGGGTTTGCCCTTGATCCCATGATTCTGGGGGCAGTAACGAGGTTGTTTCCTACGTTCGTTCCCGGGTGGCATGCGGGTTGTGCGTGGGTGTAGTCGTGGGGTCAAGCCACGGTCTGCTCACCCTGTGCGTTGAGTTGCTTGAGTGCCTCTTCGCGCGGTCGGGTCCGTCGCCCTCTCGGTAGACCTCTAATAGGGAGGGTGCCCTCCATTAGGGGGGGTCGGGGGGGCTCGGCCCTCCCTGTTCTGTTGGTTGTGGGGGGCCTTCAGCGGGGTGTATTTGTCAGCCAGCGGCTCCGCTTGGCCTCCCTTTGTGCAGTGTGATGCCAAGCAGAGCCCCTAACGGAACAGAACGTTAGGTTATAGCTATAACCAAGTTCTGTTAGTTAGGGGTGACGCTTGGCATCAGACGGCCGCTGCAGCCCTTGACCTCACCTTGTGGTGAAAGCTTGGGAAGGAGGAGAGCAGGTGACCACACACCTGCTTATGAAGGTAAGCTGATGAGGGGTGTGGTCAGACTAATACTGGTATTAAAGGTACATTTGTGGAATTTATTCAGTGCGCGTGCATGTACGCGAGGGAGTGCAGTGTGATGCCAAGCGTCACCCCTAACTAACAGAACTTGGTTATAGCTATAACCTAACGTTAGTTGTGGGTACAGTGCTCTTGGATTTCAGTGCGGCTTTCGACATCATAGATCATGACCTATCAGACCAGGCTGCAGAAACAAATTAGTGGGGGGGCATAAAATGTTCTCGGCGGGGCACAATGGTTTTTCAACACAGGTTCCCTTTTATACGTTTCAGCTGGGACAGCGGCGCTGTGGCTTGCTTGGCGCTGCCCACAGAGCTGAACTAAACAGCAGATAGGCAATTGAAAAATCTAATTTCTCTCTATCTTAAGAACATTCACTTATACAAAAACAGACTGAACGGATATATATAACAGTCCTGCTGGGGCAGCGGACTGAGAGCAGGGGACACAAACAGGCTGGATAAGATGGTCAGGAAGGCCAGTAGCGTGGTTGGGGTGGAGCTGGACTCTAGCGAGGGTGGCGGAGAGGAGGAGCTTTGCTAAGCTCCAGGCCATCAGGGAAAACCCCTCCCACCCACTATACACAGACTTGGCTGACAGGAGGAGCATGTTATAGGCTCACACTAGCTAAATGCAGCACTGAACGGCACAGGAAGTCATTCATTCCGACAGCCATCAGACTATACAATGCATCACTGTGCTTCACTGCATCACTGAGCACAGAGTGACAGTTACCATCTTCCTGGACTCTTACTTTTTAAACAGCACTGTGCAATATTACACCTACTGTAGACTTCAGTATATTTTTACTTCATTTATTTACTGTATCTTTTATTCTATTTTTATTCTATTTCATTTTATTCTATTCTTAGGCCATTTGTTTTGTTATTCTTATTCGTGACTTGTTCTGTTTAAATGTTTAATGTTGAGTGATTTGCAGTGTCAAATTTCCCTCAGGATAATACATTTCTATTCTATTCTATATCTTTGAAAAGTCTCCATTTATTCAACACTTCTGAATTCACTGAAAACTGAACTGAACTGACAAAAATAAGGTGCATTGAAAAGCAAACGACAGAGTGAAATCTTCTTAAAACACTGTCCCTCCACTCATTCCTGAACTTTTTTGTTAAGTCCTTCTCAAATGCCAACTGAATTAAATTGGCCTTGCGTCGATGAAGCATACAAAGACGTTCTTGAGGGTAGAAAACTAATTCTCACAGAGTGCCGTGCTAGCTTCAGTAGTGTTGTTGTTGACATCAGTGCCCACTAGGGCTGTCCCTGACTAAGGATTTGGATAGTTGACTTTGATTGACAAAAAAAAAAAAATATATATATATATATATATATATATATATATATATATATATATATATATATATATATATATATATATTTACCAGGGTGGGCACAGCTGACTCTGTGGGCGGGCCCGGCCCCCTAATGCTTGCCCATGGCGCCGGGTCTGTGACGATCTGATCGATCTTTGAAAAGTCTCCATTTATTCAACACTTCTGAATTCACTGAAAACTGAACTGAACTGACAAAAATAAGGTGCATTGAAAAGCAAACGACAGAGTGAAATCTTCTTAAAACACTGTCCCTCCACTCATTCCTGAACTTTTTTGTTAAGTCCTTCTCAAATGCCAACTGAATTAAATTGGCCTTGCGTCGATGAAGCATACAAAGACGTTCTTGAGGGTAGAAAACTAATTCTCACAGAGTGCCGTGCTAGCTTCAGTAGTGTTGTTGTTGACATCAGTGCCCACTAGGGCTGTCCCTGACTAAGGATTTGGATAGTTGACTTTGATTGACAAAAAAAAAATAAAAAAAAAAAATATATATATATATATATATATATATATATATATATATATATATATATATATATATATATATATATATATATATATATATTTACCAGGGTGGGCACAGCTGACTCTGTGGGCGGGCCCGGCCCCCTAATGCTTGCCCATGGCGCCGGGTCTGTGACGATCTGATCGATCTTTGAAAAGTCTCCATTTATTCAACACTTCTGAATTCACTGAAAACTGAACTGAACTGACAAAAATAAGGTGCATTGAAAAGCAAACGACAGAGTGAAATCTTCTTAAAACACTGTCCCTCCACTCATTCCTGAACTTTTTTGTTAAGTCCTTCTCAAATGCCAACTGAATTAAATTGGCCTTGCGTCGATGAAGCATACAAAGACGTTCTTGAGGGTAGAAAACTAATTCTCACAGAGTGCCGTGCTAGCTTCAGTAGTGTTGTTGTTGACATCAGTGCCCACTAGGGCTGTCCCTGACTAAGGATTTGGATAGTTGACTTTGATTGACAAAAAAAAAAAAAAAATATATATATATATATATATATATATATATATATATATATATATATTTACCAGGGTGGGCACAGCTGACTCTGTGGGCGGGCCCGGCCCCCTAATGCTTGCCCATGGCGCCGGGTCTGTGACCTATTATTATTGAAATTACACACATATGGGCTTGAAGACACTGCCATGGAATGGATGAGAAGCTACTTGTCTAATAGACAACAATGTGTTATATTTAATGGTTCCATGTCAAATATGGTAACACTCCAGTGTGGTATTCCCCAAGGAAGTTGTCTTGGACCCCTCCTTTACTCTATATTTGTAAATGATATGCCTTATGTATTGGAAAGTGCAGGTACAGCGATTAATGCTGATGATACAACTGCATCCGCTGAGAGCACAGAACAAGTGAATAAGATACTTCAGAGTGAATTATTTATGATTTCGAATTGGATAACTGAAAACAGACTAAAATGAAATGTAGCAAAAACTAAATGTCTTATACTCGGCTCTAAATATGCCTTAAGGTCGGAGCATAGACTGAGTCTCTCATTACAAGACACTGGTATTGAACAAGTGAAGGAGGCCAAATTGTTGGGTGTAACTATTGACGAGGCACTACTTTGGTCTACCCAGATTAATAACATGGGGTCTCATTCCCGAACGCAGTTACGACAAAAAAACTTCGTTTTAGCCAGATATCGGCCCATTTAAGACATATTAGGGCTGGGAGTGGGAGTCCCCAAATTTTCCTGAGATCAGATTTGATCGTGGCTGAGAGCAGATTTAAGAGTGCTGAGGAGCACTCTTAAATCGGCTCTCAGCCACGATCAAATCTCATGATTGATTGACTAATTTAAAATGTCATTATAACTTGACAGACTGTGTTCTCATAGTGATTCCTTCACGTCAACGCTACAGGCCTCCTTGGAATTAATTACTTAATCATAATTAAAATAAATATGACAATATTTGTACGATAAGAAATTACGCATTGATGTCGGAAAAATAAATAATATGGATTCATCTGATCACAGGGCAGCTGCTTAACCATATCTGAACCAGCTATTTTGGACAAATGTATAATTACTTTAATTACTCAGATATTCAAACACAATTATGCAATTATTGTGAAATGATTGAAAATAATAATTATTTAATGCCTTCTGTGGAATTTGTATTTATTATTTGTTACACATCTGTTTTAATGATTAATAATATACATTTGAAAGAATGCAGGTCAACATGCAATGTATCCCATTGATTGGTATACAATGGGACAGACCTTTGTTTGATTGATTGATTGAAAACTTTATTAACAGATTGCAGAATGGGTACAGTACAGTACAGCTCAATTATATAAGGGGATGCAGACCAGAGAAAGAATTTCGTCTTGTTTACATCAGGGTCCCCCATTTTCAATTCATCATAACATATATGACACACACGACACAGATAGACAGTACTGCTACATCTATACATTTATGACGTACCAGATTTGCAAATACAGTACTGTTTGTGATACAAAAAGAGTCTAGAAAAGAGAGTACATTTGACGTAGAAACTGTTGGAGGAGGTTGGGTAGGAGGGGTGGGTGGGGGATAGACTTACACTGTACAAGCAAAACTGTACATTGGAATATTGACAAAACCATACTTGGTCATTTACTGTACATTGGAGGGGGTTGATATAGCTATAACCCTGCATTACTTCGAATATAACATTAATCAATTAAACTTATATTGAAATACACTATATAACCTATACACCAACACTGAAATGACAGTGGATAAATAAATAAGAACTAAAGCTAATCGGTGGAAATAGACTGCATTAATATTCCATAACAAGTCTTGTGTGCGCCTACGAATGAAGAGTAGCCTATAGGCTTAATTATGGAATAATAAGCCATACTGCGTTCATTCATTACGCCCGCCGTAGGCTATATATATTATATTTCATTCATTCATTCATATACAGTACTGCGCGCGCGCGCGTGTGTGTGTGTGTGTGTGCGCGCGCTGCGGCAGGTGTACCGCAAGCTGTATATGATGCCAATACATTAATCTAATCTAGTTTTGATGGCGCGCAAGCGTGATTACGAAACCTAGCCGCATTTCTCGGAGACACTCTCTGATTGGCACTGACTGACGCTAGGTTTCGTAATCACGCGGCTCGCAAGACTCGCAAAGCACTTCCTGTCATAATCACAGCACGGGCCTACTTCACTCCCCCTCCTTTTCCCCCTCACGTCCTCCACACGCTCCTCTTCATCCCCCTCTCCATCCACTGCGCACTCCTCCTCATCCTCTCTTTCTCCAGTCACCCCTTCCTTCACCCTCATACGCCCAGCTGTATTCCATCCCCCTAATTCACACGCGGTCAAGCACCCCACTCTCCACAGCTGCACTCAATCCTTCCCTGATGGGGGGACTATTTCTACACCTCGACGCTGACCAGAAGCTGTCGTGGTATTAATTACCACTGCCCAGGTACAACGTCTCTGCCGAAAGCTCTGCTGCTAGATACCCACCGTGTATTTGCTTGCTCTAACCCGTTTCTCTCCTGTGCCCCAAAGGACCGCCGTCCCTGCCTGGACGTCACCTGTTCCCGAAGAGGAACACTTGTTCTCCCGCTGCAACCCAGCAGCTCCCAAGACAAGCACCAGGACCGCTTGCTCGCTCACTGCCGCCGCGGCAGCCACAGGACAGAACATAACCCTGTTCTATTTCCCCCCAATTCCTGTGTTGCTCAATTGACATTAAACACCCTTGAAACCGCTCCTATCTCTTCTCGTGTATTCAGCAATTGGGCTGTGCTCCAGACCCCAGTTCTCACAGTATACCACGACCATGATGACAGCACCAGCTGTACACGAGACCGAGGAATGGAAGACGTTTCAGAAGCAGTCTGTGAGTATCATCAACGGCCAGACCGCCCGTGTTGACCAACTCGCTCACTCCCTAGACGCCGTCACGGCACAGCTGGCTGCTCTCGCCCTCGACTCCGTTGAGCGAGAAACACAGTATCTACGTATCAGGGCACACTTGGCACAGCAGGGCCCACCAGCCGCTACCCCCGCTGCACCAAGCCCCCCGCATAGAGAACCCCCTGTCCCCGCACCAGAACGTTACGATGGAAGCGTCTCCAAATGGCGTGCGTTTTTATTCCAGTGCTCGTTAGTGTTCAAACAACAACCCCACACGTTGCACAGGTCTAAAGTGGCTTACCTGTCGGCGCTGCTCACAGGCGCAGCGTTGAAATGGGCCACCGCTCTCCACTTCAACAATTCCTTCCTCTGCAATTCGTACTCCGAGTACGTCGACGACATGCGTAAAGTGTTTGACCACCCTCCAGATGGCTCAAAGGGGGCCTCCGGCTTGTTTTCGATCCGCCAGGGAAGCCGCAGCGTAAGCGAATACGCTATCGATTTCCACATCCTCGCCGCCGGCTCCGACTGGGGGGACACACCGTTGCGAGGCGCCTTTCGCCAGGGCTTGAATGACGCTATTAAAGACGAGCTTGCGTCCAAAGAAAGACCCACCTCCCTGAGCGAGCTAATCCATTTGGCCAGGGAACTGGACCTGCATCTTTGGGAACGTCGTCGAGAGAAAGCTAGCACCGCTCGTTCGCCTATACCCGGTCCGCCTCATCGCGCCGCCCGCACTGAAGAAAATAGTTCCTCCGAGCCCATGGATCTCGACCGCTCACGTCACCCTCCCAGCGAACGCCGACACAGGCTCGCTACAGGAGCATGCCTGTACTGCGGTCAAACGGGTCACTCCGTTGCCTCTTGCTCGCTTCGCCCAAACGACGGGGCTCGACAGTAGCGCTGGGCGTCTGTTCGAGTCTAGATATCGCTCCCAGCTCTGGCCCAAACATGCTATTCCGCGCCACGCTGTGTCTGAATAACCAATCACTCCCGTTATCTGCCCTGGTTGACTCAGGGGCCGACGAGAACCTCATCGACGCCGGAGTAGTCTCCCGTTACAACATCGCTACTGACTCCTTGCCGATACCCCGTGACGCCCGGGGGTTAAACGGGAAACTTCTCACGCGGATTACTCGCCACACCGTACCCCTTCGCCTTCTGCTATCCGGGAATCACAGCGAGAATATTCGGTTTCACGTTACCAACTCTCCCCACAATCCCATTGTCCTTGGCATGCCTTGGCTCAAGTTACACAATCCCGTTATCAATTGGCCTACCGTCCTGGTGACCAGCTGGAGCGCCCACTGTCACGTCGCTTGTCTGCAGTCGGCTCGGCCGCCACTAGAGGGCGCCGGTTCGCACCCCCCCAAAGAGAACATAGATCTGTCTGCAATTCCGCCGGCCTACCATGATTTTAAAGCAGTTTTCAGCAAACAACAGGCTCTCCCTGCCTCCCCATCGCCAATACGACTGCGCCATTGATTTACTCCCCCGGGCGCCACTCCCCGCTAGTCGCCTGTTCAACCTCTCGCGCCCAGAGAGAGAATCAATGGAGAAGTACGTTCATGAATCCTTGGCCTCGGGCATAATCACCCCCTCCTCCTCTCCTGTCGGCGCAGGATTCTTCTTCGTTTCCAAGAAGGATCGTTCCCTTCACCCCTGTATCGATTACTGGGGTCTCAACAACATCACGGTAAAGAACAAATACCCCCTACCTTTAATCGACTCTGCTTTTGAGCCCCTGCAAGGTGCCACCATCTTCACAAAACTGGACCTCAGGAACGCCTACCACCTTGTCCGCATGCGGGAGGGAGACGAATGGAAGACGGCCTTCAAGACACCACTCGGCCACTTTGAGTACAAGGTAATGCCCTTCGGCCTGACCAATGCCCCTGCTGTCTTCCAGGCCCTCGTCAATGACGTTCTCCGTGACGTACTCCACCGCTCCGTATTCGTCTACTTAGACGACATCCTGATATTCTCCCGCTCCATGGAGGAGCATGTCCAGCACGTCCGCCGGGTCCTCCAGCGTCTTCTAGAGAACAAGCTGTTCGTCAAGGCGGAGAAATGTGAGTTCCACGTCTCCTCCATCGGCTTCCTTGGCTACATCATAGAGGCCGGCAAGATCCGGGCGGACCCCGAGAAGATCAGAGCGGTGTCCGACTGGCCCCGTCCCACCAACGTCAAACAGCTCCAACGCTTCCTGGGATTTGCCAACTTTTATCAGCGCTTCATCAGGGACTACAGCCTGGTCGCGGCGCCCCTCACCCAACTCACCTCGCCTTCGGTGCCCTTTGTCTGGTCCGACGCAGTGGACTCCGCCTTCGCCGAGCTGCGCCGGCGCTTCACCACTGCTCCCATCCTCGTCCAGCCCGACACGTCCCGCCAGTTCGTGGTGGAGGTGGACGCCTCCTGCACCGGAGTAGGGGCGGTTCTTTCCCAGCGCTCTGCCACCGACCAGAAGCTGCACCCCTGCGCCTTTTTTCTCACGCCGCCTAACCCCAGCCGAGGTCAACTACGACATCGGGAACCTGGAGCTCCTGGCGGTCAAGCTAGCCCTGGAGGAATGGAGGCACTGGCTGGAGGGATCGGAGGTCCCCTTCCTGGTTTGGACGGACCACAAGAACCTCGCCTACGTCTCAACGGCCAAGCACCTGAACTCTCGCCAGGCTCGCTGGGCGCTGTTCTTCGCTAGGTTTAACTTCACCCTGACCTACCGGCCTGGTTCCAAGAACACCAAGCCAGACGCCCTCTCCCGGCAGTTCGTCCCTGAGGAGGGGCCCACACACCCCGACACCATCCTTTCCACTTCCTGTCTAGTGGCCACCGCCACCTGGGAGATCCAGTCCATCGTCAGGGAGGCACAGCGTGCCCAGCCGGACCCAGGTAACGGTCCACCTAACCGGCTTTTTGTCCCTGACCTCGTCCACTCCCAGGTGCTCGAGTGGGTTCACGCTTCCCGGTTCGCGTGCCACCCGGGGATCGACCGGACACTATCCCTGCTGAAGAGGCACTTCTGGTGGGTCACCATGAGAGAGGACACCCGCGCTTTCGTCCTGGCGTGCACTGTGTGTGCTCGTGCGAAGGCCTCCCATCGACCGCCCGCCGGGCTCCTTCGTCCGCTCCCAGTCCCCGGTCGGCCCTGGTCGCACATCGCCCTGGACTTCGTCACCGGCCTTCCCCTCTCACACGGTAACACTGCCATCCTCACCATTGTTGACCGTTTCTCAAAGGCTGTGCACTTCGTTGCTCTTTCCAAACTCCCCTCTGCTGCAGAGACTGCTGACCTGATGGTACTCCACGTCTTCCGGCTCCATGGGATCCCGGCTGACACCGTCTCCGACAAGGGCCCTCAGTTCATATCCCAGGTCTGGAGGGCTTTCTGTCGGGCTCTGGGGGCCACGGTCAGCCTCTCCTCCGGGTTCCACCCACAGACCAGCGGCCAGTCGGAGCGGGCCAACCAGGACCTGGGATCCGCACTCCGTTGCGTGACAGCCCGGGACCCCTCCGGCTGGAGCTCCTTCCTGCCATGGGTTGAATACGCCCACAATTCCCTGTCTTCGGCGGCCAAAGGTCAGTCCCCCTATGAGTCATCTTTGGACTACCAACCCCCGCTGTTCCCTGCCCAGGAAGAGGAGATCGCCGTGCCGTCGGTGCAAGACCATCTCCGTCGCTGATGGGCGATCTGGGAGGAGACGAGGGCTGCGCTGCTCCGGACTGCGGACCAGAACTGGCGCTTCGCCGACCGCCACCGGACCCCGGCTCCCGCCTATGTACCAGGTCAGATGGTATGGCTCTCGGGACCGGCACTCAAATCCGTCTCATGGAAGCTAACCCCCCATTTCGTGGGGCCCTACAAGATCCTGTCCCTCATTAAATCCCTCTGTTGTCAAGCTCCAGCTCCCCCCCCATATGCGCATTCACCCTTCCTTCCATGTCTCCCAGCTCAAACCGGTTGTCTCCAGTCCCCTGTCTCCCCCTGCTCCAGAGCCCCCTCCTCCGCTGGTGATAGACGACCACCCGGCCTACGTGGTCCGGGAGTTGCTGGCGGTGCGGCGACGCGGCCGCGGCTTCCAGTACCTGGACGACTGGGAGGGCTACGGCCCGGAGGAGCGGAGCTGGATCTCCCAGTCGATGATCCTGGACCCAGGTCTCGTCCAGGACTTTCATCGGGCTCACCCTGACAAGCCTGGGCCGCCGGGCGGCGCCCCCGTCGAGGGGGGGGTCCTGTCATAATCACAGCACGGGCCTACTTCACTCCCCCTCCTTTTCCCCTCACGTCCTCCACACGCTCCTCTTCATCCCCCTCTCCATCCACTGCGCACTCCTCCTCATCCTCTCTTTCTCCAGTCACCCCTTCCTTCACCCTCATACGCCCAGCTGTATTCCATCCCCCGGTCAAGCACCCCACTCTCCACAGCTGCACTCAATCCTTCCCTGATGGGGGGACTATTTCTACACCTCGACGCTGACCAGAAGCTGTCGTGGTATTAATTACCACTGCCCAGGTACGACGTCTCTGCCGAAAGCTCTGCTGCTCCTTACCTTCGCGTGGGGTATGTCTGGGAGTTCTTTCATTTATTTGCATTTATCTTAAATTTTTTGGACCTTATGGTGTTCTTGTTCTGTTCTTGACTTATTGTTATGTTTTCTTCTTGACTTGTTTAAAGAAGACCTGTACGGCCCATGGGGACATTAACGTGTGTTGTCGGGCCTTATAAATAAATTTGATTTGATTTGATTTGATTTGCTAGATACCCACCGTGTATTTGCTTGCTCTAACCCGTTTCTCTCCTGTGCCCCAAAGGACCGCCGTCCCTGCCTGGACGCCACCTGTTCCCGAAGAGGAACACTTGTTCTCCCGCTGCAACCCAGCAGCTCCCAAGACAAGCACCAGGACCGCTTGCTCGCTCACTGCCAACTCACAGCCACAGGACAGAACATAACCCCGTTCTATTTCCCCCCAATTCCTGTGTTGCTCAATTGACACCCTTGAAACCGCTCCTATCTCTTCTCGTGTATTCAGCAATTGGGCTGTGCTCCAGACCCCAGTTCTCACACTTTGCCATTCCATTTGCACACAGCTGTGTCACTAATTGCCTTATAAGGAGCTCTGGAGGCGTTGTTTTGTATGCAAATGACCTGAACGGAGATACTGCTTATCTCTTACAGAATGACCTCCTAGACCCTAATCAGTCAGGCTTCAGGACTGGTCACTCCACAGAGACAGCCCTCATTGCGGTCACAGAGGCACTTCACTTAGCAAAAGCGAAAGGCCTCTCCTCTGTCCTGATTCTCCTAGATCTATCTGCAGCCTTCGACACAGTCAACCACCAGATCCTCCTCGCGGCCCTCGCAGGAATGGGAGTGGCTGGCTCTGCGCTGACATGGTTGTCATCATACCTCAATGACTGCTCCTACCAAGTGTCATGGAGAGGGACCCTGTCGGCCACCCGCCCCCTGCGGACGGGTGTCCCCCAGGGCTCGGTTTTAGGACCCCTTCTCTTCTCCCTCTACACTAAATCACTGGGTAACATTATCACGTCTCATGGCTTCTCCTACCACTGTTATGCCGACGATACTCAACTCTTCCTCTCCTTCCCTCCCTCAGATATCCACGTCTCTGAGCGGATCTCGGCCTGTCTGTCCGACATCTCCGCCTGGATGACGACCAACCACCTCAAACTGAACCTAAGCAAAACAGAATTGCTCCACCTGCCGGCCAAATCCTCCCCCCTGACCGACCTTTCCATCACAGTCGAGAATGCAGCTGTGACCGCGTCCCCGACCGCCAAGAACCTTGGTGTTGTCCTCGACGACCAGTTGAACTTCTCTGCTCACATCGCAGCGACAACCAGAACCTGCCGATTCCTCCTGAGCAACGTCAGAAGGATACGCCCCTTCCTGACAAAAGAAGCCACCCAACTCCTCGTCCAATCAACAGTCATCTCCCGCCTCGACTACTGCAACGCACTGCTCGCTGGCCTCCCGGCCACTGCCACTAAGCCTCTTCAACTCATTCAGAACGCAGCGGCCCGCCTGATCTCAAACCTACCGAAGTCGGCCCATGTCACCCCACTTCTTAGGGACCTGCACTGGCTCCCCATTGCTGCACGAATCCGCTTCAAGGCCCTTGACCTAGCATACCGTGCGGCAAAGGGAACTGCTCCCGCCTACCTCCGGTCAATGGTCTCTAACTACACACCCTCAAGACCCCTACGCTCTGCATCTTCTGGCCGCCTCAGACCTACTCCTATCCAAGCTCCGGGAGGGTCATCAAAGAGAAGTCGCCTATTCTCAGTCCTTGCCCCACAATGGTGGAATGAACTACCCACCCCAGTTAGGACAGCCGAAACACGTCCAATCTTTCGCCGTCGACTAAAGACTCACTTCTTCAACCATTATCTGAATTAAAAAAAATTAAAAAAATAAAAAAAAAATTTAACCCTAACTAACCATACTGTCATGCACTTGTCCTAATAAACTAACCTACACTGTAGCACTCAACACTTTGATGAACATTGTTACTCAGCTGATAGAGTTGTGCTCTTCCTGATGGCTTGTCGTACAGAACTTGTAAGTCGCTTTGGATAAAAGCGTCAGCTAAATGACTAAATGTAAATGTAAATGTAACGGGTTAGCGCTTTCGAGTTTAAGACAGAATGCCATTCTCCAAGCAGATATCAGATCATATAATTTGTGCAACCTTTTCAGCCACTTAAGACATATTACCAGCACGTTCAGGACTCAGAGTGAACTTGTCATTGATTATGTCTCAGTGGTTCCAAGATAAGTCTTCCAGAATATATCTTTGAAACATTTTCGGGAATGAGACCCATGGTTACCAGGATGAGTAGAAACATCTCCATAATAAGAATAAATGCCTACCTCCTAACGAATACAACAATTAAAATGGTAGTAGAATCTTTAGTCTTGTCCCAACTTGACTACTGCCCAGCAATTTGGTCTAGCGCGTCAAAGCAAGAGCTTAGTAAACTCCAGCTCACTCAAAATAGAGCAGCCCAACTCACTCTTCACTGCTCTATAAGGTATGGTGTGGAGGGAATGCATGCTAGACTGTCGTGGATGAGGGTGAAGAAGAGACTAGCATGCAGTTTGATTAGGTTTTTGAAGAACATTTGTACCTTGGGTAAACCCACTCAATTGTATTCTATGCTTTTATCGACCAATGATAGACATGACCATAATACCAGACATGCTTCAAGTAGTCGCTTCACCCTACCTCTGTCTAGAACCAATGCTCTAAAGAAAACGGCAATGTATAGAGCCATAACATACTGGAATAGGATCCCATTACATATTATACGGACGGAAAACAAGGACAATCACAACAAGTTTTTTTCTTAGAGTGCGTTTGTGTATGTGCGAGTGCAGAATGTTATCGCCCTATTTCCAGATTGACTGTAATGGCCAAAGTCTTTGAATCTCTTGTAAACAAACTGAAAAAATTTCTAGCTGACCATAATATTCTTAACGAGTCTCAGTCAGGCTTCAGATCCATAGTAATTCAGTGACTATGCTAGTCTCAAATGACATAATTGAAGCACTAGACAAGAAAAAACACTGTGCAGCATTGTTTGTTGATCTGTCTAAAGCGTTTGACTATGTGGATCACGCATTATTGCTGATGTGATTATGCTTCTTGCCACTGCACAAATGGCCTTCTGTATTTGTATTTGATTTGTATGTTTTTTGTTTAATGCCCTTGTTTTTATGTTGAAACTTGTTGTGTGCCGTGTTGGTCAGGACTCCCTGGAAGAAGATATCTTGTATCTCAATGGGACATTCCTGGATAAATAAAGAATAGACAAAAAAATAGAAATAAATATAGACACTTTTATCCAAAGCGACTTACAAGTTCTGTTCGACAAGTCATCAGGAAGGGCTCAACTCTATCAGCTGAGTAACAATGTTGACCAAAGTGTTGAGTGCTACACCCGAGGCCTTCCTACACCTGCAGAGAGAACCTGAGGAGAAGGACAGCCATAGAGACAAGGCAGGATGTAGTTGTTCCTGAGTCGCTCCATTATGGCATGCTCAGGCTTCCAGATGAAGAAGGGATGGAGCTGGAAGTATTTGGGTGATGGCAGCTCAGAAGTGGAATCAATGAGTTCAGGCTGAGGTGGATGATGCCACAAGGACACCATATTCATAAGATGCCGGACCGGTCGGGACCCTGGCCATAGACCCAAGGCTTCCAGCTCAGTCTTCATCCAGATGCGCTGTTGGAGAGAGCAGTTCCATTGGCTGACATCCTGGTCAGAACTGGGGGCAGAGGCAGGCTGGGCAGGTGCAGAGGAGGCTGCAGGCACATTTCAGAAACAGTAGTTAGTAAAGAATTGTGAGTAATATTATTGGCAAAACTTAGCCTGAAGTATATAATTAGGTTGCTGTTTATAAAAAAAAAAAAATAATAATTGTTCTTGTTACTGACTCATGTCAATCTTCCATGTTTTCGCTATAGTGTCTGCCTAATGTCTCTGTTCCTGTTTTGTAGTTTATTTTGTAGACCTTGCTACACATGTATTTCGTTCATATTGTTTATGGACAATGAGATGGGAGTGGAACTTTGTCCATGCCCTTTGGGCTTCGTTAACTCCTAGCACTGTTTTTTTTTTAATGTGCTAAATAAATTAAATAAACTAAACATATGAAGCTAAATACTCTGCTCTCACATTGTAGCTTCCTGGGGGCTTGTTCAGAGGAGGCTGCAGGTAGAGGTGCAGCAGAGGCAGGCTGGGCTGGTAAGGAGGAGGCTGCAGGCACATTTCAGAAACAGTAGTTAGTAAAGAATTGTGAGTAATATTAATGGCAAAACTTAGCCTGAGGTAGATTTTAGGTTGCTGTTTATCATAATGAAGCTAAATACTCTGCTCTCACATTGTAGCTTCATGAGGGCTTGTTCAGAGGAGGCTGCAGGCAGCGGTGCAGCGGAGGCAGGCTGGGCTAATGCAGATGAGGCTGCAGGTAGCGGTGCAGCGGAGGCAGGCTGGGCTGGTGCAGAGGAGGAAGAGAAGAGGAGCAGAAGAAGAGGAGGATAAGAGAGTAGAGGATGACAGAGGAAAAGGGAGAAGAGTGGAGAGGAGTTGAGGAGTAGGAAGAGAAGACGGCAGCGGACACGAGGGGAGGTGTGCAGAGAAGAGGACAGGATGAGATGGGAGAGGAGTGGAAGAGAGAACATATATCAATCCCAGTGCTCATGTGTTTCAAAGTTCCAGTTGAATAAATTGTTGTTCATCTACACAGCTTGTTGCATTATTTCATGCATTGATATTATCAATAAGACATAATCTCTAAGCATTTACAATGTAGGCTTGACTGGCACATCTTTTAAATCAAGTAAGTAGTCAGGTGTCCTAGGGGGTTGTGTGTGTGAGGGGAGGGGGGCGCGGATGGGGGCGGAAAGCTTCAGGGGCCTATAGATCATCACTTAATATGGTACCTGGAAAACCAGGAGGTAGCATTGAAAAAAATGTCAAGGCAAGCGTGGGAACCCTGCAATTGCTATTAGTGATTAGCTGGTAAACAGCTGGACAACACTGTTAGACAACAGGAATGTGTAAAAATCAAGTTGAATGAAGATTACCTGTGAGGTGTCTCCCTTTCTATCATCTGATGTGTGGTGGGCATGGGGAAGTGAAACACCACAGGAGGGATAGACCGTGGCTGGACGGAGGGCTGCTCTGCTTTTACAGCAACAGGGGGAAGAGGAGGAGGGGTTGACTTTAGGGACTTGTGTTGGTCCCAGTCCGGTGGAAATGGACCACAGCCTGGTTCAAGGTACTGCAGTCCAAACCTCTCCCCTGTGTCCCTGACAGAGAGGTGGAGCGCTGGGTATTTGATTAGCTATCACCATCTCCTCCGTCAGTGCTGCAGGCTTGTCTTGCAAGGAGGGATTGTCTTTGATCCTCCTTGCCTCCTCAGAGGGGTCCTGCTGTAGATGGCCCGATGGACCCTTCCTGAAAGAGACATCCATCCTTCCAGGGAAGAAGTTGAACTTCTTCATTATTTCCTGTACAAAGCAAAACACTATATGACATATCTTTATATTACACAGACAAGCTGCAGCGTTCTGGAACACCATCCCATCACACATCCGCAGTACTAATACACTCAGGTCCTTCACACACAATCAAAGCATGGCTGTTATACAAAATCAGGTCTGTGACCATTAGCAAGTCACGTCTCAGTCCAGCTGCCCAGCCCCCGTACACTTGCCCACTAGCCTGACTGTCCTGATTATGATTATGTATATGTGTGTGCCTGCCTGCCTATACAGTGCTTATACATGTATGGGCTTTGATTTGTCCCTGTACACTGTTTTATTTTTTTTGTATAGATGCTTTAAATGATATGTTTTAAATTGTTTTTATATTAGCTTTAATGTCCTTCTATTTTTCTGTTTGTTTCTGGCTTAAACATCTAGCCCAGGGACTACAACTGAAAACTAGCAACCCTGCTAATGTTGGCATATTTACAGTTTATAATTTTTTTTTATTTATAAATGTATAACTGTTGATTGATATGCACTGTCCCTGATCCAATAAACTGAGTAAAAAATAAAAGCATAGCAGATAGATAGGAGGACACAATGTATTACCTACTCCTATCCAAGCTCCCGGAGGGTCATCAAAGAGAAGCCGCCTATTCTCAGTCCTTGCCCCACAATGGTGGAATGAACTACCCATCCCAGTTAGGACAGCCGAATCCCGTCCAATCTTTCGCCGTCGACTAAAGACTCACTTCTTCAACCATTATCTGAAATGATTAAAAAAAGAAAAAAAAAAAAAAAAAAAAAAAAGAACCCTGACTAACCTTACTGTCATGCACTTGTCCTAATAAACTAACCTACACTGTAACACGCAACACTTGATGAACATTGTTACTCAGCTAATAGAGTTGTACCCTTCTTGCTGTCTTGTCGTACAGAACTTGTAAGTCGCTTTGGATAAAAGCGTCAGCTAAATGACTAAATGTAAATGTAAATGTAAATGTATTAATGTAACTAATAATAACAGTAATAAAATAAAACTCCCTGTCCAATGTGCTAAACTGCTCTCTCATGCAGCACTTTTCACCTGATCTCAGCTCACAGCTTCTGGCTCTCCTGGAGGCTGGAGCTTCTCAGGGCTGGAACTAAAATCTCACTAATAACACTGTAACCTAATGGTAAACAAACGTATTGCTGGAAATATACACTATGACTGCTGTTGTGACATTGTTTAGGATCTTATTTACTAGTTTACATTTGGAGAAAAAAACGCAACTCAGTCACTCTGTAAATCAATTAAATTTTTCATTTCATTTCAAACCTTTATTTATACTCGTGAAAGCACTGAGGTTTCCCTCATTTACAGTGATGACGAGTTAACAAAGGACACAAATATCATAACAGTTAATAATTACAATGAATTACAATAACTACAATGATGGATTAAAAACAATTACATGATTCAGTACATAGGTCAAGTGCAATGCCTTTAAACTCCATGAATGACGGGGAAAATAGTGAAAATATACACTATGACTGCTGTTGTGACATTGTAGATATTATTGACTAGTTTACATTTGAAAAATAAACGCGACTCCAGCTGCAAAACAAGGTCTTCTTCTCTTCTTCTTCTTCTCCTAAATGTGGATACAGCGGTGCGGCATCCACAAACTCGCGACAGCGCCACTATATGGCCAAAATAATACATGGTTTTGAATTATAGCTGGTAGTCTAGGAATAGATGACAGATGGTAGTCTAGGGGAGCGTAAACATGAGTCCGATGGTATTGTAGGGCTGACTATACCAGGGTGCCGCGCCGCCTCCTTGACCAGCAAGTGAAGCAAGCAGGCCTGTAATGAGGAAAGACTGACAGTGTGTCATAAAAGAGTGATACGTTTTAGATTTGAACGACTAAAGTAGACTGGGTGGTTGGAATTTACCGTGGAACGGAACAACACGTGTCAGTTAACCTGAAAGTACCGTGCACGTCGCGGCACTTTGCCCTGGACAGATTGTAGTATTTGGTATTTGTGTGCAAGGGCAAAGTCCATACAACATGAAAGAGACATAAACTGATTTAATACATTTAGGATTAATTAATTGGTCGAAGTTCTGAACAGTTTGCTATTACTACTAGGTAAAGGTTAAATATTTACCTCACCTCGGAAAACACCTTATTTCAGCCCTACAGTCCAGTGTTAATTTAGTCAACTAAAATGGTGACGAAAGATGTTCGTCAACGAAGGTTTTTTTCATGACGACAACGAGATGTGACGTCACGTTATTGAAGACCATGTCACGCTAACGAGACTAAATAGTTTATTAAATATTGTTGACCACAACTGAGGACAAAAAAAAATTTATTTACAAAAACCAGGACGAATGTATGTTGATATTGTTGACTAAAACAAGACGAGACAAAATAATTATAACTTTTATTTTATTTTTATTTTTATTTTTTTTATTATTGCAATTTTTTTTAATTAAAAGTCAGTACAATTATAACTTTTCTTAATGCCATCGTCCCGACAGAGCAGTGTGACGGGGAGCTCTGTTATTAGCATTAGCTGAAGAGCTATTTGAAAAGCTATTTTTAGCTTTAATGTTACCTTGGCTAAAGTTGGGACTATTCATAATCCAGCTGCAGACCTGCAAGCAAAGTACAGCAAGTTGGCAAAGGAGTATTCCAAGGTAAATCACTTTTTCACCAGTAACGTTACATTCTTTCCATCTAGCTCACGCTAACTGGCTAACCTAGCTCACGCTATTGTGGCTAACTGATCGACCTTTCACACACAATTAATGACATGTTGCGGACAGCCATACCGGTGATAATGTTTAGCTTTTAGTGCCAAATGGTAAGAGTCTGAGGCGGAGTCTCAAAAGAGAATGTTGAATATTTATTGTGCATTAAAAATCACAACAGAGCCTCTGCTACTAGCTGACCTAAACGGAGTCTTCTGGAAGCAAGTGCAACAACGTATAATGTCCGTGTGGAACCAATGTGCCAACAACCTTTCCGTGGGTGAAGCATAGTTGTCATTTAATGATACTAATACTAATCTATACAATCACCTGTTGTTGAATAAATACCATTACTTTGTAGTTATTACTAAAAAACAGTATATATAAAACAGTAGCTGTAAAAAAAAAAGAAAAAAAAAGTTTTATAATTTATATAATATATATATATATTTTTTTAGTACATTAACACTTTCAGAGCCACCAGGGGGTGCCGTAATTACCCCCTTGAGTGCCGGCCTTAACACATCCTGCGCCAAAAATGTCGTACAACGTGATTCAAGTTCATGCTAATTCTGCCATTCCACGGCGTACGACGTTATTGAGATCATATTTAATTTTTTCGCCATGGTATTCAGAATGCCCTCACGGAGCCTGGTCTGATACAGTGGGAGCCTGCACAACTCTGCAACGCTTCAATACTGCCGCCTGGTGGATGATCGGCGAGTTGCAACCGGAAATGGATCTCTGGAGATCTCCGTGCATCTGGCAAATGCGTCCGCCGCTCACATATTGTTGCGGGACTGTAGACACACGTCCGAGTGTAGCGATCGCTGCCATAACGCAATAATCGATATGATTTGGGCGTTTATTATGATTATACAAACCGGAAAAGGATCTAGGAGATCACCGTTAAATAAGTGGAATCTTTTTCCTCCAGTCTCATCGGCGAACGGTAAGAGGACGCTGACGTCATTTTCAGCGTGAGTGTTTATTATTATTCATGCAAACTGCTCTGATCAATATATCACCCATACTACATAAAGCATTTACTGACGATCACGGAATTATAAATGACCCCCCGCCCCCGTTCATCCGCGCATGATCAGTCATAACGTTTAGGATCATGTACAGTTGAAATTTTTTATATAGCGTGTATCACCAACAAACGGCAGTTGATAATCTATATATGCGTTTATGCCTATAACTAGCGTTCTAGGAATTACTGCAGAAAACGATAAAAACATATTTATATTCTAGACGGTATTTTCGTATGAATCTATGAATGAAAAAGTAAAACGTTCCTACATCCTGAACGATAGATAATCGATGTTGAATGGGCCATAGTAATGTCATGCAATTTAGCAATACAATTTAAAAAGTTATAGCCCTGCAAAGAAGGTAAACATCTCCATAGGCTTAGACTGGTGGCAGTGATCATACATTGATGGATATAAGCGTGGCAGTTAATGTGTTAAGAGGCTGATTTAGCGATATTTCATGATTTCCGCGGATCGCTTTCTATATTCTATATTTTAGCTATGTGGAAATGGTTGGGCTCATTTGACAAAAGATGAGTTGCTGTACAATACGCCAAAAGCCGTTTGTTTATACATGCCGTCGTTCGTTCACAATTCCACACGAAAAAAGGTAAACACTAGCCGAAATCTAAGCGGATTTCCTGGAAGCGGAGATATGAAGGGTTTTCTGCGGGGAGCGCAAATCATATTTTCTCGTCTGAGACACACTATTCCAAGTGCATAATTTCACACACTGTACACACACCACATAGTGTTGTTTATCATTCATGAAATGCAACAGATATTATATAGGGATATTTCTATCGATTACGTTGTATGCCTATATTTATTTTTACAATTACTGTATAGCCTCAATGTCACACACTTACTGCATACATATCTCAACATAGCAATACTATATATAGGCATATTCAACGTAAATCAAAATATCTATATAAAAAGCAGCCATTCACCAAAATGTCCATATAAGCTTTACTGCATTTCATAAATCATAAACAATAGGTGGTTGTCGTTATTTGCTCATTTCTATATTGTATAATTGCATATATATATATATATGCAATGTATACAATATAGAAATATCTATATGCAATATAGAAATTAGCAGAAACTACCTAAATTACGATTTGACCCTAACAACTACTGTAACTGAGGGGTACAATTCCCTGACTGTATTAAATAAGTATGGTATCATTAAACCACTATACTGTCTTATGTACATTACTACTGGCCATACAGTACACAGGTATATGCGATGAACACTTCCACAATGACACGGTTCCACACAAATCTTGGTTAGAATAATATTTATTAGCAGCAATAATAGTAGATTACATTACTTTACTTAGAGTCGCGCTTGTAAGGCGAAGAATGTGCGTGAGTAAGTCAAGAGCGTAAGTCCATTATAATATTACGCAGGAGATAATGAATACCACCTGTATCTTAGGAATTATATCTATGGTACACTAGTAGGGCAGCGGGAGATACTAGTAGGGTCCCTCCGGTTGTAGGCCAGCAAGGGGAGAGGATTTGTCGGTAGCAAAGTCTGGGTCAACGAAGAATAGGGAGACTCCAGGTACAGGAGACAGTGCAATAATCTCTTGATCCGCAGACAAATAACAGCTATTCTCCGGCATGCAGCTCCGCATGGAAGAAAGCTAGCCAGCCTCAGGCGTCTTAGAGGCGGGCTCGACGTTGCTCCTCACAGGGTAAATCCCACACAATTGTGGGTGTAGACGATTCTCCGCTCCATCAGTTACAGGACCAAAGCAAATATAATCCAGCCGAAAAGGGCTATGTAGTCGTCGGGTAGGTTATCCAGTGTACATATCCACACGGTCCTCGTCTAGGACTCCTCGGATGACGGCACCAGGTTAAGCCGCCCAGCCTGGATAAGCTCACTAGCTGGTACGAGGAAACGTTGGTAATGCTGGTCACTGTAGAATGGTAGCCGCACGATACACTATACATAAATAGACTATTACTGAATTAATAGAATAGGTCGAACTCGACGGTACAGCGTTAAACTCTGATACTTCAGCTATCAATTCGCACGCGGTCTCAATGCTCTATTTGGGGCCAAACGGGCCCTACTTCACCGCACGTTGTATCGTGGGTGAGGCTTCACTTGGGTAACTCGAACTACTTCTGTATTCACCTGCGCCATATTTATACGTTAGGTGAACAAACTAGTACCAGCCTTATTCCTGTCTCGTATTCTTGCGCAGAGCCGTTCATGTCCAGGCATGTCTTTGGCGGTGACTTTGAACTAGACCTTGGGGGTATGGCAGTGGCGCCTAAGGGACCGCTGTCCAATAGGAGAACGAAATATTATGGTCTGTACTAGGTAAAGGGATATTCCGTGTATATGTACAAAGAATACACAAGGGATATCAGACGATATACAAATATTATGCAATATATATCAATTAGTAAATATATATATTCGGTTTAATCTGATCCTTCGTAACAGCCGCCTCCTAATTAGTCCCACCTAATTAGATAAGCAGAGACAGATTAACCGCACTGTCCACTACTCAATGTCCGTTGTGAGGGTAGGGCAGTTCACAAAGTCAGGGGGTCATGGTCGTCATCAAAAGTGTCGGGGAGCCTTGGCAACTCTATCAGCCTCGCCACGGGTCTGGTATATGTCCGCCCTGGGACGAGCACTTCTGCCGCTCTGACCTTTCCGTCAGCACCAGTGATCACTTTGCTTACGCGGCCGGCCGGCCACATAGCTCGGGGTAGTGACTGGTCGATAATCATGACGACTGTTCCTTCTGTCAAATTGTCTCTTTCTTTCACCCATTTCTGGCGGGTCTGTAGAGACGGTAGATAGTGGAGGAGGAAACTGTTCCAAAACTTGTCAGCCAATACTTGACTGTACCTCCACATTCTTCGGCCGTTCGCTTCTTCAGGCCTGTACACTGTCTGTGGTAGCGCGGGGTCCAGCCGCGCCATCAAGAGAGTGTTGGGGGTGACTGGGTCGACATCTGCTACATCACTTGAGACGTAACCGAGGGGCTTTGAGTTCAATACTCCCTCGATCTCCGTGAGGACTGTCGTGAGGACTTCTTCCGCCACGGTCTGGGCCCCAAGCACGGCGTACAGGGCTGTCTTTATTGAACGTACTTCTCGTTCCCAAGTTCCACCGAAGTGAGGTGCATTAGGGGGGTTAAACTGGAAATCAATCTGAGATGGAGCGAGGTGGGTCTTACGTTCTGGGCCCATAGCTTGGAAGCTCTTTCTCAGCTCTCTTTCTCCGCCTTTGAAGTTTGTCCCGTGATCAGACAATAATATAGACGGTTTTCCTTTCCGCGATGTGAATCTCCGGAAGGCCATAAGGAATGAGTCCGTACTCATGGTTGGAAGGAGTTCTATGTGTATCGCTCGGGTGGTCATGCATTTGAATACAATACCCCACCGCTTCTCTGTCCCTCTTCCTTTCTTTACATACAGCGGGCCGAAACAGTCCATACCGGTGGAGTGAAAAGGCTTGTCGCCGAGTCGGAGGCGACAGGGGGGTAGGTCAGCCATCCGGGGTATACTGGGCTGTGCTGGCCATTTACGACAGTCTAGACAGGTCCGCTGGAAGCGTCGTACTGCTTCTCTTCCTTGCAGTATCCAATAACGACGTCTGATCTCCGCGAAGACTCTCTCTGCCCCGGCGTGGTGCACGTCCTCGTCGTATTTCTTTATGATGAGCTCTGTGACCTTGTGTCGGCTGTTTAAGACTATCGGGTACTTGACGTCATCCGGTAAGTCTGGGGCTCTCCTCAGACGACCACCCACTCTGATGAGATTATGGGCGTCGCTCTCAGGGGCTAAGTGGAGCAGTCTGCTGTCTGACGGGACTGGCTTTGATCCCTGCAGACAGTCTAGCTCGTCGGGGAACGAGTCCCTCTGGGCTCGCTGTAGCAGAAGGAGTTCTGCTTCTTCGTAGTTAGCTGCAGTAATGTCAGTAGTGGGCTGAACCTCTGGGTGGTGCCACAGGAATGTCTTTAGCTGCGCACTCTCAAGGGTGAGGCAGTCGTCTATGTTGGGATCTGTGGGGACGAGTGTGTGTGTCAACCCACAGAACATAGATTTCTTCTTCTCTGCCTCCTCTTCACTCGCCTCCCGTGGGGTGGGTGTAGGCCACTCTTCTTCCGGGAGCTTGAGGAACTCGGGCCCGTCACTATATAGATTGTGACGGGTGAGGTCATCCAGGGACATTCCCCGTGTGATGACGTCAGCTGGGTTCTGTTTTGTGTCCACATACCTCCAGCATGCTGCTTCTGTTAAATCTTGGATCTCTGTGATTCTGACTCCCACGAAGACCTTGTATCTACACGAATCGGACTGGATCCATGTGAGTACGGTCATGGAGTCTGACCACAGGATTGTTCTTTGCACCGGGATGGTGAGTTCACATTGGATTAACGTGGCGAGTTGCGCTCCTGCTAGGGCTGCGCAGAGCTCTAGACGCGGGATAGATTGTTGCTTGCAGGGGGCTATTCTTGAGCGAGCCAGGATGAAGGCAGTATGTATTTCTCCTCCCTCCTCTCGGGCCCGCAAGTAGGCCACCGAACCGTAGGCTACTTCGGAGGCGTCGCTGAAGACGTGCAGGTCCATCTGGCACGTCTCCGGCCTCACTGTGGGTGGGAAGTAGCTGCGGCGTATGTTGACACCTGGGAGCGAGCTGAGTTCTGTCTCCCACTCTCTCCATTTGGAGGCAAGGTGTTCGGGTATGGGGTCGTCCCAGCCCTGGTCCTTGTCCCATAACGCTCTTACAATCATCTTTGCCCTGGTGGTGTAAGGTAGAATACATCCCAACGGGTCATATGGTCTGGCGAGTGTTCTGTATACACTCCGTCTTGTGGTCGGTAGTGAAGTCGACCTTCCCTGCTCCTTGGTCAGGGGTGTGTGTTTATAATGGAGCGAGTCTGTTTTGAAGCGCCAGACTAGTCCTAATGTCATTTCTTTGATGTCGCCGCTGATGGCCACCTTGTCTTGGCGGAAACGTAGCAACACGCCTAGTAGAGAGGGGCCGAGTGTTGGGCCGGGCAAGAGCTCTTTATTCAGATTTTGTGATCCGATCTGGTAGCTGCAGTTAAACACAATACGATCCTTGCCGTTGTGGTGGACTTTGTGGTGCGGCACGTACCATGATTCGGTCGTCTGATCGGCCTCTTTAATGTCAATTTTCTTTATGTGTCCCGCTGTGATTAGCTTGTCAATCTCAGCGCGGTACACAGTAGCTTGAGCGGGGTCTCTGGCTAGGCGCCGCTCTGTGTTCGATAGATACCGCTCCGTCGCTTCTTTTGGGGCGTGGAAGGTAGGCATACCCTCTCGCCTCAGGAGTGGAGTTGCGTATCTCATCACTCCATTGACTTTGACTCTCTTTGTCCCCCGCTCGAGGAGGGCTATGGCATAAATGTCTTCCTTGGAACGAATGTGTTTCTTTTCGTTCTTAAAGGGCATTGTCTCTAGTGTCCATAGCCTCTCGACGTGCTGTAGGAGGGTGGTGTCTTCTTCTGTCACTCTGGAGTGGAGGCAGTGAGTGGCTGCTGTTCGGTTAGGAGACCTAGAGAGGGGGCCTTGTAGTGTCCATCCTAGGCGGGTCTCGACTGCTGCTGGACAGCCTCTGGGCCCAGTGTGGACCCGGTCCATCGGGACGATGAGGTGTGCATGGTCGGATCCTATCAGCAGGGTCGGGGTGGCACCGTCTATGAGCGGTATAGGTAGTTGACGCAGGTGCACATATTTATCCATCAGCTTGGCGATGGGGTAGGTGTACTGCGACAGGCCTATGTCTTGGCTGGTGAAAGCGTTAGTGATCCTATACCGTCTCTCTGGGTGCCCGCTTGCTGCGATAGTGAAGGAGACGTTCTCGCCCTTGATCGTCTTCAGGTCTCTTCTTATTGTCCGAATCGTCATCGTTTCTTCGCTCCCCCGCAGCCCCAGCTGGGCCGCAGCGGACGCGAGGAGAAGGGTCTTATCTGACCCGTCGTCAAGGACGGCGTAGGTGTCCATGACCTTGTCTTCGTAACTCAATGTTAAAGGCCTGCGCCAGCATCTTGTCCGCCTCGCTGGGGGAAGACACTGGTAGAGGTGATCGGCTTCTGGTAGTACTCGTTGGAGATCCGTTCTCCTGTCGCGTACCGAGGAGGTCTATCTCCTGGGTGCGCGTCTCTTCTTGTGGTGGGTCGGGTTCCGTCCCTGGAGGGCTTTCTTTATCCTGGAGCTCTCCGGGGACTACCTCGTCGACGTTGGCGGGGGGTAAAGTCATGTCGGGTCCCTCCTGGTCCCCCCCGTGAGCTTGGTCAGTTACGTTAGAACCCACTAGGGTCTCTACTGGTGGGGTCGCCTGGTCGGTAGGGTTTTTGAGGGTTTTACTATCCGCTTTTTCCGCGTTTAACGTCTGTATAGAGCTAGGTAGTAGACTGGCAGCGTAGTCCTCTAGGTAACGAGGTGGCTGCCGTCTGCGCTCCGGGCGATCTAGCTTAGGAGAACCGTTTGTGGAGTGTTCATCATTGGCCATGTTAATATTAATATTATATTAATATTACGCTAATTACCATCCGGCTCGAAGGACCAATTGTAACTGAGGGGTACAATTCCCTGACTGTATTAAATAAGTATGGTATCATTAAACCACTACTGTCTTATGTACATTACTACTGGCCATACAGTACACAGGTATATGCGATGAACACTTCCACAATGACACGGTTCCACACAAATCTTGGTTAGAATAATATTTATTAGCAGCAATAATAGTAGATTACATTACTTTACTTAGAGTCGCGCTTGTAAGGCGAAGAATGTGCGTGAGTAAGTCAAGAGCGTAAGTCCATTATAATATTACGCAGGAGATAATGAATACCACCTGTATCTTAGGAATTATATCTATGGTACACTAGTAGGGCAGCGGGAGATACTAGTAGGGTCCCTCCGGTTGTAGGCCAGCAAGGGGAGAGGATTTGTCCGTAGCAAAGTCTGGGTCAACGAAGAATAGGGAGACTCCAGGTACAGGAGACAGTGCAATAATCTCTTGATCCGCAGACGAATAACAGCTATTCTCCGGCATGCAGCTCCGCATGGAAGAAAGCTAGCCAGCCTCAGGCGTCTTAGAGGCGGGCTCGACGTTGCTCCTCACAGGGTAAATCCCACACAATTGTGGGTGTAGACGATTCTCCGCTCCATCAGTTACAGGACCAAAGCAAATATAATCCAGCCGAAAAGGGCTATGTAGTCGTCGGGTAGGTTATCCAGTGTACATATCCACACGGTCCTTGTCTAGGACTCCTCGGATGACGGCACCAGGTTAAGCCGCCCAGCCTGGATAAGCTCACTAGCTGGTACGAGGAAACGTTGGTAATGCTGGTCACTGTAGAACGGTAGCCGCACGATACACTATACATAAATAGACTATTACTGAATTAATAGAATAGGTCGAACTCGACGGTACAGCGTTAAACTCTGATACTTCAGCTATCAATTCGCACGCGGTCTCAATGCTCTATTTGGGGCCAAACGGGCCCTACTTCACCGCACGTTGTATCGTGGGTGAGGCTTCACTTGGGTAACTCGAACTACTTCTGTATTCACCTGCGCCATATTTATACGTTAGGTGAACAAACTAGTACCAGCCTTATTCCTGTCTCGTATTCTTGCGCAGAGCCGTTCATGTCCAGGCATGTCTTTGGCGGTGACTTTGAACTAGACCTTGGGGGTATGGCAGTGGCGCCTAAGGGACCGCTGTCCAATAGGAGAACGAAATATTATGGTCTGTACTAGGTAAAGGGATATTCCGTGTATATGTACAAAGAATACACAAGGGATATCAGACGATATACAAATATTATGCAATATATATCAATTAGTAAATATATATATTCGGTTTAATCTGATCCTTCGTAACAACTACGACAACTACAACAAAAATTTTGACAGTATACAATATATAACCCATACTCAGCTGTTTGTGATGAATTTACCTGCGTATCATGGTGTAGTCGTCCGACAGGTATTCTGACACTACCTGTACCCCCCCCCCCCTTTCCTATGCTGCTATGATGCCTGAATTTCCCCAAGGGGATCAATAAAGGAATATCTTATCTTATTTTTGCATTGCATTATAATGTATTCTGTATATTCTAATCTAAGACACACAAGTTATAAAAAAGCATTGCATTGTATTCTGTATATAATAAACACTTGACACTTGATGCAGTGGAAATGTATTTACTTCAGATAAAATGTCATTGAGTTTGTGCCTCAGAACACACATGTAAAGAACATTCGTTTTGACCTGGACACATATATATATATATACACACAATATATAAATTAGCAAAAACGACATACAATATATAACCATTCATGTACTGTTAGCTTGTGTGCATTACATTTAGCAAGTGCACCATAGGTTCACTCGGCACACAAGTTATGAAAAAGCATTGCATTATATAATGTATTCTGTATATAATAAACACTTGACACTTGATGCAGTGGAAAAGATGTCTTCACTTCAGATAAAACGCCATTGAGTTTGTGCCTCAGAACCCACATGTAAAGAGCATTCGTTTTGACCTGGAAATATATACAATATATAAATGAGCAAAAACAACATACAATATATAACCATTCATGTACTGTTAGTTGTGTGCATTACATTTAGCAAGTGCACCATGTGTTCAACCCATACTCGGCACACACGTTATAAAAAAGCATTGCATAATAATGTATTCTGTATATCAGGGGGGCATTTTCATAGGCACAGGGGGCAGCATTAAAAAAAATTAAAATTAAAATAAAAAATTCTATATATATATATATATTTTTTTTTTTTATTTTACTTTCAAATATTATAGTGAAATATTTTGCACTGTTGTCGCATTTATCTTGTTGAAATCCTCCCACAGGTTCTTTTTACTACCACATATTTAATTGAGACTCTTTATTTGTTTATTATTTCAATTTAGCTGGAAATACATTGCTACATCATTCAGTAACATTTGCAGAGCCTTATAACAAAAACATTATTACGGTCACCATTGTGACCAGTGGGATTAATCAACACATTTTATTATTAATTTTTCTATTTCATTGAACATTGCACATGTTAAAAGCCATTTTTTTTACTCAAAATGTGAGTATTACCAAGTCAACTTGTGTTCTTAAAACAATGACAATAAACATAGTTTTATTAGGTTGAAATAATGTGGTTGTGTACTTATTTTTCTGTTAACTTATTATGGATTGAAAACTGAAAAACGTAATGCACAGTAACTGAACTCAATATTTTACAGTGTAGTCTTGCGATCAATCAAAACTTATTTACACGATATACCTCACATTCACCCTCCATTCACATCCTGGTGTTCTCCTGGTGTTCTCCATTAGGCCTGTAGGTGGAGCTATGACAGCACACGTACAGTACACACACCGATGGTGTGTGATGTGTCCAAAAATGAATGGGCAAATGTGAGTGAAATGGTCGCACTGTATGCAGCTGTTTGTCTGCATTGCATCCCCCCCCCCCCAAACAGGCACTCCATGTCAAAAAGGTTGCTGACCCCTGCTGTATATAAACACTTGACACTTTTTTTTTTTATTATTATTATCCCTTTCCCCCTCCTTTTTCCGATTTTTCTCCAATCCCACTGTTAGTCATTATGCCAATTCCCAACCCCCTTCCTGGTTGTTGCGCACCCCCCCCCCCCCCTACTGTTGGTCCGAGAGGCCGGAGACTGTCACATGCTTTCCTCCGACGCATGTGCAGCCAGCCAGCAGCCAGCCTGGCAGCGCAGATTCTCACTGGGAGAGTGTAACGTGTGGAAGGTCGCACTACCTCTCTCCAGATCCTACCCTCGCTGTGCAGGCGCCCCGACCGAACTGTAGGGGTCGCTGTCCACAACGCCCAGGACCCACCCACAGCTTCCCTCCCCCTAACTCAGCCAAACGAGTTAGTATAGCGATCAGCCCAAGCCAAGGCAATGCTGACTCTCCGGGAGTCGAGACTGCAGCCTCATGCATTGGTGACAAGCACAATCTCCGCTACGCCACCTGACCGCCCCAACACTTGACACTTGAAGTGGAAAAGATGTCTTCACTTCAGATAAAGCACCATTGGGTGCACCATGTAAAGTGCATTCGTTTTGACCTAGCGCAATGGCAGATAACCATTGAATGTGTGCATTTAGATTTAACAGTGGTCACCAACCCGTCGATCTTGATCGACTGGTCGATCTTTAAGACCTTCCCTGTAGATCTTTCTCTGAAAAAAAAATGTAAAAAAATTGTTATCTTTCCCTGAGAGTCCACATTACAGTTCTACTTTTGTTTTGATGTGAAAAGTGATGCTGCATAATATTACTGCACTTAGCACTGACTGAGAAAGTACATATTACATTTCTACTTTGACAAACATATTACAATTAGCATTTTCTAATGTTAATAATATGAGAGTCCACATTACAGTTCTACTTTTGTTTTGATGTGAAAAGTGATGCTGCATAAGATGACTGCACTTAGCACTGACTGAGAAAGTACCCATTACAGTTCTACTTTAAAAAATGCTAATTGTAAATTATGTTTGTCAATGTTAATAATATGAGAAAGTCCACATTACAGTTCTACGTTTGTTTTGATGTGAAAAGTGATGCTGCATAAGATGACTGCACTTAGCACTGACTGAGAAAGTACACATTACAGTTCTACTTTATAAAATGCTAATTGTAAATATGTTTGTCAATGTTAATAATATGAGAAAGTCCACATTACAGTTCTACTTTTGTTTTTATGTGAAAAGTGATGCTGCATAAGATGACTGCACTTAGCACTGATTGAGAAAGTACATATTACAGTTCTACGTTGACGTTTTAATGTTGGACCAAAGCATTGCATGTAATTAGAATACAGGCAAATGAAGGTAATTTAGTTTAAAGTACAATTTTGGCTGTATTTTTCTCTCAACGCTTCAATAGGTAGATCTTGCCTTCACCAAAAAGAAAAAAAGTGATCTTGGGCTTAAAAAGGTTGGTGACCACTGACCACTTTAGAACATTCACAGTAAAGTGCATTAGTTTCGATCTGGCAAAATGGCCGATGCACATAGTTACATGTAAAGTATGTTAGTTTTGACCTGACAAAATGGCAGATAACCATTCAGTTTGTGCATTTAGAACATTCACAGTAAATTTATTCAAGTGCTTTAGTTTCGACCTGGCAAAATGGCCGATGCACATATTTACATGTAAAGTATGTTAGTTTTGACCTGACAAAATGGCAGATAACCAGTTTGTGCATTTAGAACATTCACAGTAAATGTATTCAAGTGCATTAGTTTCGACCTGGCAAAATGACCGATGCACATATTTACATGTAAAGTATGTTAGTTTCGACCTGGCAAAATGGCCGATAACCATTGTGTTTGTGCATCAGAACACATATGTACATGTAAAGTGTGTTAGTTAGTAAAGTGAGCCATATGTACTCTGTGAAAATATGTGAAAATGATCAGCAGCTAACACCAGGAGGTCCAGGACACCGATGAATGGCATTGACAAGCGAGACCAACATTGCTACTCTGAAAGTGGACCAAGAATAGTGTTCCAAATATATCCATGTGCCAACACCTTTGTTCTGTACAACCAGTAATACCTATATTGTGAAATACTTAGACTATTTACAAGACACTATACACTATACTACACACCCTCAAGACCCCTACACTCTGCATCTTCTGGCCGCCTCAGACAAACATTGTTACTCAGCTGATAGAGTTGTGCCCTTCCTGATGACTTGTAGACAGAACTTGTAAGTCGCTTTGGATATAAGCGTCAGCTAAATGACTAAATGTAAATGTATACACTCAGATATCATAACACATACTACGGGGAAGTACGCATCCATCCATATATATATATATATATTTCATGGAGAGTGTTTCCACTCTAGCACACAAAGAGAGATTATGCTAGAGATAATGCTCAGCTAGCATAATCTCTCTTTGTGTGGTAGAGTGTGAAACACTCTTGATGCAGGGGGACGCCACACTTTGAGCAGTATGATCGGGTTTCCCGCCTAGTGCCTTTTTTTCGTACAGACCCGGCACACTCTCATGGGATGCTTCTTCTTTGGGGTGGGTGCGTACTTCAGAATAGTATGTGCTTTTATGTTGCCATCCAACCTGCACTGCGGTTCTGTCCATGGGGCCCTGGGATCACACTCCCTCCCACCCCCCACCCTCCCACCTGCGGCACCTGCATCTGCCTCATCTGCCTCATCTGCCTCATCTTCCTCATCTGCCTCACCTGCCTCACCTACGGCACCTGCGGCACCGGCACATGCGGTACCTGACACTTTCTGACCTGCCTCTGCCTCATCACTCAAGTCAGCGATTACACCAATTTGGAACTGCATGAGTGTCTTGCAGGGTCCTGTTGGGTGTCTGGCTCTGTACAGAACAAAGGCATTGGCCATGGCTATTTGAATCAAATAGACTACGAACTTCTTGGTCCACTTTGCAGTCTTCCTCATGAAAGGATAGTATGCGATATGTTGATCCAACTTGTCCACTCCGTTCATCGACAAATTATATACAAGCATGCAGTCCGGCTTCATTACCTTTTCCCTCTCACTTGCACCTTTCCGCCAGACGCGTGCTTCCACTAGAGTGCCCTGGTGAAAGCTGCTGATCATTTTGACAATCCTCTTGTCTCTCCAGGCGAGAACCATGACCCGTTTGTTGTGCAGGGCCATGGTCTCGCCCCCACCGCAAGGTCAGCATTGGTTAGCTGCTTTAGCTGCTCCGGTTCTCCACGGTTCTTCCTCAAGGTACCGCAGATGTGGGTCCTCAACTGTAGGAGTATGTCAGACAGGGCCACCGAGTTGTACAAATTATCCATGAACAATCGAAAGCCACAATCTGCCAAACGTCCTAGGAGCGTCACAACCGTGTCCTTGAGGTTCCCCGGATTCCCACAATATGGCTGCAGTGCAAAGCAGTAACCAGTGCGAGATTCACAGAGCACATATGACTTGATGCCATATTTCGTGGGCTTCAGGGGGTTATATACTTTGAACGCTAAGCATCCACGCCAGGCCAGCATCCCCTCATCTATGCTAATATCCTGGCTGGGCTGATAGAGCTCCTGGAATCGGTTCACGAGGTAGTCTAGGACTGGGCGCACTTTGTAAAGTTTATCAGCAATGTCTATAGTCTGGTTGTCACTAAAATGTAGGAACCTCCAAATTAGCTGATATCTGTTGTGTGACATTGTGTTTGAAAAATGGGGGCAATAGAAATATTTTACAGTTAACCAGTACATATACAGTGATGGCTTGTGACTGATCCCCGTCAGGAAGAGTATTCCCAAGAACTTCCATAACTCTGCAACGGTGACAGGCTTCCACCTTCGTAGCCTGTTACTCACCCGGTCGGGATCAATGAGGGTCATTGTCTGTTGGGCGTACAAGTTAGTTTGCTGTACAATGTTACCCATGAGTTAGTCTGTGAGGAACAGACGCAGAAAGGCAAGGGGGCTGTCTGATGCGATGGTGGCCGCATCTTGGAGTGGTCCTGGCTCTGCATCGAAGGCAATCTCTGCTGGCACGAAATTGCCAGAGCTCCACTCATCCTGGCTCCCACGAGGAGCTGACCTGCTTCTATGGCCTTTGCCCCGACCTTTGCCCCGGCCTGTAAATTATGAAAATATTACAATAACGAACTAGTATACCATGTACATCCTATACTGTAGACACATTCATATAATACATAGTTAGAAACGTGTGTGAGTGAATGAGTCAGTGTGAGATAGTGATGCCTAACTTACCCCTCTGCTTAGAAGGGACATCCTCCTCCTCCTCATCTGCCTCCTCCTCCTCTGCCTCAGAAGCTGGGCCTCTCTCTGAAATAACAAGGAACGGTCAGCTTTGTCACAATGCATTTACAGTTATATCCTACATACAATGTAGGATGGTTACACACCATATCTAGAAACATTACACATACCTAAAATTGGCGGAGTACAAGGCCTTGTCGCCAATCTCGCGGCCACATCGACATCGGATTAGTTGTCGGATTCCATGTCATCCACATCCATAGCACCCTCATCAACAGAGTCTGTGTCAGAATCTGCAATAAAAAACAGTTATCGTAAAAAGGAATAAGGGTTTTATCTTATAAAACCATCTATCTGACTTACTCTGCGTTGTGTTTCTAAATTCACCTTAAAACCTATTTACTGATAAAACCAACACGGTTTGTAAGACGGCGGCGAAGCAGGAGAAGGAAGAGGATTCTATTTCTCAGATCTGTTTTAATTCAAAGTCAAGAAGTACAAGATATTCTCTGAGTCCAAATGAGTATACTGTGCAATAATATTTGATGGAAGCAAACTCTATGCCGTTTGTCATCAAATACCAGACTAATCGAACACAATTAAAAAGGAATGGTCTTCAATGTAGGCTCGATGGTCGAGTCGATCTGTTGTTTTTCTCTGTTGTCTGATGACAACAAAGGAATCTTTTCTCGTTCTCAGCTCAAGCAGTTCCTCTCTTCGCCGTCCTCTTCCGGTGGTGGGTGGTTTCTTCTCTTCTCTGTTTTTGTGTCTTTCCCACACCCCCTTTTATCAATGAGCTGCAACTCCTCAACGTGAGGTCATCAGTGACATCACACAAATGGTTTCATCCAATCACCAACATGCACAGTTCAAATCTCAATGAAGGTGGGACTTAGTCCGACTGTTTGATTTTTCATTGTTTCAAATCAAATGGATATTTACTAGTTAAAAATAGACTTAATAATTTTGGTATTAAGTCTCAGTACATTTATGGTTGAATGCTGCTTACTTCCCTAAACACATACATACTTTTTTTTGTCTGAAAAGTATTTGTTTCTAGATGAAAATCACTGTTTGTCTCATCAGTCTAGTTTTATAGCATTTTAATCATTCCTTTTAGCTTAAGTTAATATCCCTTATAAGCAGCTAATTTTCAGTATTATGGGTATTCTCCAGATTGGTTCAGAAAGAGTTTAATGGCAAACGTTGGTGATTTCTTTGGTCATAAACACAGCATATTTCATATCATTACGTCCAAGATTCTTAGCACAACATAACAGTAATATTTGCAGTTTAATTTGGAGCTTCATTAAGGATATAAACATACTTTAATTACTGGAGTAGTAAACCTTAACTCCTCCTTAGACATTTTGTCTCTACGTCGTGCTCACAGGAGGTGCCTGCAGCATCTAACAGGCGCATGTGACCTATAGGTCCATTGTTCCAGCTGCTTGTAACACTTGTATGTAAATTCACTCAGGGAGATCACATTCCAAACCATTTATAAACACCCTATCCTGAGAGCAGCCTTGATTACATCCTGCTCCTAGTATACTTTGCTGTCTCTAACTTGGCCCTTTTGACCCCCTTTGGTTGACTGAATGGGACAGCTGTTTTCTGACCAAATGTGCTTTAAACCTTTTCTCCTAGGGACATTTTCCAGTGTGTGTAGGAGCTATATTTATCAAATTCTACGACACAGTCAAGTCAGATTTTTGATAGAGAGAGCGAGAGAGAGAGAGAGAGAGAGAGAGAGAGAGAGAGAGAGAGAGAGAGAGAGAGAGAGAGAGAGAGAGAGAGAGAGTCTAATATGGGGGGGGGGGGTACAGGTAGTGCTATGTTGATCTATTTAGGCAGTAAGTGTGTGCCATTGAGGCTATATATATACCAGTGGCGGCCGGCCGATAGTGGGCGCTAGAGCGCCGCCCTCCCTGGTTAAAAGAAGAAGAAGAAGACATTTTTCTTTTTATATATTTTTTTAAGCCCTAGAAATCAAATAAACATGTTTAAAATGAATAATATTTACTCATTTTAAGTATGTTTGTGTTTCCAATGCACAATATAACGTTAATATATCAAATATAAATAATTGTTTTCATTAACAGGAAGTGACTGTCTGATAGAGAATAATACCGCATCTATACTTTCCGTAGCCGCATTTCTCTCGGGCTAGACGCAATAGCGCTTACAGAGGGCGTGCACTGGTTTCATCGCTGTATCCGTCGCAGCCAATCAGTGCGTAACGCGCTGTGGGATGAAATATGATGTATTATGATGGAAGCCGGGCGAGTTTTCAAGCGATCTATATCATCTAAGCAAGCAGCGTCTATACTTTCCGTAGCCGCATTTCTCGGAGACGCTCTCTGATTGGCCGACGCCAGTTTCTACACTGGTTAAGCTTAGCCACTCTTCGAAGTTGGTTAAGGTTACACTGTAAAAATGTTCACCCTAAAGTTACAATAAATTACTGGCAATATTTTGCATGACTTTTACAGTAAGATTCACAATAATTTACTGTGAATGGCTTCACAGCAATGTGTTGTACTTTCACAGTAATGGTAGTACAATACATTGTTGTAATTTCACAACTTCATACTGTAAGAAATTACTGTGATATTACAATAAATTACTGGCAATATTTTGCATGACTTTTACAGTAAGATTCACAATAATTTACTGTGAATGGCTTCACAGCAATGTGTTGTAATTTCACAGTAATGGTAGTACAATACATTGTTGTAATTTCACAACTTCATACTGTAAGAAATTACTGTGATATTACAATAAATTACTGGCAATATTTTGCATGACTTTTACAGTAAGATTCACAATAATTTACTGTGAATGGCTTCACAGCAATGTGTTGTAATTTCACAGTAATGGTAGTACAATACATTGTTGTAATTTCACAACTTCTAACAGTAAGAAATTACTGTGATATCACATTATTCTGTTGTATATATATTACAACAATATATTGTGACTTCACAACATCAAATTGTAAGACATTTACTGTAATATCACATTATTTTGTTGTATATATATTACAGCAATGTATTGTGACTTCACAACATCAAATTGTAAGAAATTACTGTAATATCACATTATTTTGTTGTATATATATTACAACAATGTATTGTGACTTCACAACATCAAATTGTAAGAAATTACTGTAATATCACATTATTTTGTTGTATATATATTACAACAATGTATTGTGACTTCACAACATCAAATTGTAAGAAATTACTGTAATATCACATTATTTTGTTGTATATATATTACAACAATGTATTGTGTATTTACAATAGCCTACATGTATTTTTGTAGTCCAGCTCCAGTACACTTCCTGAAGGTCACACTTTGGTTTCCTGTCGTGTTTAATCACGTCATCCTATTGTATCTTGACATGAAACTATTGTATGAGCTTCCTCCAGAAGTATACTGGAGCTGGGGACTATAGAATTATGCATGTCTATCATTGTAAATTGACTGTTATTTTGCCAAATTATATAATATAATAATTATTATTTTTCAATTATTTTGTTGGCAAGTCTTTTGCATTACTTTTCAGACTTGCCAACAAAATAATTGAATAATAATAATTATTATATTATATAATTTGGCAAAATAACAGTCAATTTACAATGGTATGCATAACTGTATAGTCCCCAGCTCCAGTATACTTCTGGAGGAAGCTCATACAATAGTTTCCTGTCAAATACTATTGGATGACGTGATTAATCATGACAGAAAACCAAAGTGTGAGCTTCTGCCAGGAAGTATACTGCGCTGGACTTCAAAAATGCACGTAGGCTATTGTACATTAAAAACAACAGTCCAAACGCACAAATGAGGTAAGCCAGCATTTATTGTCAAAAGACAGAATTACAAATAATTACACGAGGTAAGCCGGCATTTATTGTCAAAAGACAGAATTATTACAAATAATTACATGAGGTAAGCCAGCATTTATTGTCAAAAGACAGAATTATTACAAATAATTACACGAGGTAAGCCGGCATTTATTGTCAAAAGACAGAATTATTACAAGTAATTATATACAAAGAATTATATTCTTATTCTTGAAATGGTAAATGGCTGTTTTCTTTTTTACAATTTGTGCACATTTTACCCATAGGAAAATCCTGCTCGTTGTACAAGTATCGCAGAGAAAATTCAAAGGTACTCAGTTGCACAAGAGTTTCGGACAGAGAAACGCAATGGTTTGAAAGCTCGGCGTTGCTAATAAACATTTTAAATATTATTTTATAAACTGCTGGTCAACACTGCTCAAAACAGCTTTAGCTGACTGATGCGCCTTGCACATCGAGCGTTTCGCCAGTTCTTCAGAGTTAATTATGGGATTTTATTGTCAAAAGACAGAATTATATTACAAAGAATTATATTCTTATTCTTGAAATGTTAAATGGCTGTTTTCTTTCTTCTTTTATATACAATTTGTGCACATTTGACCCATAGGAAAATCCCATATTAACTCTGAAGAACTGGTCCTCTGCGAAACGCTCGTTGTACAAGTATCGCAGAGAAAATTCAAAGGTACTCACAGTTGCACGAGAGTTTCGAACAGAGAAATGCAATGGTTTGAAAGCTCGGCGTTGCTAATAAACATTTTAAATATTATTTTATAAACTTCTGGTCAACACTGCTCAAAACGGCTTTAGCTGACTGATGCACCTTGTATGACGAGCGTTTCGCCAGTTCTTCAGAGTTAATTATGGGATTTTATTGTCAAAAGACAGAATTATTACAAAGAATTATATTACAAATAATTATATTCTTATTCTTGAAATGGTAAATGCTGTTTTCTTTTTTACAATTTGTGCACATTTGACCCATAGGAAAATCCCATATTAACTCTGAAGAACTGGTCCTCTGCGAAACGCTCGTTGTACAAGTATCACAGAGAAAATTCAAAGGTACACAGTTGCACGAGAGTTTCGTACAGAGAAACGCAATGGTTTGAAAGCTCGGCGTTGCTAATAAACATTTTAAATATTATTTTATAAACTGCTGGTCAACACTGCTCAAAACGGCAAAACTAAGACAAAGTAATAATATTCGTAAGTAAAATGGTAAATGGCTGTTTTTTTTCTTTTTTTTTACAATTTGTGCACATTTTACCCATTCACACACCGACGGGAGCATGTAGGGGTTAAGTGTCTTGCTCAAGGACACATCGACACGCTGCCCGGGGAGGAGCGGGAATCTCCGGATTGCCAGACGACTGCTCTACCTCCCGAGCCACTGTCGCCATGAAACTAGTACTTCCAGGTCTTACCCGAAAATGGAACTAATGAATACACTTTATGCACTCACTCAAAAGAACAAAAGAGGCACTCAAAATAACAAAAGAGGCGCAGGGACGACAGGAGCATGACAATTGTCTTTGCAAACCATTCAAAGTCTATGAGCTTCCGAAGAAGGGTGTTCACGTCAGGGGACGACAGGAGAAGGACGATTGTCTATACAGATGCAGACCATTCAAAGTCGATGAGCTTCCGAAGAAGGGTGTTCACGTCAGGGGACGACAGGAGAAGGACAATTGTCTTTGCAAACCATTCAAAGTCTATGAGCTTCCGAAGAAGGGTGTTCACGTCAGGGGACGACAGGAGAAGGACAATTGTCTTTGCAGACCAAAGTTTATGAGCTTACTTACGAAGAAGGGTGTTCACGTCAGGGGACGACAGGAGAAGGACGATTGTCTATGCAGATGCAGACCATTCAAAGTCTATGAGCTTACGAAAAAGGGTGGTCACTTGAGGGTTGATGGCGCTTCGCTTCTTTGCCCTGGAGCCTTTCTCCGGGTTGATGCCCAAGAAGAACCTGTTAATAAGCAAAGATACGTTTCAGTTTTAAATAGACTCAGCATTTATCAAGGTGCTCACCTGTGTTTTTTCATGGTACCTCTAACATAATGTTTACTCATCCGAATTTTGAAGCCATACTATAATGTGAATTAAACCATTATGTCAATTTCTTAACAAGATAGCAGCAACATCAAGTGATGGTGTGGTCCCAATTCACATAGTTGGTTCCAGGCTTCATACTCAAAGCATTTAATCTACTTTATGGCCTCTGTAGAAAGGCATGGACTTAATAGCCAGATAGTCTTTGCATGATAAGTCTTACTGATGACATTGATCATGTGTTCAGAGTGTTAAAATACCTTTGGATGAACTCAAGTGTGGATTATCCAACGGAAGGATACTCCAGGTTGAAGACATAGTAGCTGGTGAATAAAGCAGCTACCCCATGCAAAAATAATGGGTGTGGGCCCATCACAACTTCTCCCTCGATGGATAGCATCCATCCAGAAGGCTGCATTGCGTCACCTGAAATGAACAGATACCCCATCATGCGTTGTTGTGGATAGGTATACATTCCTGCAAGGACATGACACAGAACTAAGGCTGTCTTAAATACTTCAAAGCTTCGTTCGATGGGCATGGGATTTGAATATGAAAATAAAATTTGATTATTAAAAAGAAAAAGAAAAATGCATATATATATATATATTTTTGCCAAATCAACTCTGCCTCTCTTACAACAAGCAATGCTGTCTCTTATTTAAGATGAGGTCGCACTGACAGATTTGTGTTCATTGTGCTGCTTTTATAAAGCCTCAAATGACGGCTTACAATATTTCATGAAAGCAAAGTGTTTTGTTTGTCTAAGATTTAAAAAGGTTTCAACTTTACAGCACTGACAAAGTTGAACATGAGACATGCCAGCTCAGGATATTATTTATAAGCGTCATATGTGTGCCGTATCACAAACTGCCTTCGGTCAGATTTTCCCCCTCGATGCAAAGGAACACAAGCTCATCCCTGAACATTATTACCTTGAATTATCAAACAGGGGGTGCTTGGGAGTGCTGCAGTATTCACATCAGCAACAGTGGCACAGGTCTGCAACAAAGTAACACACAATAGCAGATTTAACATTATGAAAGGATGAAGATAAGCTAATCCACGCACTACAGCTCACCACACATCAGCTCGGCCCATTTGGAGCAACTTGGGGGTTAAGTGTCTTGCTCAAGGACACTTCCGACATGCGGACAGTCAGAGCCAGGATTCGAACCACCAACCCTACGGTCGATGAACGACCATCTCTACCAACTGAGCTTCAGTCGCCCCTAATGTAATCACTCGCATTTCAAATATTTTAATATTTAAATAAACGTACATCAACTTCGAGCAGTAGTTTCTCCGTAGGCTCCTTGAAGTACACCATAAGGAGCAGGACGATGCAGGCACTGATCTCCGAAACCTCTGGATGATATCTGGCCAGAACATCCCTGATCTTCGGGTTGTCCAGTTTCTGGCAGAACTGCAGGATGGTCCGTCCTCGATGACACAGGGCATCTTTGATCTTTTGAAGGACATCGGTGTCTGTCAGGAGGCCAAAGTGGGAGAAAAGCCCCGTCTGAGAGAAGAGAAAAGGCCATTCTTCTTTGACCGCCACCATCGTTGGTGGAGGCATTTTATTCAAGTAACGCCGCAGGATGACGTAGGTCCTCTCCATCAGAAGTTCTGCTCTCGCTGTCCCACCCATCCCTTCCTCTGTGTACAGACATACAAACCAAGTAACAACAATTAGATTTGATGTTGCCACATCTGGGAAATTGAGTGGCAACCCTTTAATTGTATTACTCATTCTGAATATTAAAGTGGCCTTTTTGCTTAATGTGGGATATTTATTCATGGTGTCAATTCACCAAAAGTAAAGTAGATTGCATGCCTGAGTAGATGTTCCGCAGATCCCTTTTCAAAGCCGCCATGGTTTCCTCTGTCTCCCCGTCCGGTAAGCTTGCTGGGCCCCACCTCACACACCTAGGGATAGGAAGGAATCATAGGCAACCTCTTAGTGGAATACATAAAAAAATAAAAATTATAATATATATATTTTTTTATCATTCTTTCCAAAAGAAAAAAGGCCTCTAACGCTAATGGCACGCATACCAGAGGCTAACTGCCTACGAAAACAGGCACAGAAGCACTGAAAGAGGATTTCACCCATCTAATGAACACACTAGACTAGACAAATATCAAGATGTATCCATCAGTGGACCAATTGCATGCTTTTGCAGAGGACAAGAAGCCTTCAGACATTAAGCACCCCCCACAGCCCAAATGGAATGATAAAAAAAAAATATATATAAATATATATATATATTCTACTTTTTATTTTATTTTTGTCGACTAACTGCACATTTTGGCCAATCATAGTCGACTATCCAAATCCTTAGTCAGGGACAGCCCTAGAAATTATATTAAAAAAAAATCTACACATAATTTAAACATTCAATCCAAATAACCTAAGTTAGTCGAGCATTGGCAGTGCCACTTTAACCCCTAATTGCTGCGAGCGTGAATGGAGAGGACACTGGCGCCGTTTGTTTTGCCACCCCTACCCGTATTGGTCAACAGGACCTCTCGTCAGCCTGGACTCTCCTGCCACGCCAGTGGGCCGTCTTTCCTCTCTGCCTCTGCGGCGTCTAGCCAGAGTGTTGTTCCTGCTTTTATACTCCACTCTTGTTTTTACTTGTTGGAGAAGAGAGTGGCATCCGTCTCCAACCATTTCACCTCGCCTGCTAATGTCAGCAAAGGTGTCAGGATGGCTCCTGACAATTGTTCGGACGATACTGAGGCACGTGGTTCTGGTTGGGTTGTGCTCGTGCTCCATCATCTGATCCACCAAAGCGTTCACAAAGGCCCTTCTCTCATCTGGCTTTGGTCTCTGTTATTTTTCCACTGCACGTTGAATGGCTGTTGACATCCGGTTCCAGTTGACACAAAAGTCTACATGCCATGCGCTGCCAGGCTGTGAAGAGTTTGGAGTGCTTGGGGGGCTGCACAACAGAGATTGCATAGAGGTGTTCGGAGAGGACAGAGTGTTCACAGAGCTCGTTGTTGGGGAACTTGAAGCAATTGGATGTGTTGGGGAACTTGAAGCAATTGGATGGGGAGGGAGCACCTCCATATTAAGGGTTACTAACCCTAGAAGGGACAAAAACAGTTATGCCAATGTTCCAAGGGCATAGTTCCAAGTGTCACGCAAGTCTAAATATGAATTTACCTTTCTTAAGACCATCCATCAGCTTCCGACACTGGATTGGTTTGAGGTGTCGGACCAGATCCACCCTCTCCATTAAGGCCAGATCTTCGACACTCTCCACTCCAAGATCCTCAAGTAGGGTGGTCAGTAAGTCATCAGGGAGGCCCGGTAAATATGACCAAACTGCTTCCTTTATATCTTCCATTACCTAGTCTCATTGATTAGGGTCAATCATGAATCAGTTTGTGCATATTCCCTACTTGTCTGTTTGCAGTGCACTATATGCGGTTAACTGCCAACATGTGCTCGCTATACAATCAACAATACAAAATCAACTATCTTAAGGTTACTTGATATCCTGCTCCACTTACGTCTGTCCTCACGTCTGTCATATCCTCCCTTTCCTGTTTAAACTGCTCCTGGAAAAGAATGGTGGAGCGCAATAAGCATCTGATCGTGCACGTTGTATGCTGGAAGAGGATAGTAGTCCAGTAAATCTTTGTGCTTAATGCACACGTAATCCTCTTGGGCCACTCCTAAGTCACAGTACACACCCATGTCAATCAACTTCACACAAATGTGTTTCTCTGAGACAAAGTGGACAGAGTTTTGGGCAACAATGACCAGCATAATCTTCCCCATGTGAAGTCCTTCATCACTGTTCCCAAACAAGATGAACATCCCCTTTCTGTAGTCTGTGCCTTTGACTGTAACATTGTTACAAGCCACTGCAGACTGAGACTCAAATTGACAACTGGCTACAGATGCCCTGATCTTGTTGTTGTAATCATCCAAATAAAAGGCAGTCCCCTTCTCTACCTGTATAACAGGAGGAAACAAGTTTCCCGCACTCAGGTAGGCCTGGAGGAGTTGGTGTCTCTCTGCTAGTGTTTTGCACAGATTTTTGAAATTGTGCAATTTTCTGGCACACTGTTTGAAAAAAGTGTGTTTGCTTTCAAACCGCAGAGTCCACAGGCGAATAAGTGGGCCAAAGTGGATGATTAGATCTAGATAATGGCCAATATAGTGATGCTTTGGCCTCAGGGGGGCATTGGGGAAGAGCCTTTTCCTGTTGCATATGTACTCCTCTGTGATGACTTTCAGATATGCTACCTGGCCTTCTGTAATGACTGGTGCACAGATAAGCTCAACCATCTCTCTCAGCTGCAAAATGAGCTGCCACACCTCATTGTCACAGGGATCTTTAATCCTGCCACCCACCAAGAGAGGGAGTAATCTAAGGAAACACCAGTTTTGAACTGCATGCCCACTTAGTTTGTCACTGCTGGGAGAGAGGTCTGCTGGTTTGTCCCTACCATCGTTCCCTTCATATCGGAACTTGTTTTTGCACCGATTTAACTGCAGGTAAGTAAAATGATTCTCCTGGACTAAATGGCGAATATATAAAGGAAGGTCATAAGCCATGACTCCCTCAAATAAATCATGGCCTAGACATGGTGGGAGGCCAGGCTGGCAAACATGGAAATGAGAAAGCTGGTTGAAAGGAGAGTCAAACTTGATACCGCATACAGAGTCTGTGGTACTAGTTTCCAGGTCTTGCAAATTACTTGTGTATGATTGGACCGTTCTTGTGGCACCACACAACACTGGATTCTTCACAAAATCCTCTCTCTGTACCTGACAGTAGCGACAAAAATATTTAGATCGACTGAAGTTTTCTAAAAATCCCCCAATAGAATGGGATCCTAAGTTGTCTCCTGCAATGGCAACCAAAGAGCCCTTTAGTACAGTGCCATCAGATATGACTACACCTCTCTCCTCCAGGATTTTGAGGTCCTCAATCAGATGTGCAAAAACCTTTTTTAGCCCAAAATACTTAAAGTCCTGCTCCCTACATAAGAGAACAAGTTGCATTTGATCTATAGAAGATCTATTGTGAGGCAAGATGTCAGTCAGGGTTAGGTAAACAGCTAAGACCTTGTGCTTTTTCTTCCCTGAGCCCAGTGGATTAACAACCTCGAAGGCATCTTGGTACAGTATCAAACCAAGTGAGGAAGGGTCAGCTTTCAACATTGGATTACTTTGAAATCCTTCTCCATCCTTGACATCCTGATAGACAGCATCAGTAGATTGCTGCAAACGTGTCATGTTATACTGTTCTCGTAGAGACTCGTTTTTGAACAGTGTCACCAATGTCTCATGTATAGGTACATACTGAGCAAAGCATTCTTTGTCATTTCCATCATTGCCCAAGAGCAAAGGCACGGGATGAACATGGTTGAAACACTCTTTAAAAGCAGACTTCCTCTTTGTATCTGTACTGAGTCTTCCCTTGTTAAAAAGTGTGAGTAGATCATCTCTGTTCACTTCATCAACCATGCTGCTTATAGTGGCCTGAGGGATTCCAAGTTTCTTCAATTTCTCACTCAGAACGTTAAGTGTATGAGACAGGCCAAGTTCATGAGCAATTTGAAAGTCCTCAATAATGGTTTGTATGGTGCTTGCCGGTAAGAGTAGCTTAGATTGCAATTTCAAATAGAAAAGTGTAAGGTTATGTAAAAAAAGGGTTTCGTCCACAGCTAATGGCACTTCTGGTTCATCATGTTCACCAGCAGCTTCTGAATACGTCTGACTGGGTTCTGGCAATGACTCTGTAGACTTGTCTAGTACCAAGTCATCTAAAACTGAATCCTTGTGTTTCCTGGAAATATGTGAAGCAAAAGTCATTACGTTTGTGAACCTGCAATCACAACCTCTAAATGGACATGGCGATTCCATTCCTCCCTTTATGTGTGTCTTCAAATGCTTGATAAGAGAGGCTAAAGTGTCACACTTAAATGCACAAGCCTCAAGCACACATTTCAAGGATGTGTCAGGTGGTAGAGCTGATCTAGGAGGTCTAGGCGGCTGACCAGCTTGCAGGTAGCACCTATGCAGCCTATATATATGAGATCTCAGTGCTGCGTGTTTTCTGAACCTCTGTGAGCAGTCAGGTATCCCGCACTGATAAAGATAATTGGGGGCGTTACTGTGGAGCTGCGCGTGCTGGACAAAGGTATGCACACTCTCAGACACATGCTGACATCGAATATATTTACAGTGGAACATTGTTGTGCGTGCTATAGTTACCTACCCAATCATTACATCTGCCTCACACTGAACACTGGTTAGCCTGGCTGCCTCACTGAACAAGATGCCACTGAACAGGATACTGTATGTTAAAGACCTCTCTGATGACCTAGAAAAAAGGAAACCAGAGAAAGGAGAGATTACAGTTTGCATGCAGATTATGAACGTATACTATAGGCTAATCTCAGGTGTACTGCACAGGAAACAAATAGTCTATAAACTACGATCTGTGTTGCATATAGGCCTACCTATACAACCAAGAAGCAATCCGTGCATGGATCTGGGGAGACGTCAGTGCAGATTACTGTCCTGTACGCCTTGTCGGCCGGAACGATTCAGGCAGGCAATCAGTTGGCAGGCCCTAGGACAAGGGAGGGAGGCAAGAGGAAAGAAAAAAAACACAGGGAACGACGCATAAATTCATGTCAAACAGTACTGCATGAGGTGATTAATCTCAGGTGTACTGCACAGGAAACAAATATAGTCTATAAACTACGATCTGTGTTGCATATAGGCCTACCTATACAACCAAGAAGCAATCCGTGCATGGATCTGGGGAGACGTCAGTGCAGATTACTGTCCTGTACGCCTTGTCGGCCGGAAAGATTCAGGCATAGGCAATCAGTAGGCAGGCCCTAGGACAAGGGAGGGAGGCAAGAGGAAAGAAAAAAAACACAGGGAACGACGCATAAATTCATGTCAAACAGTACTGCATGAGGTGATTAATCTCAGGTGTACTGCACAGGAAACAAATAGTCTATAAATTAGTATTGTTTGTCTAGCAGTGTCGAGCTTGAGTGTTATACTCCGAGTACATACTGTAGTATAGACAGCATAGTTGGTGGTAGTATAGACATGGTAGCATAATAGTAAAATTCAGTAAGACAGTTATTATTAGTTAAAATTCTGATATTGAAGAAGTTTTGGTTGATAAAGTGGGCAGTTTATCCTGTGCTGAAAAGTCTCCATTCCAATAGAGAGAGTATATATTTTAGTGTTTATTTGATTGATTTGGCCTTTTATTTATTACGTTTCCAGAGTTATTTCCTCATACTTTATTAACATTTTGTACATAATACAAGTTCATGTTAAAATGATGACACAAAAAGCCAGACCGAGGGCTTGTTTCATAAACAAACTGAACTTTCTTTTGCCTGCCTACTGTATTTGTTTGGTGGAAACCTGATCATAAAGTAAAGTAAAAAAAAAAAAAAAAAGTAGTGTGCTATTTTTGTAGTGTAGCTTGCTACATTTATCTGGGGATAGCTTCCATTGTAGTTGAGCTATATTTAATCGAGAGTAACTAGTGTAGCTTACTACATTTTCCAAGTAGCTTGCCCATCACTGGCTAAATGCTGCATGTAGCTAGTTAGCTGAACTGAAGCTATATAGGTAGCCAGGTAGCTAAATGGCTGGCTATACTATAGCTCCAGTTCAGAACAACACTTTTTCACTGGTAGTTTGTGGAAATGAACCAACTTTCCTCTCTTTCACACGGTAAAATTAGTTTGAACAGCCAGGAGCAATATAAAAAAAAACACAGTGGTCCCGTTGTTTGGTAGGCAACGTTGCATTACCCAACAGAGGTCAGACATAGCTAACAGCTAACATTAGCAGCAGGCACACATAACGTGTAAAAACGCATAACCATGTAAAAAACGAACACAGCACTACTCCGCTGGCGTTTGCAATCGAAATCATAGATACAGAATAATATCCACCATCGACTTTATCATGCACTATATACTCACGTTTTATTGTCGATTAACGATGCAGAGATACAGCACACGCTGATACAACAATGGAGGAAGGTGCAGGTATTCTGGGAGGCAAGGTACAGGTGTAGTGCATTCTGGGAGGCGCCCGCCCAGGAAGCTGGTGTGTGTGCAGGCAGCCTAGACAAGTCTCAACATGTCTCCTAATCATGCATTATATAGTGGCCCCCAATACGCAGGTGCAGAACGGGTACTGATTGATTGATTGATTGATTGATTGATTGATTGATTGATTGATTGATTGATTGAAAACTCTATTAACAGATTGCAGAATGGGTACAATACAGTACAGCTAAATACACACAATTGTTAAGGGGATGCAGACCAGAGAAAGACTTTCGTCTTGTTTACATCAGGGTCCCCCATAACCTTTCAATTCATCAGGACATACATCGTCATCATCATTTATTTATTCGTACATGGAATTACCACAGTCCAACAGTACATATAATTCACCAAATACCATGGCCGAAAGGAACAGGAAGAAGAAAAAATCTTCTACACCTGCCCTTACACACACACAACACACCAATAGACTTATTGTGTAAAACAAACAGAATATGCATTTTGCAAAAATGGAAACATCAACACAACCAAATTAAATCAACATAAATAAACCCATTTTGTGTATCTATCAGCAAACTACATATTTCGGTTCATTCATTTACACACACACACACACACACACACACATACATGACATACAGACAGTACTGCTACATCTATACATTTATGAAACCGTACATTAGGTGGGGTGGGGTGGGGGGGGGGCTGTACATTGGAGATGGTTGGGTGGGTGGGGTGGGGGGGTTGGGTAGGTTGGGTATAGGAGGGGTGGGTGGACACTGTACAACTGTATACAAGCACATTGGAATATTGACAAAACCATGTTTGGTAATTTACTGTACATTGGAGGGGGTTGGGTTAGGACATTTACAGGGGCCAGTTTCGAATTGCAGTCTCCCGTATAGGTGTTCTTTGAGAGTGGTTTTGAAAGTGGGTAGTGATTCACATTCCTTTACAGTTTTGGGTAGGGCGTTCCACATTGATCTGGCATAATTGCGAAACATGTTTAGTCCCTGATTGAGCCGAATCTGGGTACCAGGCCCATTGCATGTTGATGTACTCTGTCGTCTCTAAGCCATCCTAGGTTGTCAAAGTGGGCAGGGGTGAGGTGGGTTCTAGGAGTAAGGTCAAGCATGTAGTCTGACCAGTTTGTTTTGAGATGTTTGTGTAGCAGGGTGGATTATCCCTATGAACGTTCACCAGGTAGGGGGAACGCAGCATGCAGATCTGAGTCCAACTGAATCCCTGACTTTAGTGCAGGAGTAGAGTGGAGCTTTAGCAGAGTGGTGGATGGGGCCTATAGGATTTACTAACCTAGGGGTAGTGAGCTGGTCCTTCTTGCCCTCCAGGGCGACTCGCAGTAATTCCCCACACACCCACACTTCTCCGAATACTACCCGCACTCTCCCACACCTGGTGGCAGTAGTGATAGATGATATACTTTCTCCCCAAAGCAGTACCTTTCCTTGCTGATGAGCAGAGACCTGTCCCAATGATATAGGCTCCCCTGTTAGGGAAGTTTAGGCTGCAGAGGACTATGATGGTCCAGTTCTACACTGCCATCATCCAGTCCATCCTCACCCTCTCCATCATCACCTGGTTCCCTGCAGCCACGGTCAGGGACAAGGCTGCAGCGGGTGATACGATCAGCGGAGAGTGTGATCGGCTGCCCCCTTCCCTCCCTCAAGTCCCTACATTCCTCCAGGGCCTTGAGGAGGGCGAGGAAGATCATGGCAGACCCCGCCCACCCGGGTCACGACCTCTTCACCATGCTTTTCACCCTAGCAACCACCTAGAAACACCCTAGCAACCACATATAACACCCTAGCAACCACCTAGAAACACCCTAGCAACCACTTATAACACCCTAGCAACCACCTAGAAACACCCTAGCAACCACATATAACACCCTAGCAACCACCTAGAAACACCCTAGCAACCACTTATAACACCCTAGCAACCACCTAGAAACACCCTAGCAACCACATATAACACCCTAGCAACCACCTAGAAACAACCTAGCAACCATATATAACACCCTAGCAACCACCTAGAAACACCCTAGCAACCACTTATAACACCATAGCAACCACCTAGAAACACCCTAGCAACCACTTATAACACCCTAGCAACCACCTAGAAACACCCTAGCAACCACTTATAACACCCTAGCAACCACCTAGAAACACCCTAGCAACCACCCATAACACCCTAGCAACCACCTAGAAACACCCTAGCAACCACCTAGAAACATCCTAGCAACCACTTATAACACCCTAGCAACCACCTAGAAACACCCTAGCAACCACCCATAACACCCTAGCAACCACCTAGAAACACCCTAGCAACCACTTATAACACCCTAGCAACCATAGAAACACCCTAGCAACCACTTATAACACCCTAGCAACCACCTAGAAACAACCTAGCAACCATATATAACACCCTAGCAACCACCTAGAAACACCCTAGCAACCACTTATAACACCCTAGCAACCACCTAGAAACACCCTAGCAACCACTTATAACACCCTAGCAACCACCTAGAAACACCCTAGCAACCATATATAACACCCTAGCAACCACCTAGAAACACCCTAGCAACCACTTATAACACCCTAGCAACCACCTAGAAACACCCTAGCAACCACCCATAACACCCTAGCAACCACCTAGAAACACCCTAGCAACCACCTAGAAACACCCTAGCAACCACTTATAACACCCTAGCAACCACCTAGAAACACCCTAGCAACCACCCATAACACCCTAGCAACCACCTAGAAACACCCTAGCAACCACCTAGAAACACCCTAGCAACCACTTATAACACCCTAGCAACCATAGAAACACCCTAGCAACCACCTAGAAACACCCTAGCAACCAGCTATAACACCCTAGCAACCACCTAGAAACACCCTAGCAACCACTTATAACACCCTAGCAACCATAGAAACACCCTAGCAACCACTTATAACACCCTAGCAACCACCTAGAAACACCCTAGCAACCACCCATAACACCCTAGCAACCACCTAGAAACACCCTAGCAACCACCTAGAAACACCCTAGCAACCACTTATAACACCCTAGCAACCACCTAGAAACACCCTAGCAACCACCCATAACACCCTAGCAACCACCTAGAAACACCCTAGCAACCACCTAGAAACACCCTAGCAACCACTTATAACACCCTAGCAACCATAGAAACACCCTAGCAACCACCTAGAAACACCCTAGCAACCAGCTATAACACCCTAGCAACCACCTAGAAACACCCTAGCAACCACTTATAACACCCTAGCAACCATAGAAACACCCTAGCAACCACTTATAACACCCTAGCAACCACCTAGAAACACCCTAGCAACCACCCATAACAGCAACCACCTAGAAACACCCTAGCAACCACTTATAACACCTTATTGTGAAATAAGAATAATATAATGTGATATGTTGATATGCTATTGTGAGATTACAACATCTGATGTGATATGACAGAGAAAGACTTTTGTCTTGTTTTTTTTAATAAAATTACAATATATTATTGTGAAATAATAAATAAATTATGTGAAATATTCATATGCTACTGTGAGATAAAAAAAATGTGATGTGATATTACAGAGGATTTTGATTGCAATATTTTATTGTGAAATAATAAATAAATTATGTGAAATATTCATATGCTACTGTGAGATTACAACATCTGATGTGATATTACAGAGGATTTTGATTGCGGTATCTTATTGTGAAATAAGAATAATATAATGTGATATGTTGATATGCTATTGTGAGATTACAACATCTGATGTGATATTACAGAGAAAGACTTTCGTCTTGTTTTGTATAAAATTACAATATTCTATTGTGAAATAAGAATAATATAATGTGATATGTTGATATGCTACTGTGAGATTACAACATCTGATGTGATATTACAGAGAAATACTTTCATCTTGTTTTGTATAAAATTACAATATTTTATTGTGAAATAAGAATAATATAATGTGATAAATTGATATGCTATTGTGAGATTACAACATCTGATGTGATATTACAGAGAAACACTTTCGTCTTGTTTTGTATAAAATTACAATATCTTATTGTGAAATAAGAATAATATAATGTGATATGTTGATATGCTACTGTGAGATTACAACATCTGATGTGATATTACAGAGGATTTTGATTGCAATATTTTATTGTGAAATAATAAATAAATTATGTGAAATATTCATATGCTACTGTGAGATTACAACATCTGATGTGATATTACAGAGGATTTTGATTGCGGTATCTTATTGTGAAATAAGAATAATATAATGTGATATGTTGATATGCTATTGTGAGATTACAACATCTGATGTGATATTACAGAGAAACACTTTCATCTTGTTTTGTATAAAATTACAATATTTGATTGTGAAATAAGAATAATATAATGTGATAAATTGATATGCTATTGTGAGATTACAACATCTGATGTGATATTACAGAGAAACACTTTCATCTTGTTTTGTATAAAATTACAATATTTTATTGTGAAATAAGAATAATATAATGTGATAAATTGATATGCTATTGTGAGATTACAACATCTGATGTGATATTACAGAGAAAGACTTTCATCTTGTTTTGTATAAAATTACAATATTTTATTGTGAAATAAGAATAATATAATGTGATAAATTGATATGCTATTGTGAGATTACAACATCTGATGTGATATTACAGAGAAACACTTTCGTCTTGTTTTGTATGAAATTACAATATCTTATTGTGAAATAAGAATAATATAATGTGATATGTTGATATGCTACTGTGAGATTACAACATCTGATGTGATATTACAGAGGATTTTGATTGCAATATTTTATTGTGAAATAATAAATAAATTATGTGAAATATTCATATGCTACTGTGAGATTACAACATCTGATGTGATATTACAGAGGATTTTGATTGCGGTATCTTATTGTGAAATAAGAATAATATAATGTGATATGTTGATATGCTATTGTGAGATTACAACATCTGATGTGATATTACAGAGAAAGACTTTCGTTTTGTTTTGTATAAAATTACAATATTTGATTGTGAAATAAGAATAATATAATGTGATAAATTGATATGCTATTGTGAGATTACAACATCTGATGTGATATTACAGAGAAACACTTTCGTCTTGTTTTGTATAAAATTGCAATATCTTATTGTGAAATAAGAATAATATAATGTGATATGTTGATATGCTACTGTGAGATTACAACATCTGATGTGATATTACAGAGGATTTTGATTGCAATATTTTATTGTGAAATAATAAATAAATTATGTGAAATATTCATATGCTACTGTGATATTACAACATCTGATGTGATATTACAGAGGATTTTGATTGCGGTATCTTATTGTGAAATAAGAATAATATAATGTGATATGTTGGTATGCTATTGTGAGATTACAACATCTGATGTGATATTACAGAGGATTTTGATTGCGGTATTTTATTGTGAAATAAGAATAATATAATGTGAAATCAAAAGATACTGTCTTTTTTACATGTATTTGTTGGGATATTACAGGAGGCCTTAATTACAATATGTTACTGTAAGATAATACTGTTAAATGTTGTGAAATGCTGGTTACTTTTTACAGTGTAGAGTTTGTCTTAGAGCGTGACGGCAAGTTCTTTCGACGGTTAAGCTTAGGCACTCTTTCAAAGTTGGTTAAGGTTAGAGTTTGTCTTAGAGCAGGGCGATAGAACGCCAGGTAGTTTGCAGGCTGTTTAATGCGGAAATGGGCAAAGACAGTAAGACACAGCTCATCAGTACTTGTGCTGTGCTAACAAGAAGCTATTTGCCTAGCTGGAAGCAGTCTGGACAGTGGATATACATCAACAGTCTGGGACTGTGGGACAGTGGACATATACACTTTATCAAGCCCTCCTGTACCACGTTTCAACTAAACAGTGAGTTAATGCGGTCTCTCTCTCTCTCTCTCTCTCTCTCTCTCTCTCTCTCTCTCTCTCTCTCTCTCTCTCTCTCTCGCTCTCTCTCTCTCGCTCTCTCAACACAGCGTGTTGTTGTTGTTGTTGTTGTTGTTGTTGTTGTTGTTGTTGTTGTTGTTGTTGTTGTTAATTTCGCCGTGGGTGATGCATAATGGATGAATGAATGAATGAATGGTAACTTGTTTAAAATGACAAGATATATATATGTGTTCATTACTGGATTGATCATACGTGTACTAGTGTAGTATGAATGAACTCGACTAACGTTGGAAACGTTGTCGAGTCAGTGTCCGCTTGGTCAGCTGTCCGCTTGCCCCCCCCCCCTTCACCCTCCCCGCGCCCACCCAAATGTAGTTCACACCGGCCACCACTGATATATACAGTAATTGTAAAAAGAAATATAGGCATACAACGTAATAAAAAAAAAATTCCCTATATAATATCTGTATTGCATATCATGAATGAGAGAGAGAGAGAGAGAGAGAGAGAGAGAGAGAGAGAGAGAGAGAGAGAGAGAGAGAGAGAGAGAGAGAGAGAGAGAGAGAGAGAGAGAGAGAGAGAGAGAAAGAGAGAGAGAGAGAGAGCTGAAACATACTCTGACTAAGGCCCCGTCCACACGAGCGCTGGATTTAATATAACCATGATTGTACAGTATGTGCGCAGTTGCACTGTTCGGGCACACACAACCGGGGATTTGCTACACTACAACCGCGGTCTTGAAAACCGGGGCCCAGGGTGAAGTTGTACGGTTTTGCGGTTGCGTGTGGGCATAGCAACCGAGGTTATTCCCAGTGTTTACAGCAGAGCTGTCGCAATTATTTCCCATGTTCACGGCAGACCGCGGGGACACCAGTGTTTACAGCAGAGCTGTCCCAAGTAGCGTTATATGAAAATGATTGTAACAAACAATTGTTTGTATTGAGCCGTATTGTACCCATTCTGCAATGTGTTGTGTTAAATAACGTTTGCATCCATTCATTGCGGTAACGTTACCCCATTACGTTAGCATTTAAGCTATATACTATACATAGATATAGCCATTCACATTAGCATGTAGCTAACAACACCGGCGGTCTTTTGTGAGACTAAACTATCCGCTCTTGGTGGTAAATATTGTGTTGCTGTCGGCCATTGGCTCCTTGCTACTTTGTTTTCTCTGGTATAGACCCTCTTCTCTTTGGATTTAAATGTTGATCTTTGTCCTTTTGGATCTATGTATATTCATGTTGCCTTTGTGAAGTTATCTTTTCCTTCTGTTTTGTTCTTCCATTAAAAGTTGAATATCCTTTAGGGGCTCATCTTTGCTTATCTCTCTCATACATGCTCTCTCTCTAACACACACACACACAGACATGCTCTCTCTCTCTAACACACAAACACACATGCTCTCTCTCTCTCTCTCTCTCTCTCTCTAACACACACAGACATGCTCTATATCTCTCTCTAACACACAAAATGACATGCTCTCTCTCTATATATTTCTCTCTCTTTCTAACACACATATACATGCTCTCTCTCTAACACACACACACAAACAGACATGCTCTCTCTCTATCTCTCTCTTTCTAACACACACAACTGTGCAGCGATAACACTGTATATTGACTGTAGAACGGGAGCTCCCTCTCGCTCTCTCTCTTGCTATATGTTGACTGTATCATGCCCAGCCTCGGGCAGCGCTATTATTTAAGAATATGTTGACTGTATGAAAAAAATTAAAAATAATTTGTTTTTTACCTTTTAGGGGGGGGGGGGGGGGGGGGGGGCTCGCGTTTAAATCTCGCACAGGGCCTCG